>NW_015374174.1:474796-485561 GCF_001272555.1 Dufourea novaeangliae | reverse complement strand
GCAGGAATTGCCAGAGTTGAACCTGTCCGCCGCCCCCGACCGCCCCGGAACCGCCGGCTCCAGCTGTCGATCCAATCAGCGAGCAGGTCCGTTGGAGGAGGCTGAACCTCTCTGCGAACAGCAAAGCGGAAAACACGCATGCACCGACCCGACCCCGTGCGCGACACGTCCTCGAGGTCGATTCGATTCACAAGGAGCGATGGTCGCGGCTAGGAACAGGGACCGAACGCGAGGGCTCGTTCAACGAACACTGGAAGACGTGTACAGGTAGAGCTTCATTTGAGCTGGTTTTGGTTTATTGAAAGTGGTGTAAATCCAACTTTTGCAGAGAATGAGTTGAAGGTGGTTTTAGCTACCGGAGCTCAGGTCGATTTATAATTTTTAACACGACATGAAAAGAAAAAAACTTATCCGGTGTCTATGAAAGAAATGTTGATATATTAATTCTATAATAAGAAGAAATCGTACAAGAAAATGATCGTTTTGAAAAGGATAACATTTTCTTTATATGTGTACATATTTTTCTCCAAAAAAATCTGAGTGCGTGAAAAGCAAAAAGGTTTAGGAAACGATTCAGTGAATGACATATTATTGAATACCGTTGTAAAGGATCGCAGCTGCCGAAGGGTGTGCCTGCTGAAGATGCAGCGGATGCGTTTGAATCCTCCACATTACGTGACGGACGATTTCGTAAGCTTATTCTTTCACCGTATGGCCAACGGTGGTTGACAGACTCATTGTCAGTCTCTTTATGATCATTGTACACGTGTACGGTATCATAATTGACAGTAATATTTATTTCACACCCGAATCTTTGCAGTTTCGAATGGTATCAGTTATCATTTTTTAACTACACAGTGTATTATTCTTCAAAAGAACAGAACCCTTATTAATTAAAGTAATTTACCATACATTATTAATCGAGTAGTCATTACAAAAAGAATCAATTTTCAAAAACAAGATTAGATACCAAATAGAGGTTTCTTCAAATTAAAGTAAAGTACTAATTATTTTTATGTAATGTTTGTCAGAAATTTAAGCCTTTGTAAGAACGAGTCTGTGACCTTGATTCTTAAACAAATAAAATTCAGCCTTCTAGATTTCAAACAGATACAATAAGTTCTCTGTTCAATATAAATACCCTAAATCTTAATTCAAATTAAGATTGTCCAACCTAACCTAACACATATTTTCGTGATTAGATACAAAAAACCGCACTGTAGCAGTTTCAATGTTCTGTTTAATTATATAGAAAAAATTGCTTACGTTATACACAGTTATTATTAAAACCAAATTGAACATTCACACTGGAAATAGTGTTCGTTATTTAAATACTCAAACACAGCTGGAATATTATCTGCTCGATCTTGCATAGATCTCCGATCGAACACAGGGTGCAAATATGATCACGGTAAACAAAACGAAAAATCCACATCACATAATAAACATTTCGTATACGCACAAAGGTAGACACAAGCTTTGATCACAAGTCCCGATAAAACGTGGATACGCTCTGAATAAAACGTACTGGTCGGTGGACAGAGAGTAACTGAGCGACCTTTGCCCCCGGTGATTTTAGCCCTTATCGCCCCCTCCCTCCTCCTCCTTACCACACTCCAACCCCCCCGTGGACGGAATACCTTTACACCTCAATACGGTATGCGACTGTACCTCCTGCTTCACCCACTCCCATTGCCACGAGGGCCAATGCCAGCTTACGCAAGTCAGCCATCAAGTTTATTCAATTTTTAGGGTGCTCCCACTTTCGTTCTTTTTGTCCGTTTTCGTAGCCTTGAAGCAGCTTGTATACATATACGGTGCCCCCTAATACAATATTTTATGAAGAATCTCAATTTTTAGCTGTTCTCTTTAATAATTTTTAAGTAATTTTAACTGTGTCATGTTAATTTGTTTTCACACGTCTAGTTATGTCCTTATGGTAACATTAAAATTTTCAGAACCCTATACCCCAGTGAACTTCGATTCCAAGCTGTCTGCAAATTGTATATGCAAAAAGGCGATACGAAAAAATCTTACTTAACAATGCTTCCTCCTTTTTCTATCTTTTCTTCTGGCAGTCCTGACTTAACAACTGGTTCCATTGTGCAAAAAATTCCCTCAAAACAAAACCTACAGAAAATAACACTCCAGACTAGAATAAACCCCCTTAAGCAGCCGGCAGCGTTGATCCACGGTAAAGTGTGCGCACGGTGTGGATGCATCGCACGGCGCGTCCTCGTGAGCTCCTCCTCCGCGCTCGGCAAGAAAGCGGCAACGGCACGGGAAAGTTCGGCACCGGTTGACGCGTAAAATTATCCCGTATACGGCGGAGATTCGGGGAGGGGGACGTTTCGCGCTCATCAAGAAAACAATATAGCCGCGCCCCGTGGCGAGCTTACCACCCCCGGCCCGTTAGAGTTCCCCCTCCTCGCCCCCCACACCCGCCCCCACGCTTCCCCCCGCCCCTCGCCACGCCGGCGGGTGGTTAGGGGGAGGGGCGGGGAGCCGGTTGCTGGCGCGGCCGTAACCCCTGATGCCACCACCTCTCCGCCCCCTAAACACTCGATGGTTTATTCATGAGGGCTCTCTCACCGCGATAACACTGATTCGTTTAATAAACGGCCGCCTGCCGCTTGCCGCCACGCGGAGTGTGCCCCCAAGAGCACCTACAACGTTATTCAAACGGACAATATATCTCCGAGGCTTACGCTGCCAAGACTACCGTTCCTCCGTTGCCTTTCGCCGCGACGAAAAGGCGGATCTCGCTCTTTTCCTCTTCACGCGAACGGAGACACAGGCATCCGGGAGGAATAACTTTTGCCCCCGCGCCTCTCGCCCCTCGACGACGAAACTTCGTGGTCACATTGTTCCGAGGACCTACCGTTAACCTTCCCGCGGCCTTTCTGTCCCCCGTTTTTATATTTAATATTTTCTTTTTTTTTTGTGTTCGTGATAGAGGTGTCGCCTTTGGGTATTACGCAGAGCTGGAAAGAATGTCCGGCGGAGGGAACGCGAAAGCAATTGCGGGTTCGATTATAAGTTTGCGTTAACATCCACCGTCTACTATTTGGGTTGTGGTAGTAATATTGTTGAAAAGTTTTGTAAGTGGTGTCAAAAACACGCGTAACCTTTGTAAGGTTAGTATTCTTGAGATGGAAGTGCAAGTGACTTTTTTATCTACTATCTTCCAAAGGATTGATTTTAGGATACATACTCATCTTGATTAAATATTTTTTACTCCTCTTGATGAATACTGTGAACCTCTGAAGTATTGGACCCCTTTTTTTCAACATCCTGTACTTAGTTCAACGTTATTCGGCGTTTGATATTTTGTAATTAATTCCCGTTAGACGAAATAACGCAAAGACCGTATCCACTGGAAGTGTACAAACGATCAACATCCCTCTTTCGTGAAATCAATCGTCAAGCGGGGGGTAAATACGAACGAAGGAAGGGGACATGAGACTATTATCGTTCGGGACATTTATTTTTCTGCCGGACCGTTCTTATCTCTAATAGATCGCGCCATCGTTAAAGCCTTAGATAAGGTCTGAGTAGCCGCGCGAGTGGACCAAAAGCAGCCCTTGGGAACGGTTAGCCTCTTCCGGTCATTTTCAATCCGAACCTAGACCCCTATTAACCTCTTCTAAGCCCCACCCTGGACCGTGTGTCATTTGGATTTACTGCGGGAATCACACTGGTAATGCTTACGTTGACATTTTGGTGAAGTGAAATATAAATGATTCCATTATTATACATATACAGGGTGTCTGTGTTAACTGAATCCGGTGAGGAATATCTCGTGAGGAACTTAACGTATCGAGAAAATTTTGTTATATAAGAAACGGTAACAACAAGTACATAATTTTTGTAAGAACATTTTTTTTTATACTTTCAGTTCCTTAGGAAATATTTCGTTTGGTCTGGTTAAAACAGACACCTTGTAGAGTGTGTATAAGAAAAAGGATATCATCAGATAAAATGAAGTAAATACAATTGTATCAACATGTGGCCGAAAATTCATATTTAATGAGGTACAACATAAAACTAGTGACGTGGCACTTGTCTCTTCGACGAACTAGACTTTGAGCAGGACAAGATGGCAGCCATCTTGACAAAAGCATAAACACTGATACTGAAAATATGAATTTTCCACGCTGTTGGTTTCACAATTTTTTACACTATTCTACCTTTTCTACCATCTTGGACCGAGATGCCCTACTATATTGTAGAATATAGTTGACTTTTAACTAGAAAATGACAAATATCAACAAAAAAACAGACGAAGGAAAATATAATTTTCAGTTTAAACAGTTGAAACTATTTTACACCACGATTTAACACAAATCGATCAGGTTTTAATAAATTCAACTCGATCAAGTTTAAGAAGAATATATTTCTCCTTTATTTATTGCTGCGGTCGATGATTGACTTTAGTTGGACGAACGATCTATGATCAAATCGCTGAATCTTTCCGCCATGGCAATCAAAACGGAATTCGGATTACCGGAAATGGGCGAGGGTAACACACTGGCGTCCATTATTCGGAGTCCACTAACGCCCTTCACACTGCAATGAAAATATTATTAACCAGCTATTAATAAATGTAATTTCCGTCTTTTCAACGACTTCTTGGCATACTTTTTACCAACCGATCGATCATAGTCTTTAAACATTCGCTGTCGATATTTAATATTCACAGAGTTCCCGATATTTGTGATTAAAATCAAACATTTTAAATAGCCTGTACAGCATTTACACCTTTGTTGTATTTATAAAGTATACAATGCCTCATGCGCATTTTATCAGCGTTCATTCTTGGAACCAAAAGTATCAACCACTCGCCCTAAATTCTAAAAACTGACCATCGTACTATACCGATGCGCGTGAAAAAATACAATTTGGCTAAAGTGGTGTAAATAAAAGACAAACGTGCAAAACTTCGCATTCTATAAAAAATTTTATAGAATGTTTATATTGTACCGTAATTCTTCATCGACAACTGCATTCTCGTCGTCTCCCATTCTGCAGGAGCCGCACGCATGATAACTAGTTAGCCCTCCGACTCTCATCACGCACTCAGAGTACTCGATTTCACGATAATCCTGCGGCAGGTGTCGACATTCCTCTAAATCTGGATGATGAACCTTCGCGCCGTACTCCCGGAACTTCTTCGATTCCAGGGTTTGTATTGCGAAATTTATGGCTGTGAAATAGGTACGCGTTTCACTCAGAAAACGGTAAAAATATCGTTATGAGTATTAACCCTTAAATAAGAGTTGGGAAAATTGTATTCGTATAATACATAGTGAGAAGTAGCAGTATCTAAGGGAGTCATCCTGAACGTTTAATGAGATTAGAGGGCGTGTCTGTCCACGAATAGACTCTCACAAAAAAAAGAGCAAGACCAAAGTGGTCATTGGCCAACAATCGAAGATTCAGAAATGTCTAAATTATATACCCACATGCAATTGGTTTTATGCATATAAATACGAAAAGTATGGAATTGCATTATATATGAACAGAAATAATAATTGTTTCAGAAATTTTCACGAAAATTAGCTTGCGATTTACTTATACCCTCTATATATGTTATAGTTATTTTGCAACAAATGCTTTTTTCAAATAAAATAATATACAAAGAAAGAAGGATTTTTTTTATAAATCAACGATTTATAAATGTTTTATTAATCACTTGGAATAGAGTTTCTCACACGTGATAGCTACTTATCTGGCTAAAAGTGAATTACACGTGTCCCACTCGTGGTCTGACCTTTTCGCTTTGATAACGGTTTCACGTACATACTTCTTGTGATTATCAGCTGCCATTGAACTTTAGGATTATTTTACTTGTAACTATCCCATCTTAGAATAATATCGCGCCAAATAAATGATTTTGAAGGTACATAATATATCGTGTAGCGATATATTATTCTACCCATTATGAAACGACTAAGATCTTCAGTGATTCAAGAAATCGAGAATGACAATGGCGCTGTGTTTCCTTGTATGTCTCTGCTTAATTTAAAGATTTTCTTTGGTTAATTACTGAAAAATTCAATCGACGCTAATGGTCTGCGACGTAGTCGATTAAATTCCAACCCAAGTGGTTAAAGCCTTGGGGGGGGGGGGAGAGTTTTTTTACCATCGTGTGTGCACGCGACGTCGTCGTAGTGTTGCAGGTAGGCAGGATCGATTCTTGGCTGGTGACGAATATTCCTGGATCTTAATGAAATGCTACCACGACTTTTCGGTTGCAAACAGTACGTCAAGTACAGGAAACCCTCTTGCGAGTTGTTGTTGTAGGACGGATAGAGTGACCTGTATGGCTGCAGATTTATTTACGTTTTATGTTTTACTTGAAGATTACTAAATTCAAGAAATCCAATTTTCTTCATTTTTGAAACGAATGAAATTTTAGTAATTCATATCAGATTCGTAAATAATGAGTAGACAGCACAGTGTTTTGCGGAATCGTAATAAACGATTTTTAGCCCAAATATGCTCGCTATCTTACTATAAAGATATCTAATAGGTGCTTGTATTGTTTTTCGAGGTGCACAGTTGAATGATTGGTGGCAACATTTACTAAAAATAACTAAAAAGCTCGCTAAAAAGTGAGATAGTTCCTCATAAAATATTGTAAAGAATATTAAGTACAATAACATCATGAGAAAAAATATACCGTTACGGACCTAGTTCCTGATCGGTATATTATATGTATAGATACCATAATAGGGTTAATACACTTCAATGCATTTGATCAAATTCGAGCCAAAGTTAATAGAATTTTCTTATCTCTGATTACTACACAACAATGTTCACCTCAGTCTTATAGTTGGACATCGATTTCAATATTCTCTCTTCGGTGGAACCCATTCCAAAAAGCATTACACCGCTGTTATTCGTGCGACCGATTCCCATTAGCCCGTTGGTCGCATACCATCCTTAATTTAACAAGAAAATCGTTAAAAATAACCCAAGAGATAAAGAACAACCTAGATATTAAGCAACTTTTTACTCGCCTCTTCCGAAAACGAAATAGTTCACCACTTCGGGAAGCGTTTGTAGCTTGAACAGAGTTATGCTGATCTGAGCCTCGAGATTCACGTAGACCGGTAGCAAAAGATGATCGAAGAAATTCTTCCCTACCGCCGGAAGATTTCTTATTACCGGTATCTGAAGGTTATTTCTCGCGTTCAGGAAAAAATTCATCAAAAACACTTGCTTTCGAGAAGAAAAAAAATTCATCGACGCGTTACTTGAAATTTGTCGAGATCCTTCGCTTGTCCGATTCCTGAGAGCAAGAGCAATTGAGGCGTATTGATGGCGCCAGCGCAAAGAATCACTTCTTTCTTAGCACCAATTCTACCCACCGATCCGTCTTTGTAAATCACCTTAACGCCGTTCGTTTTCGTCCCGTCCTTGAAAAGTATCTGGAAATTTTCATAATTCGAATATCTCAATTATTTTGTATATGTTAATATCTCAATAAAATATATTCTAAAAATTACATGAATTAACATAAGGACGCATTAATGTACGGGTGACTAAATACACGTGTATTTAAGTGTACGTGAAATAGTAAAAATATGTTCAGAATAAAATGTTGAAAATAAAAAATCATACTTTCGAGACCAACGTGTTCGTCAAGATGTGCAGTTTCCTTCTGTTCCATGCGTGCTGCAAGTACGCGTGAAACGTGGTCCACCGTGAACCACGTCTGGCCGTGTACATCCCTTTCTGCAGGGTCACGTGACCGACGTTCAACGATTCCTTGGACATAAGGAAAGCTTCGGTCAGGAACTCCTCTTCCGGGCTGGACATTACGTTCATGATGTCGGTCACCTTCTTGAAATACGGAAGTAAATCGGTGTGGGACCAACCCCTGGGCCATCTCTCGTAATCCTCCGGTCTACCGTACGAGTGGACCAAATGATTCATCTGGCCGCTACCGCCCAATCCCTTGCCCCTCGGTACTTTTTGTATCTGCAGAAATTTACAACACAAATCACGTTTCGATACATAGCAAACCGCTGGCTGGACATTTAAGGAACTGGGGATATCGATTTGAGAAGATACCGAAGATATAAACGTATAAAGTGATGCCCGTAAATTCACAGTTCGCGTTCGAAGGTCGAACAAAGTTTGCATACTGTGATACTTAAACGTGGAATGATTGTCAGAGGTATTCACCTATTTAGTCGATATATTATTTATGAACACTTTTTGTACATTTACTTTATATCGACAAGGTAAATACAGTGGGTGATTAAATTATTATTTGATTTGATTGATTCCATTTTTTGTGTATTTTTAATGGACAATTGTCAATTAAACCTTTAACGCCCAGAACCTAGAAATATGATTTTCTATATGTGACGTATAATCACACTGCGCGTTAAAGGGTTTAAAATGATCTCGTGTAAAAACACTGATTTTTGATTTTGTTTCTACACGAACACACAATGAACATATTGTTCGTACTATGATTCTAATAATTCGATCATCCACTGTACACGTCGTTTATGATGGAAGATTTACAAAAAAAAAAAATATGGCGGCAGCGAACTAAAATATTGTCTGTTAATTTCACGATCGATATTCTTTTACATGATTCCAAAAGCCTTTCGAGGAGAATTTCTGCGGTTCCGTTGAGTAGCTCCAGTCGAATTCGGTTCCCTGCGTCATGGGTGACAATAGTGGCACAGACGACACCCATCCGAAATATCCGCCCGCCTCGATCAACAACACCGTTCGGTTCGATTCCTCGGAGAGACGCGAGGCCACCACACATCCGGCCGTCCCAGCACCAACTTCGCAAGTGAAACACACATTTCCGAATAATTACCTTTCGTGCTTGGAAAATTTGACTCGGATAAAGGAAGAAGGAGAGGGTCACATAGAGTACGATGCTTTAATTTCTAAGTCAGCATACTTAATTACATGTGTCTGCAACATTTTATGTTATACGTTATTTGCGATTAGCTAATCAGAAAAGTAAGAACATTCCACTGGATAGAATGATTGGAAAATAGCATGCGCTGGAACGTACGCTTTCGAAACAATATATTGGTCACGAACATGTTAATTAAAGGTTATTAAGGGTTCATTTATTGAGAATAATTTCTTAGACACGAATGAGTAATTTTTCAAGTCCAGAATTTCCTACGAGACATAAATTGTTTCATTTGATTATTTATCCAGTCTATTAGAAATGATTGAAATATCAAACTACATAGTAGCTGGTGATACCTAGCATAGCATTAGTACATAATATGCTAAGCGTACTCTAAGTTTGTCTGTCCAGTGTGTACGCAACACGGCAAAATGTCTGTCAGACATTGCATCAGCTAACGATGTTTGGAAATCCGATTTGCCGCATCGTTGCGGGTCATGGCACACGCTCAAATCCGTTTCGATCTGGCCGACAGTCGGCTTAAAGGATTAAACGAAATTCGTCGTCTCGACGTGACGCACAAACTCGCACGGTAATCTTACTGACCGACCGTGTCGGTCTGAACTGTACGCACTTCTTCTACTTACCGATTATGTAATCGTAATGTGTGTGTGGTTGCTCGATCACGCTGGCCGGTTTGTTAAAGTAGCAATGATAAAGCAACGAGAGCAGCAATACAAGGGCCGAGAACAGCATATAATTCCACATCGCGTCGGGAGAGCGGAGCGTCCGCGTTCGGTATCGATAATAGAACGACTGAGGAGAAGTGACACGGTCAGGGTGCACAGTAATTCCAATATTAAATTAGCATTTCCGCTCGAAATCGATAGCCCTTCACAATAAAACGAAGGTCTGTAACAATAGCGATTGGATGGTAATGAGAGGTAATGTATCATTCGGTGAGGTGGACTGACTGATGATAAACATTCTTCGTGTACCGATATGTTTGATTTTGTTATCAATTGAGAATATATTGTTTCGACAATATATAAATATTAAAAGACAATACAGCATTTGGTTGTCGTAATTGTTGGATCGTGAAACAGTTTTCGAAGGAGTGGGAAGGAGGAGGGTGAGGAAGGAGGACAACTGCATTGTATGATGTACTTTTTTCTGATAGTCCTCTAGGGGTTGTTTTTTTGTACCACTTTGAAGATATAAAATAGACCTAACATCCGATGTAATTTTCTGTCACAAACTTCGGGGGTTCTAGAGCCCCCTCACAATTTTAGCACCGACTAGGTATAAAATAGACCTATCATTACAGACAAGATATAAGAATAGACCTAACATGCAATGTAATTTTCTGTCCCATGCTTCGGGGGCGCCAGCAGCCCCTTTACCCCTTACTGTAACAGAAATCGGTATCCTGTGAGAAAAATCGTATTTAACGATATGAAATGAATAATAAATAACGGTCTTAGGAATTTATACTGAAGAGCTAAATCTTTAAAAGGAACATGTCACTTAAACAAATTAGTTAAAAATGATATTTATTTGGGGAATATGAACATCATAAATAAACGAGAGTGGTAGAGCGAGCCACGGTACCGGTGCTCTCCGGCGGTGCCGACGCGTGCCGAAAGGTGCCGGAGATGGCCGGAGCTGTCGAACGGGAGCGAGCGAGAGCTGTAGAGCGAGCCGCGGTATCGGTGCTCTCCGTCGGTGTTGACGCGTGCCGAGGAATTTCGGTGGTCTATGGGAGGGAGGTGTGCGAGCGAGAGAGTACGGTAGAGCGTGCCGAGTATCGGTGCTCTCCGTCGATCCAACGCGCTAGTGAGTTGCGTCACCCAGTTTATTGACTTA
>NW_015374174.1:280930-473791 GCF_001272555.1 Dufourea novaeangliae | reverse complement strand
TTGCGTTAAATTTGTTATTTCGTATTACTAGCATTAATTCGTATTAATTAGAATATTAAGATAATATTAGTTCTAAGCTGAAGAACGAAGACAACCGACGAGGGAACTTAGTTTTTTTATAGGTTTAGGCTCAAGAAAGAAGTCATCCGCCGAGGGATTTTAGTATCGGTAGTATTATATAGTTAAGATTTAAGTTATTTATAAGGTTTATTGTAAAAGGTGGGTAGATGTAGAACTTGTGATTCCATCTATCTGCCTTGGGCCTCCACTCGCAGCAACCTCCTCGTGGTGAGACCCGGGCAATTGGTATTATCTTCGGTAAAGTATTGTAAACTGAAGGCAATACCGAGCTAATGGCTGCGAAATTAAAATTAATTTCTCTAGTTGTATGAACGAATGTAAGATCGAATATTTTTGGTGAATGTTCTATCTTACATGATACTTAGAATATTTTAAGGCAACATAGACGACAGAAAATCTTTGTTTATTATAAGGATACGTAAAATAAAAATTTGTGTTTCAATTGCTTTTTAAAAACATATAAGCCTATGTTGTCACTGTTAAACTGTTGTATTAACAATGGACAAATAATGTATTTCAATTAAATTTACATAATAATATTAGCGTGTTTATAATAGCAATATTAATCGTTATTAGTTTCTTGTACTCGAAAATAAATATAATAGGTCTGGCAAGACTTAAACACAAAACCTCTTTGTAATACGTTTACTTGTCAGCAAACGAACAGAGGAATTTGTGATCATTGTTCCTTCGGTGATTTTCGAAGATATTGAAATGTATGATTGAACAGTTGTTTCATTTATTCTTCTTGATTGAAAATAATGTAATCAATAGTGTGAATAAAATTGTACCATACAAAATGATTAATAACTAAATTTGCCTAGTTATCTTATTTATGTACAATAGTGTAGCAAAGCACGGGTTAGTGATTTTCAATAAATAATGTGCTGGTCGACAGACTGGGGTGCGCGCACGTGGGTGAGAACTGGCTGGCAACAGTCAAGCACTCCTCGTTTACTTTATATTGGACATTCGTCTTGTCCAAGTACTTGACGTATAGCTTAAAAAACGTAGATTAACTCCATCGCATTGATAATAACAATAAACGACCGGAACATTGTGAAAATCGTATTTAATCGCGGAATACCACTATTTTTTCGACTGGTGGCGGCATCCGTGGCAAATTGCTGAACCTGCTAGCCAAATCATACCGACAGATATATGAAAATGCCTAATGATAGGAAAATGCGAATATCTCAGTAATTAGACGCTTAAAATGAACGCAGTGGTCTCAAATTACTGCTGACGATCCCGTGCATTGATTTAATATCGCAGAACACTATAATCGAAAGAATTATTTCTGTCACCTGTATCAACACTGGTAGAAATTATTTGTCTAATTATGGGGTTCTGCTGCATTCGGTCAACGTATTGAATCGTGGGGAATAATGTAAGACTAGCAACCTTAACTTTGAGCGGTTAATTACTGAGATATTCGCATTTTTCCATCACTTGGAATTTTTTCTCATCTGTCGGTATGATTACGCTAGTAGCACATACGAGATACATACATTGTATGTTAGGTCGATTCATATATTTCGTCTGTCTTAGTAGTTTGAGAGAATTGACACAGGTGGCGCCACCGGTCGAAAAATAGTGGTATGTATACAGTATAAATTCAATTTTTTTGCGATTCAAACTAGATGAAATAGAATTGTGGTGCCATTTGCGGTGAAACGTTCAAGTTGTTAGCAATTTTATACTACAATCTTGTTGACAGATGGCGCCGTTATATTACGAATGAAGTCGTTCCTTAGAGTATCGCTGTGGAATCTAGGGATACGAAGTTAGAACCAATTGGCTAGTAGCTTGGCCATTTTCCCGCGGATGGCGCCACGATTGCTTTTGTGTGGCGTCAATGACCACACGTGTTTGAAATATCTACAAGGTGATTCTCTCGGTGCTACGGTGGTAAAGGCAAACTGCCTGTTTTATCATTAATTAACTTGTTATATATTTCATATTTTTAAGTGTATAACTATTTATAGAACGTTTCATTCCTGGAATACGACATCAAAATTCATAATTTTCCATTCAATTATTCTGTAATTATTTTATAAATTCTTCGTTAAAGTCTTTTGTGACACTCTACTAGAACAGATAAACAATGCAGTAGATACTTTGCTAGAGGAAAGCAACAGCAAATGCAATTGTTTAGGATTATGAACCTTACTGCTAGAAGCTGTTTCGAGCCGAGGGGAGATATCGTTGACGATAGGCATTAACAGAATATTGTCTCTGACTTGTGTAGGTATATACCGTATCTCGTGCTATATGTATATCTCTGTGCGTATGGAATGGCATGATCCATATAGACTGTATTTGGTCCTACATTTATGCCCTGGTATCACATTTCAGGGCTCATGCTATTGTCTGCATCAAAACGCCCCATTAGTACTTAGAAGCAGTATTGAACGGGGCAATTGGGATTTTTAAGAGAACAAGATTGATCCATAAGTTACGCCGTTTTTAATCTTGTTTATTTAAAGAGTTACCATAGCATATCTTGACCAGCAAAAAATACACTAAACTGACGATATTTCATTAATGATGGTAATTTGCAGAATCGAAACGAAGGATTCTTTTGATACCCCTTTCAGTTCTTTCAAGTCTTGATTTTTTCTTTATTCTACGCACGATAATAACAGTACTTATAGAACGGCCAATTATTTATTGAATGTAAATTAAAAAATTCTGCTAGTGGAGCATTCAAGAACGTTACGATTTTTTTGTCTCGATCAACGTTAATCAATTATACGATGAACTTGACGCGTCTGTCGGGTCCGTTGAGTGGAACCGAAGAGATACAACTAGTACGATGAAAGTAGAAGAAGAGTACAAGGGATGAACGCAAAGCAAGATGAATATCAGTGGTTCCCAAATTCCTCGCTACTCTTTACATTATACTTTAATTAAAAAAAAAAAAGAAAAACAAGCAGAAACAGTTATATATAAATTAAACATTTATATATAAATATTTGCCTGCTTATAGAAAAATAGTTTACACGTGACCATTATGCATTTCACTTTGGAAATTTTTTATAAACAATCTAATGGCTAAACTATAAAGTGTTAGTACAACGTTTCGAGAGTTTCGAAATCTCACAAAGTTTCCGATTCGAGTTTCGAGAATTTAAAAATTAAATCCCAACCCACCCCTAATTTCGATCGTTTCCAGTTTTTCCGTGTCGACTTCCAAACCAACGCGAGGAAAGTGAAATTCTGTACGTCACGACTGATCGCGCACATCCGTTTTGGGAACCGCTGGTGAAAACAGGTCGAGGAAGATCGGGGGAAATGAACGGAAGAAGACCCACGGGAGGAGAAAGGCGGTGAACAGGGGTGGAACACGAAACGGAGGGGTAAGAAATGCGACAGAATTGGAAGGGGTGTTGCACACGGAAGTGTGAAGGAGAGGACGGACGTTATTAACACTATGCGTCATATACTCGACCCAGACGGGAGTGCAGCGAAGCTTTTTATTGCCCTGAAGATAAATCACGGGCGAAATACTGGAAACTTGACGACTCTGCTACGCCACGCGCTTTATTCTGATTAAACTTCAGTCCATTTCGGAGACGGTGCGCGCTGGCTTTAAGATCCGATGTCCCTGTTTCGCGTCACTCTATGCCTGGTCCTTGCAGTCAACAGGGAGAGGGATGAGCTCTTTCAATATTTATAAAAATCCGTTCTGAAATACAAAATAAGATGAGAAGTACATTAAGTCCAGTAACTCCATTATTCATTTAATTAATATTATCACGAATGAAAATAAATTATCTTGATGTAAAGTTATTTCCTCCATGAATAGAAGTGGAAAGAAACTTGAGAGTAGGAAATATGTATTCTGAAGGATCGATATCCTTTCATCGAATCGAGATCTTTTTCGATCAGACAGCAATCGATAGAGCTTCCTTTCTTCCAACTGTACATACAATCGCTCGACGTTTCGTTTTATGTTCAACGATTTTTTTTTTACCAGTTCGGTCAATAGAATCGTGTCTGCTATTATGCAAGTTGCAGTGATTCCCCGGTGTCTGCAGGTATGATAGCGACCGTAAATATAAATCGGTATCCCCGGTAGAATCGATCGCCGCGCCGGCACACAATACATTTCTCCCGGTTCAACGGCGGCGTAACGTGTTAGCGGCCGCCTAGCCTCCATTTGTACGTCTACCAAATTTCATTTCCAATTCCAATGGCCGCCAATCTCCAAATTGATCGAGATAAGGAGGCCCGGAATCAGTGTGCCGCTCTCGAATGGACGTTGTCGCTTGCTTTGGAATTCAAAATAGGAAACACAAGCTCGGGAAAGGAGAACTTGTATTTCTGTAATTCTGTAAGATAATTTATTAATAGTTCATTTTCGTTCGGGGTGGATTTGGGAAATTTCGCGCGTATAATTTTAAGGTAGAAGCACACGCGCATGCGCCAAACGTGGCGCATTGGAAGATGCGCATTAAGTGGCGCATTGGAAGATTCGGATGAAGTGGTGGATGTCAACATAAAATTTCTCAAGTACCCAAAGATTATATTGTCGATTCTTTGGTACTATTTCCTTTCATTTCATGTCCTTCCGTATATGGCTTAAGCCACTCACGTATGGCGCATCTGAACTCGTATGTGATAAAATTGGTATATAAAAAGTTAGCCACCACTTTATTAACATAACCTCTATACTCTTCGCAAATGAACCGAAAAACAGACGGGAACGTTTTCGTTACAGAATCCACGGAATAACCAACCAGTGTCCTGGCTCTGAAGTGTTTCGAAAAAGACAATAAAGGTTAAACAACCGTGGAAGTTCGCTCCGTGGGGTACAGCTGCGAGCCAGTCGGCAGGAATTGTCCAGGGCGTCGCGTTCCGTTTGTCGTCGAGCTGGAACAGATAAGGACACTACGATCTTCCGACGGTTTCGCGCTCGCCAGGGCGAATGGAAATTTGGGTAAGTCAGTTTCGGAAGTTGGTATACCGGGTGTACATCGGGTACGGCAGCTTACACGACCGCAGCGCGGAAGAGAACGGCTTATGTTCGGTCCTGATATCTAGACCCCGTCGACTTCGTCGTCGCCATCCACCCCGGAAGTTGGCTAATTTCGCTCCAGACCCCCGGCTGTTCTCTCCTCAGCCACGCTAAAAGTTGTTTAGCCCTCCTAAACGACGGAGTGGTGTTCTCCTCCGTCCGATGTAGATTAGCAAATATGTCGGACCTCTCGATTATACACGTTTATCGCTTGTCGTTCCACGGGCAAATTGAAAACCTTGCCATCTACGACCCGCTATCTCGGCGCCGTTGCCTGTGCACTGGTGGACAGAAGCGTGTAATATGGAATTGTCGAAACAGTTCTATTGGTTAGGTAATCACGGTGCTTCGAAGAATGCTCGAAACCTTTTTTATATATACAATTGATATTTTCATGTTTTATAAACACTAGTAGGGTGGTTTTTATATGGACCAAACGAATTTTTGTTCGGAATCTCAGTGTAGCATCATTCTGAGATATTCTATGCCCCAAAAAACTATTACTCTGTATTCTTTTTGATGTTTTTTTTTTATTAATAGGGGTCGCTACCATTTATAGAAGATAGGAAGTTTGAATGAAAAAATCGTATTACTTAATCAAGTTCAACTATTTGTTTTGAGAAATGAACACACTTACTTATTGAGACATAAAGTTAATGAAGGAGGCACTTCTAAAAGAAAATGAGTGTTAAGGTTCGTCAGGGTACTCCTCGCTCCGGTATATCGTTTACGACCCTCATCGAGTGAACAACTGCTTTGCTTGTTCTGTAATTTTTATCATCGTATCAAATTCAAACCGTTGACGACGAGCACGTGCAGTGCCTTTCCTACAGTGACCACGTAGATAATAAACTTATATTATTCCTTACAATATAAAAACGTTGGTACTTGGTAGCGACCGTTAATTAATCAAATTATCAAAAAATCAAAATATCTTTCAAATGAAAAATTACAGATTTTCTTTGAAATATGATAAGTTAAACACCAATCCAGTACTTTGACACTGAAATTTGAAAAAAGTTGAAGTAGTGGAGTTAGTTACTTTGGCTTGTGAACGTCTTATATACAAGGTAGTTCGTTATTGTCGATGTCCCACTTGAATGTTGAATATTTTTGTACGTTTATTGTTCTTAATTAAATGCAACCTACGTCGAAGATGTACTCGTCGTGATACGAATTTTTCTTCGGTATCTGGAGGCGATATTTTCAGTAAGAGCCTGGCCCCAAAGCTGGAAAAATAGGGGTGAGCTTTCGATAAATTTCACGGAAGACGCGCGGGACAGAAACACTCCGGGCGCGGCAGTACATTTTAATTTACACCGTACTTTAGATAGTGAGCACGTCCCACCGCGGAACAAGTTATTTCAACGTTGGTACTTAGGACTTCCTTATCGCGCGTCGGTTACATTAGCGATAGTGTCAGTGTAAATTCGCGACGAGATAACAGCCGAATATTTTACCCTATGCGAGGCTGTTTCTTCGTTAAGTTTCCATTAGGATGGGTCACGTTCGATTATAAGAACACCCCTGAAACAATTTTGAATCGCGTCGTTCCCCTTGGTTTCACAAGAATTTTCATAATTGTTCTTGATTTCTCATTCAACCGAGGAAGACCAAGCGAATCTTCTTAAAACTTCTGACAGGGTTAAAATGGAAACCGCGAGAATTTAGATTTATCAAGACAGTTTTTGAACGATGGTTTAGTATCTTCAGAATTTATCGATTCGTCATGATTCTGTTACATTAGGAACTTTTTCAATTTATTGGAGTCTCTTAGAATTCATGGAAAATGCTTCCTCAATAGTGTGTCTTTCGAAATAACTCAAGCCGCATATAATCGAGTACTATAAACAGCCTAATTTATTTGTGCTAATTGGTTTTCAAATGATTCTACTAGTTTATATTGTTCTACGTAAAATCTACTGATTTAGATAGCCCTACGGTATGTTTTATGTTTATGCTTCAATCATTTATGCTCAAGATACATGTAAAAAAATAAAATAAATATGATTTAAACCGTTTTCTATATTAAAATGGCCTACGATGAAAACAAGGACGACACAAAGAAAATTACCTCATTTTTCTCGGATATCTGAATCTGTCAGTTAGTACAATTAAATGGAACAATAAAAAGGAAGGCAGTATTCGTTCAAAGCGTCGTATTTTCATGTAACATGTAGCAGTCGTTTGAATACTTACGAATGGGCATGCACTTTAGAACGCGTTACTTAATCCTACTTAGTCCACAGTATAATATGTTCATGGATAGTCCAGAACCATACCAGAAACACGCTGTATTTCAACAACGTATAATGAGGGTGCAGTCGCTGGAACAAAACGATTTCATTAACAATCCCCAGCATTGTGCGTTACCGTGGCTTGTGTGTGCATAAAGGCTTCCCAATGAATCCTTTCTATACGAAACAAATCTCGCGCTGATTAATTCCAGTCTGCGTGGGGGTTGGCCATTGTCATCGTTCAGATAATACCGTGGGCTGAGAGCAAAATAGCTTCGATATATCGTCAGGTCGATGTACGTATATCTATCCAAGTTGACTCCGTCGAGTTCGCTAATTTCGCCTTAGGTGTTGTGGCGTTTACAGCTGCGCCCATGGTCCTGGTTATACATATTTCGTCTCTCTAGAGGCATAACTAGCGACCTTATCCAGCGTCTTACAGGAATCCTATTCCATAATAGAGACACTGCATTCCTGTCTTAATTCGATGGATTCCTGATTTCTATCGTCTTAGTTTCCCTCAGGAATGAAATTCGAGACATTCATACCATAGACTGGATGTTTATCCACTTACAGCGTCCCCTTCACTTGCAAAGTATAGCAAAACACATCTACCGTGTAAAAAGGGACCCAGGTGTACTTCTATTTATAGTTCGAAATGACGAGTCTATGAGCAAAGAAAATATTATTGCAACAACTGTGAATATTTAGAAGAGAGTCAGAAACATCGACGACTGATGCCGTCTTTGCGGTCCTGTTCGATATGTCGTTGCGTATCGTGTTCCGTTTACGATTGACATGGAAACCGCAACATCGACTAGCGGAATCGGTGAACCCGATGCTCGATCGGTTGACGAGACGATCGAAACTCTTGGCTCACCGAACTAATGCATGTTACCGTGCAAATTAGAGCGACGCCACGGTTGCTACTAGACGCGTACTGCTACGAAACTTTTCATCTGCTTGTCTTTACCGACGATCACGTCTGACTGCTAGTGGTGTAGGATTTAACGTGGACTAATTCATGAGTCGTTTGAGCGAACGTTTTTAGAACTCTGTGTTCATTTATAATTGATATAATGAACTGTTTTCATTTATAATTTACTTCGCACTGTTACAGTTAACAGAAATGGGAATAAATTCTTGTCCGAAGTATGTTGTTATATGAGAAAAACTGGTCCAAATAAAATACACGGAGATGTCACATGGAACAGTTAAATTCTAGTGAAAACAGGTTAATATTTTTCGTTTTTGTTTGTACACGGAGTTTCCTGAAATAAATCGTTGAAAATAATAGAATAGAATAGAATGAAATGTACGGTTTTCATGCACCAACAATATTTCTCGTGTAACGAATATTTTTGTAAACAAATTTGAAGGTATATGGAACATACAAATTTGTTTGCATTTTTGTAGTGTAGTCTGCGTGAAATTAGAGTTTACGTGTGTTGGATGTTTGCCACTATTTCGGCAAGATTCTCTTTTTCCATATTGATAATCTTTAATCCATCGGTTGCCCAGTTACATCGATTCTACTTCCACTCTTTATACACTCCTGTGCCCTTCGTTGCTCCGTTTGATGCTCGTCATACATCAGCCGCGAGGGATTACTAACGCGAAAGTGCAATATGCGAATTGGATGCCTCGATACTACCCGACGTAAACGTTACTTCGTTTTAACCGAACTTTTTACTCGCGGCCAGGATTAAATATTTCTATCCTGGAGAAAGTTGTACAAGATACATCATAATGTCCAAGCACAGTGTCGTAAATCATTTTAATGTACATAAACGTTAGGTTTGTATAAACATCTACTCCATTTTACTTGGCTCCAAGTGGCGGCTGTTTCGTTTTCAGTAATTCTCCTGAGAAATTGAGACGGATAGTTCTAAAATCGTGTATTATATCGTGGCGTTACGCGGCGTTTTAGAAATACCATTATTCAAGATATCATTATTCGACGTACCATTCTTCGAAGTACTATTCTTCGAAGTACCATTCTTCGGAGTACCATTCTTCGGAGCACCATTTTTCGGAGTACCATTCTTGGGAGTACTATTCTTCGGAATACCATTTTTTGGAATACCATTATTTGGAGTAGCATTCTTCGGAGTACCATTCTTCGGAGTACCGTTCTTCGGAGTACCATTCTTCGGAGTACCATTACTCGATATACCATTATTCAGAGTACCATTACTCGATACTTCATTATTTAAAATACCATCATTCGAAATATTATTATTCGAAGTACCATTCTTTTCTATTTCAAATAATTCACGACCAGATACGCAATGGGTGAACTATCAAACGCAAAAGGATCACACCGTTTCCTTGTGCATACAGGTCCATGGGCGAGAAACGTTCACACTGGGGGGTTAGAAAGACCGCGAGGGTGGGCGCGTGAGGGAGGAAGAACGAGATATACAGGAGAGCTCGAAGGGGCGGCGATGGTGGAACGGGAGAATGGCAAATATTTCAGGCAACGGCATAGTCGACGAAACGAACTCCTGGGCTTAGGTGGTACAGGTCAAAGTTCAGCTTAGCCGGCCTCTGCTAAAACTAACCGCGTAAAATATACAATGCAAGGAAATCCACTCCCCTCCTCCACACACGCTTCCGGTTTTCTTCCTTCTCCGTGTCCCGTTGTTCGTTTGGCAGAAATGTGTACGAGCCGCGTCAGACGTGTTCTGGCGTTCTGGAACGCTGACGGATCGCTTTTAACCTAACATTTTATAGAGTTGGGAGAACACGAATAATCTGTAGATTCTGAAGTACAACTTGAGACACTAATGGTGTCGGTACTTTTATAAGTCGGTTTTTTAAAAATGTTTATGTTTTTGTTAAATATTCCTTATTCATTAATTTTTAATACATTATATTCTCCATTCATTTCTATTATTAATTTCCGCCATTCTTTTATGTTTTCAACTCCCCAGGCAAATATTATACGCGATCCGTTTAAGTTCTGTTTCAAAGAAGATAATTTCACTTTGCACACGGAGATATTATAATAATTAATAAGGACAAGCAAGAGGTATCCTGGCACTGAGAAGTGTTTGATACTAAAGAACTTGTTAACCGTTGCGTTAAAGGAAATCGACTTTGGGGGATTCTGTTAAAGTTGAAAGTCATTAAAGAAAATTAAGCGAACCGCCGTGTTCGCTCGAGCACTCTAGAAAAGTTCGGTTACTCGATTCCATTAAACGCGAGAACCATGGGAAGTGTACAAAGCAAAAAAAAATCTAACACTTTTACAGTTCGCGTTACAATATAAAAACAATAATACCTATCCAGAAAACAGATACAGACATAGATTCAACCCAAGACAAAGGACTTCTTCAGTTACGGTCACGAGTTACAATGGGCATCCTGCACGAAAATTAAATTTTCCAAGCACCTCTCCAACGTCTCACCTGAGCCGGGTAAAATATTATTTCAACCAGTGAATATTCTATTTTATTTTAAATCACACGTATACTTAGGTTCCGCCTAAGGGTTGAGGGTGCCTGTGTTAACATTACACCGCGTGACATAACTATAAAATATTATTTAAAATAGTATTTCATTCGAAATGTAGATCAACGATTATATAAAATAGTATTCGAAATATTTTTTATCCAGCTCTGCGTGTCACTTACTCGTCTTACATATCCAAAATTTTCCATTTCCCCTCACGAACACCTGTTCATGACCGGATCCGATTTGTGGCGTGGAACCATCATGCCCACAATATCCGTGGTTACAAACTCTCTCGCCAGTGAATAAGAGTTCGCGTGGAATCGCGTGTCTGGGTTAGGTTATAACACGAGGGGTCTCGAGGTCTCGCAATTTCCCGATGAATGTAAGAATTTCCCGTGTCCTGGGTGTCAAGCGAGACCACCCAGGGGGTGGTTCGATCGTATTTTCTTTTTTCTTTTAACGGGAACGCCTGGGTGTCATTCCGCGCTGGCCCGAGATTGACGTTTTCCTATTGTGCCACCCACCCAACCCCCTGTGGATGGCGGCGGCGTTATTTTTTACCCCGTCCTTTTATTTTTATCGCGAGCTCTTAATTTATCGGGGCCATTGACGTGGGAGCCGGAGGAGTGTAAAATCACTCAGCGTGATGCGATGCTATTACCCCTGAGGGACGGCTCTGGAGGGGGTGTTGACGGAGTCAGGGAGAAGTGCTGATGCATACACCACCGCTATCCCACGGAAATCCACGGGCGAGCGCGCAGCCTACGTTGTCGTTGATTCCTTGGCCGACATTGAACGACAAGGGTCCCAACCCTTAGGCGGAACCTTAGACGACGACGAAGATAATGAATAATTAGCCGGCCTCTGGGGGCTGGGAGGAGAAACAACGGAGGATAGTTTAAATTATCAACGACGAATGGTTAGATAGTTTAATAAAATAATAGAAAGATAGTTTAAACTATCCTTCGTTGTTTTTCCGCTCAGCCCTCGGAGGCAGGCAAATTATTCAATTCCTCTGCCGTTGTCGTCTAAGGTTTCGCTTAAGGGTTGAGGGTCATTGTGTTGACACTACACTAGGTGGCATAACTATAAAATCAAGCTAAAATGTTCAATTCTTATGTATTGTGGTTGAAATAAACACCGAACCAGCTGTGCTATGTCTGAAATCGTGTTGAGAAATAATGTTTTTTCAGAAAATGATAAATTATATGCCCTAGAAAAATGTGGTTTGTTTTTGTTTTAACCATAGTATATAGGGATTGAAAATTTCAGGGTGATTTTATAGCTATGCCACGCAATTAGTGCATTAAATTCGCGGTCTACTGATAATCTTTGCAATTACAATATGGATTATATATCATGGAATGTACTTTATAAATATTTTGAAGTTAAAAGTAGTAAACTGAAATCTTTACCAAACTTTTTCAATATTAATTTATCTTCTGTTATTGGCGTTTTTATAGAATTCACTTCTATTTAATGTCTATTTAAAAACGAACCAAAGAATCATTATTTGCACGATAACTTGGAATGTAATTCAGCTTGTATTCACAAATAGTTTCTCAACCGTGCTCAACTTCGCGTAAGAAAAACAAGTGTGCCTATTATCTTACCATCGTGTTCTCTCCCCCTCCTGCCCCGCGATGGTTCTTACAATTTTCCACGGACAAAAAGCGAAGGACTCGTTTGCACGGAAGAAAATTCATAACGTGCCCTGTGTGTAATTAAAGTGTCTTATGTTTCTGCCGTCTGAAAGTTCACTTAAAAAGGCGAGCACCTGGAAGTTCCATTTCATCTCCAGGCCGTTCCGTATTTTCTTCTTTTCGTTTTTGTCTTTAATAAAACAGGTCTACGTTACCTTCACGCATCGTGGTCATTGTCTTAAAATTCTTTCCACTTTAGTGACACTTTTGTTCAAACCTTCACGATTCATTACACTTTTCAAACGATATTACACTTACGATTGCATTAGATTGATATGAAATAAACAACAATTTATTTAAAAATCATATTTTGAAACTTAAATGATCGCTTAATATCTGCCTAATTGTCGAAGTAAAATTTTTAAATAAACTATTCACCAAACTATGTTGTCAAACCTTGTAAATCGCGTTTCATTTCTCACGTACTGAACTGGAACACACCTTAATGCGGAACCAACTTGCACTGTGAATAAAACGTCTGAGAATGTTCATACCTTCCGCGTGCAGGTAGAGGGGAGATCGGGTCACATGGCGGTGGAAGTGGGAAACAATGTTTACATTGTTCTTACTTTGACAGGAACCACGATTATTCCCGAAACTTTCAAACAAAGTTTTCAAATAAACTACTTTAAACATTCTCGTTAAAAAATTTTCCTAATGAATTTTTCTTGAAACTTTACTGGCGTAAGAGTTTCAAATGAATTATTCTCGCAACTTACTACGTCTACTATAGTGAACATCTACTTTATCATTTTAGTGACAATATTTGGAACATTTTTTGACATCTCATCCAAACAATAAAAAAACGGTGACACTGTAACTACTGGTTCGTTAATTATCGTGAGCAAACACATTGTGTATAGAAGAGAATATTTAAAAAAAAATGTTCGAAATAGTCTTACAATGACCATTAGTTCTTAATCTTATGGAAACAAATTTTTTTATACCACATACCAAAAAGATGCAGTGAGCGGGTTAAGCGAATTATTCTACTTTAATATTACACCTCGTATGTTACAGCGATCATTGATATTTTTGTATCACTTAGAAACACGTCCATAGGAATTTAAAATATCAGTCTACGTTGGAGGGGTCAGGCGAAAACGTTCCGTGTTACAACAGGTATAAACGACGTCACCGTTAATATCGCGTTCCAGTTTGGCAGAGAATTAACGACAACAACGCCGATATTTCTTCGCGCCTCGAACGCCCGGTATAATAAATCGTGGGTATCCCAGCGACTGGTCTCCGAAGAGAGATACACACAACGGCGATCAATTGGATTTGTTCCGCGTTTTCCCAGTCGGCAGCTAAGCGGAAGGGGAAGAGGGGGTTTACACGCCGTGGAAACATCCCTTCGCGATAATGCTTTCGTTGGATATTTATAAAGCGATTAAACGGATCCTCTTTCTTCTGAAAGTTTCATTGGTTTCTACTAATATAAAAATACTTTCAGAAAGTTCGAAGAACCCAATGATTTCGATAGATCTCCAATTCATACAGTGTTTAGGTTCTGGGGCACTTTAAGGTATTCCTAAAAGTTCCATGTTTTTCTCGAGTCTTTCAGGACTTCTGATGTTATTTCGCAGAATTCCTCGAATAACCAGAGGTTTCAAAACACCCCGGCCAATGTCTCAAATTCTATAAATGTCGATGGTTTCGCAGGATTTCTGAGTAGCCTCGGAGATCCCCCGAATCCTTAAACGTCCAAAGAATCCCAAGGATTCGAAAGGCTTCGTAGGATACCAGAAAGTACCGACGATCTTAAAAATCCTAGATAGCATAGTGTTTTCAATGTTCTTCTAGTCCCGAATTCCGATCGATCCCAAAAACTTCGAGAACCTCCCACGATCTCGGAGCTAGCAAATATTTTCCACGACAAAAACCCAGCTAGCAGCTGGTCTGTGATACTTTAAATAACCTAATTCCCTTATACGGCGACCGAAAACAGTCTGTTGCACGGAATGACAGGCGACTCGTACACGGTAATCCCGTTCGTCCATATCGCGAGGGAGATGTATTGGCGTCCGTTTTTCAAGCGTCACGCGTATATCACGAGTGGATTTTTTTAGGCATTAATTTTATACGCCGATACATGACGCGTCGAACACTGGTTGCGACGGTTCTTTAACCCTTAGACGGCGGACATTCATTTACGGCTGCGCACACAGTCATCTTCGCTCAAATAAATTACCATAAGTTAACCGACACAGCTGGAGCTCGTAAACACTTGTGTCCAAAAGCATCGTCGTTCGTGTTATGTGTGCCGATGTTTCAGAGCCTTTTCCACGCACGCTGTCGATCATTAACGTGGCCCTCAGCTTGGATCACGTTTCCGTTTACAGGCAACTTAGCTCCGCCGTCTATCCGATGGGGATTCCCCTAATGCGAAAAATAGAGCCCCCACTGGGCCACCGTAACCGTTTTCCCCATCTGGGGGGGTCATCGATTGTTTGCGGCTCGTTTTGGTTTTTTTTCTGGCCGTCTTAACCAGCTCGTTTTGGCCACGAGTACATGGTTGTATTTCCAATAATTTCCTTTACTGGCATTTTTATCCCTAGTTTATAAATACAGCGATTTTGAAACGGTGGAGGATATATTTATTCATTTAGATAAAGCGCATAAAATGTTGTACCATGTGTTTGGAATATTCTCTCCTGCGACACTCAATTTTCCAGATAAAAGCAACAATCTCTTTTACTAATTATACTGGTTTTATTCAGTCTGGCCGTACACTTCATTTTTCTACTAGTAATTAGGTCTATAACTATAACTACCAGTGGGAGGAGGAGGATAAAACAGGCAGATCCAGAGAAATCTCGTTGAACATTATAACTAGATCGTGGACTGTATACGGTTGCAGCAGATGCAGCTGGAATAAAACACAATGAAATCAAAAGTTTAACACGATCTGGCACAGACTCGATTTTCATCCTTTATCCAGCGAAATTATTCATTGAGGTAATGAGCTTACATCGAAATTCTGTTGTCGTAAAATTACTTCGCAAAACTATGGGTTTGCAAGAACATCTACAAGCCATTATATTTTACCATTCATGATTTTTATAAAAATAGGTTCAGCTAATAATTGAAAATTTTTACCAGTTCCGTGGCTTCTCTCGTGTCCGTCTGATCATTCACGAGCTTATTCTACTGCCGTCAAAGATATTGTTGCGTATCACCATGTTTCGCCATATGTACTATTATAAAAATTTCTCTAATAAATATTAGCGAACCTAAATTGTTCCAATATAAATCTAAACTATTACAATAAATTCCTGTCATAAATATTAGTAAATCTCGAATTGTTGTTTTACTCGAACAATAATAGGGATTTATGTCACACTATATATAGACACTTTTTCTGCTGTATAAGCTGGCTCGGTAAATGAAGGAAATCTCCCCGGCGGTTATTATTACGTTCCAGTGTAGAATTACATTGTCCGACCATAAATATGCGCATTATTAAGTTATCCGATCCTCGAGAAGGGATTTGTGATCGTGTAACGGAGCCTGAGGGCCAGAAACTATCGTGTTATAGATCGAGCAGAATAAAGAAACGACACAGAAATAGAATTTTCACGGTCGGCCCCCAATTTTCCTGCGTTAGTTCGTCGATAGGGGACAAAACGTACCGGGCGGTGTTCGTCTGCTTCAGGTGTACGTGACAGCCTCGACGTAGTGAGTTCCAGGTATCGGTCGATCCCAGACGGAATCACCTGATTTCGAAACGGGAACGAATCGATTGACTCGTCCCCTGTCTGTCAAATTGACTAAGAGTCCCGAATACAATCCCCGGCCGTTGAGTTAGATCTATTGCCGTCTAGGCGAGTGGCTCTCGAGCCAGTTCAGGGAAAAAATATGACGGCGTTAAAGCGATTCGATCCATTCTTTCCTCGGGGAAAAATCAGATCTTTTCTGCTCTCGGAATCGAATCCTTTCATTGTCGAATAAGATAAGGAGTAACTTGTATTTTTTAATATTCGAATGATTCGTCTAATGGTTTTGTTATTACACTTTATTTCTTGCTCCGAATTCAATTATAAAATCAAACGCAGGCTATGTACACGATGAAGTTTTGACACGTGGTGTATGTTCCATGGAAATTTCTGACCAATAGCAGTATTGAAATGCGAGGTAATCAATTCAGTTTCGTTATTAATTATAACGCACACGCGTTGATTTTTAGTGATGGAGCGATATATTGTTTAAAATCGCGGTAACCGGATATTGATATTTCATTAACGAATATTAATTTGTTGTAGTGGAAAAATCAGTTTACATTTATATGTTTTCTCGTATACTTTAAGGAACAGAATACTGTTTGCGATCAAACCCGTCAAAATGACGGATTGCGAAATTCTTATTTTACGATTACTAATATTATAACAGTGCTTTTGGCGGAATTTATGCTGAATTTTAATTTACCATACATTTCATGTTATACTATATTATGTTAAATTGTACTATATATTATTCATATTACTATATTGTATAATTTAATGTAGTATACATTCAGCACTGGTTGTTCTAGCGTTAAAGGTTTGGTGCCATCAAAGTTAACCGTTCAATGTAATTAAAATAATGAAAGTTGAATGACTTTGTTGAACGAGGAGACGGTGTGTGCTTCTGTATTGAGTAGGTATGACAATTAAACAACCAACAAGTATGACTATAATAATAAATGACTACTCTAACGAAACTGACTCTTAACTTTCTACGACACAACTCTATAATCAACTCTATCACTCTCTTAAAACTAACTCAAAGTGTTCACCTGAAACTATGACACTACGCAATGAAAACAAAAATTCCCTCATTATCCACAGAAATCTATCAAACACTGAACAATTCCTCGCCCAATCCAGACACGTGTTTAGCTCACCGAAAGTTCCCCAATCTTTCCTAAAAAGGTTAACCCCTCTTCGCCCCCAAACACTAGCCAATGGTACCCTTCAATCGTCCACTCGCTCCCACCAGGTACGCGATTACAGGGGACGCTAACGCGAGTCTTCTGTGTCCGTTCGCGTGCAGGTGAGCCACCGTGCGCCACGAGCAAAAGAAATATATCGAGGGCGACGATGATGGGGAGGGGTGAAGAGAGTAGAAATGAGATAGAGGGCGGAACCAGGAAGAGGAAAGAGGGACCGTTCCACTGGGGCGGGAAAGAGGAGATGGAAAAGGGTGGAAGGAGCAGACGTGGAAGCGGAGAGAGGGGCAGATTTGACCCTGCTTGTGCACCTGGATAGGAGGCTGTAATCAATACCGCAGAAAGCGCGCGCTGCGCCAGGCTCACCCCTTATCCGTTCGCTTAAACCGATATATACACCTGAATACCTGGCGTGCAGGTTCCATGGTACGTCCTCGAAAGTCTGTTCCTTTACTTTTTGCAATCGACAACCCTTTCAACGATACCTTCTTGCTTACCTCGACCGATACTATATCCTTTTAGTAAGTTTCTACGAAATTTTCTACTCCGTCTATGCTCGTTACTCGACGATGTGTCAAGTGGCATTAACCTTCGTGTGAAATTTCATCGTCACTGTGTGTGGTTGCTTTATTTACCCCGAGAAGAAGGTCCAGTTCTCTTGAGGACGTAGACGAAGGATTTGTGGGGATTTGTTTGTACATACCGGTGCAGATCTTTTATACGAAGGTCTCTGCCGGTGGCTGTTGGACTCGATGCAGCCCGGATATTTATACGTATCGCGACCTCGTTGTATCACATATACCCGCCGGTTCTGAAGCTTTGATTCTTCCCACGAAGCGGGGATTCTCGATGGACCGTGCTTGTTGCCAGGTGGATAAATGGCGGACATTCGGGCTCACTATTGGCTTTGGTGTCTCTCAGGGGTGGTTAGTTCGCGGATTCTTTTCGAAAATAATTCTTTTGTACAGCAATTGATTTTTTCGTGTATTATACCGTTGTCATGAATATATGTATCAGGTGTACCGATAAATAATTGTCTAGATTCTGTTGACTGGTTAGGTGGAGTATCGGTACCCCATGAAAGTTTTAGAATATTTTATTTTTACTTTATGGTCAGTTGTGTTTCTTGTTAATATCTCGCGAGCAAAGCCTCGGAGAACATTTTCTCTAAAGAAAAAGTTGTTCTAAATCACCCAAGGAATCACCCCTTTCAAGGAGTTACAACATTTTTGGGACACCCTGTACACCTCTACATCTTTGCAAAGCGAAATCAATGGAAAAACTTTCTATTTACTTGCTACAAATATTCCAATAAAATTGTGTACTCACCATTTTCTCTAGCACTTATACACGTACTGCACGCTCGAACCGTCCAACAACCGACTAATGATCCCCGTTTCTCTTTTTTCCTATCCCCCACCCGTATACCTACGGTATCAGCGGACATTAACGTCGGCTCACGCATCGTAACAAAGTACCGTTCGTATTACGGGCCACGATAAGATCACACGAATGAACAACAAATCACCACTCCAAGACAAATTGAAAGGTTTAGGGGAGAGGTCGCCGCGGGGCAGAATGGATAATCGCAGGAAGATCGCTCCGTGGTTAAGCCGCAGTGGGGGGGGGGGGGGGGGAGGGGTTGGGAGGGAGAATGTCACATTACACGTGTAGATAATGTATCGGCCATGCAAATTCGTATGTCGCGTGTCTAACGTTTATACTTCAACCGACGCGACCGGCTCGATCCGCTCGGCGCGCAGGGCTTCGGAGCTGCGCGCGTTCTCCCGCCCGACCTATCCGGGGCTTTGTAACTCTGTCAACTTTAATTGGACCGTACCCATCGGTGGCTCTATTGTTTGCTAATTTATGTGTCGTGCGTCGGGAAAAATTAATTCTGACACGCGCCTCCGATGTCGACGCCGCGGCCTCACCACCTCGTCGCTGTCATTTGTCTCCGACGAGACGGAATCTGTTTACGTAATTTTTTTTTATCTTTGTTCCGTGAGTCTCACTTTTCGACGATGTTTCAAGGTCGTAATGCATCTTGGGACGACCGAGACTTTATTTTCAGACCGTACAGGATATCTATAGGAATAAATGTAGGATAGTCCAAGCCTCTTTTAGGCACAAAATATAAAACACTTTGTTATGTATCGTACAACTGACTACTTACGATATTGCCACGGCTGGGGTTGTTGGAGACTGAAATGGCAATGCGTCGAGAGCCTTCTCCATGGTAAGTTCGGTCGTGAATGTGGTGGGAGAGCGAATTTGTGGGCGTGAAAGTACGTGTGGAGGGGAAGTGCTTCGCGTGGCAATGAGCCAAGTGGCAATATCGTAAGAGTTTACTCTAATTCTAACTGAATAATATCTAACGGGTCATATACCCGTACACGAATGAATAAATAAGTAAATTTATTTATTAATTGAAAAAGAGTTAAGGGGTTAACCTTGTCAACCACAGGATTCCATTGGGAATCACTAACTTACTTAGCATTTATTTCAGCACATATACATTTTCCTATTTTCAAAACAGCTAACACTCTACCAAGTTCATTCCCGAATCTGTCTTATAAACCACTCTCTACAATGTTTGTTCATTCAGGTTCTACTTACCCAGTCCGTCCTCCTAATTGCTATTCCACCTACGCTCACCGCGACGGTTAATACCGTAGCAAAGACGCAACGTTCCCGAGCCCCGCAAACGGCACACCGTGGTTAACCTTTGTCCCAGGTAGCGCACCATTGTTAACCATCGCCCCCTGTTGCCGGTGGATCGCTGAAAATTTCAATATCGTACGGGGCCGAGTGCTGTCAGATGTGTTCACGGTTCAACGTTACACCGAAATCGAAAATACCAGTCGAGCTGTACGGTCGATAATTTATTTCTGATTATAGATACAATATACATCGTAGGCTAGACGAAACACTTATTAAGTATAGTTTTTAGCCTATCTATGAGTGGTACGGCGCGTCTGGAGCGCGAAACGGGTGGGAGGGGATTAGGTATTCGTAGGAAACGGATGAAACAGGTGTTAAGTCGCTGTGTTTAAGGGATTGGCAGTAAAGGGTTGGAGAAGGGGGGGATGATGGAACTTAAAATGGACAAATGTATACGCGAATGTGATTCCATTCCCTCTGTTCGGATTACATTTTAAGCGAATCGCTCGACCGAGTCTCGGACAATTTGAAGTAATTCGGCAGTATTTACACGCGCGCAATTTCGCTCTTTTACATTCTCCCTCTCTCGATCATTCAGTCTCGTTTCATCCCTCGAATGCGGCTCACGTCGGACGAACTGACAACCGGACGAAATTCATAGAATGCGGTCCCTCTTTATACGATTTATTGGCTATTCAAGGGTGGGCCAGAGTCGCGAAACACCGGAACGAAAGGCGGGTGCACGCGTTTTGATGTTTCCCGGTCTACCAACGCCCGCCGGATATCACGGTATGTTAATCGAAATGATGTTCCGAGCGAATTGGAACCTCGACGCTTGTAGAACGGATATGAAGTAAACGAATGAAATTTCTGGAAATTATATATACGACTCCTGAGCGCTGTTGTTTCGACGGTTACGAAAGTGCGTCGGATATTTCTGTAACAAAGGAACACGTGTGTGTCTTTCCCGAATCGGTGTGCTAGTAACTATAAACATAAATTGGAGAAAGTAATATTGATATAACTGTTAACCCTTGGAAGTAGGACGGTTTTAACACTTCGATTGCCACATAAAAACGAAATACAGCGTGTCTGGCTACGTACGACTTTTTTCACTGTGTGAATCAACGTGATACAAACAGCTGTATTTAGGTCTGTTTGGATCAGGGGTGTCCAATCTTTTGGCTTCCTTCGACCTCGTTTGACGACAAAAATTGTCTTGGGCCGCACATAAAATATACTAATTCTAACGATAGTTGTTGAGTCCAAATAGTCCCGCGCATCGTCATCCGAGGGTTAACGAAACATAAATCTGTTGCCGGTCTCTCGCGTCGCATCATTGCGAATACTTTTCATGGACATCGATCTCTTTCGGTTCAGTAGAATTTTCGTAACATTTCGTGGGAAAAAGAAAGCGTTGAAAGAATCTCAGCGATCCAAAAACTAGTGCCCCCGTTGGGAGTCTTTATTTCCGAAAGTTTCGCGCGGACGGGCCAGTCCGGTACGGTGTCGACGAGTAGTTTCGTTGCTTCTTGCCAGTTTCCACTCGTATTCCCCTTTCATTTTTCACTTTCTCCCTTTCATCGTCCTCGTCTCTCCACCACTCGAAAAGAACGGGGCGCGATTGAACGAATTAAGTCCCCTCCCCTCGCCACTCGTCGCTTTCTTGCCTCCACAATCTTCCCCAATCAAGCTCCTTAATTTCCCCCGGTATAAACTTCTATATCGCTTTACCCGCCGCCGTTTACTTACATATTCACAATTATAACTCTATTCGAGCCAGCGCAGATCTCGTCGTCGCGCCCGCGAGAAAACTTCACGCCGCGCGGCTTAATTACCTTTTCATCGCTCGATGATCCATTATTCCCCACCCCGGGACCGACGAAACTTTTTTCTCGACTATGCTCAGTATTCAATTGCTAGCGCGCGTCGGGCTCCTTCAGCGTCTGTCTTTTCGCCTTCCCTCCACCTTTCTATTATTCGTCGACGCGCAAAAACGAGTCAGCTTTAACGACTATTTACACGCGCGCTTTGTCCCGACGTTTTCCTCACGCTTTCCACCCCCTCTGCGAATTGTTTGTACATCACGAAGCTACCGTTGGATCAGAACGAAGCGGTCCTAAGGGTCGAGTGACTTTTGTGAAGAATCTTCCAAGTTTACGTGTCTTTTTTGGATTCCAAGACAAACGCTTTTCTTATGTATTTATTGAAACGTTCAAAGTGATGCGATATGTTACCACTACTTACATGACAATCTTCGATATATTGAAAAGAGTAATTAAAAAAAAATCGCATTTATAGCAAGATCTTATACTCTTTTCTCTTAACACCCAGTGAAACACAGCAGAATCGGTAAATAAATAACTTATATTTACCACCGAATCTATAAATTCCCTTCTTGTGTCTTCCACTATATTAAATACCATAATATTACCAATCAAAAAAGATGTTTATTAATGAGAGTCATTCCAGGCATGAACTCCCTCGAAGAAGGCAGAAAAATAAATTATATTTACCAGCGGAAGGATTTCAGACACACGTACGATTAACCCTCTCGCTTTTCCCCTTTCACGCTTCGTCTGGCGCGGAGAAAATATGCGTCACGCTTGAACAAGTACGCTGTAAGACTGCCGTGCATCCGAGTTCTCCGTAGCAAAAGGGTTAATTGTCTAGCGATGGTAGCGCGCAACCCTTCTCACCTCTGTTCCCTCGCCATTCGCGCCCCGTTCTCTTCTCTTCTCGCTGCAGGGATTCCGCGGGAGAAAATAATTCACGCGGAACCCAGGGCCGCGAAACGAAAGCGACGTAAACTGGCTCGTAAGAGAGCCATAAACATTTTTCTAACGGTGGCCGAGGCTTGATAAATGAAACGCCGCTGCCATTCCTGGACGCACACCCCCGAACAGCGGAACTCTCGATTCTTTTTGTTCTGTTTCTTTTTTTCTCGACGTTGCCATTCCTATTCGAGGTACAGTAACACCCGTGGAAAGGTTCACGTCTGAGACCTCCGAAAAAGGTTCACTTCAGTTATTCCTATTAAGTATCGAGATCGGTATAAGTGTTCAGATCACTCGAAGGGAAATCTACATTACCTGTGATTGTATTCTCTTTTCGTGATCATTTTATGTACGTGTCGTGAATCAATGATTATGGTTGATCGTAGAGAAGTGTCGGATATAGCCAGTGTCGTGGATGAATGGAAACTATAAGTTGAAATTAGGATTGTGCAATTGAGTGTATAGTTTTCAAGCAGACCTCTTGTAGGGTTTGTAACACAAACGTGAACCTTTTAGAAGGTCCCATTACAGTCGTCTTTACATTGCATTAGGAAGTCTTGCGAAGTGTTCACTGGTGCCACGGATCACAGACAGACGCCTCCTTTCTCTATCGACTCGAAGAATGTCTTCAACTATACACTTTCGAAACACGCAGACATATCACACACACACGCACATACAGTCGCACACACGAGAAACCGATTTGATGTACAGGTGTATTATATTCACAGTTCTTCTGTCCATTCGTCGAGGGGAACGGGAGACGCGGTTCGACAGTGATTAAGATTTCTCGGTTTTTTCATTTCAATTATCTCTGGTTTCCTTTTATCTTTACACTGACTAGGCGATAACGTTACAACGGCGGTAATGTTTTTGCGTTTACGGTAATTACGGTGTGTATACTTTTACGCATATCGATATAATGTTAGACGTAATTCTTTTACACTCTCGATTTATCAAACTACTAGAGCTCTTATGTTACACGTGATCGTGATTATAAGGTGAGACGATGTATATCGTTTCGACAATTAATTATAGTTAGCCTCTCCTCTTTCATTTAGCTCCTCGCTCGCTTTAACCCTCGTGCATAAACTCAGCCCTAATTAGTCCTCTCCGCCTTCGTTTCACTTAGTTTTATCAACGATTACAAGGTAATAATTGTCGTCCGTTGGTCAAAATATACATGTACAGCGTATCATACAAAACGAATCGTAGTGTAACGGCCATGCAGTATGTCGTCGTCGTTAGATATTGTCCAAGCCAACTAAACGATTAAACGGTACTTTTGTTTTTTGTTCTTTAAATTTTAAATACATATTTACATCCGAGGAAGGTACACCGATCTTGGATAGCCCGTCGTTAGACTGGTTGAAAATTCTCCTCGGTTACAGGGTTCACCGAAGCGACCGGAAGTAGAGGCGACCACTTTCCCTTTCGCAACCACCCTTTCACCCGCGGAACGAATGTTCTAACAGAAATCACCGTATACGCCGAATGTTCGTACAATTTATTTATTATCCTAAATAAATACAGAAACATTCTAAAACACATCGATGGTTAATTCTCGAGTTAGATATACGATTCACATAGACAGACCGTTTGCTCGCGCGGTGAAAAGAACCATTTCCAATCTCTCGACGAAGCTGAGATAAATCGATTCTTGTGTTAATCTTAAGGCAAATGAAACCTCGTAAGTTTCAATAGTTTTCATATCTCGATAATATAAAATTGTAAACACGACTCACTAAAACCTTGGAAAATCCCGTCACCGTTAATTTCACTCTGGAATCTTCCGTCTTCTCTGCTAGAATTTCTTACACATGCGAAAGGGTCAGATTGTTTCAATGTGCATCGACGTTCCTCGCGGCGATTCACGAAATTAGGATAGAGGTGTGGTGGATACGGTTTGCCGCCATCGTTTGCATTTCACGAGCTCGTAACGGTACACACCATTATTGATCCGAACCAAGGCATACAAATAAAAATCGGGGGCTTTCTTATATAAAAAGAATAAGGATGGCATTTCTTTGAAAAACCACAATTTTTTATGTTGTGTTAATTCATATTATTATAGGTTAATTTATTAGGGAAATTAGTAGGTAAATTACTAGGTATTAAATTATTTTAGGAAACGAAGAATTTTTGTTTTCTGTTTTTGATGTCTGTGCACTTATTAGTAATACCCTCGTAACAAAGAGTTTGTAAAATATCTTTTTCTGTGTACAATATTGTCAGTGCGTTAAGTTTTTATAGCATTATAGCAATGCCCGTTTACATAAACAAATAAATAAATATATACAAGCAAAATATGGGAAGTTACCAGTCTAGTACATACCCTGATAACCAGTCGTGTACAAGTTTCGAGCAAATTGCCAGCACTAAATGACAATATTTGTCTAAAAAACCATAGCCATCTGTTTCCGTATTTGACTTTACTTTTGCATTGGTTAAATTTCGGCTTTGCAGGTTTGTCTGACTGGGTAATACATATAGAAGAAGTCTGTGTTTCGACAGTGGAATCGGTACGAAATCGTGAACCGTTCGATTCCATTATCATCGCGTTCTCGTCTTTCTTCCTTTCGTTCTCCGTGTTATCGCGATCGTTCGATCGATTACCGTCGTTGAATATGCATTTTCGATATACAGGAGTACGTCGACGAATGGCATGCGGTGTGAAATTTCAGTGTACCGTCGATTTTCTCTTTTTTTTGCCGCCAGAGTAGGGGATGGGGACACCACCACGCGTTGTAGAGTCGCTGGTAAAACGAACTAATTGCCTCGATAGGGGTATACAATGACGTTCGACGGACCGGTTCCGGTCGGTTCTCATTCGGCGCACGGCACGGAAACTTTATAAAACGACATGCAGATTTTCTGTCGCGCGGTCGGCTGTACGCCGGTGAATATTAATCCCACGGTGCACAAACGCATTCGCCACCGGCTCTCCCTGATTTATCCCATTGAAGGCGCGAGCCAAAGTTACGAGCGCAGACATACACGAAGGGAATACTGGGCCGCGTGTAATTCGTTATGATTTTCTTTTGTTCGAATAACCCTCTGTGGTACCTTATCGTCTACTTGTGGTACACGAACTGTTTGTGTACCGTTTTCACATGGACAGTGTTTGACCGTGGATATTCATTCGAATTCACACAGCTTTTTGTGGAGTAATTGATTAACGTAGAATTTAGGAACATACGTTTTGTGTTCAAAAGTTTCAGTCAGGTGGAAATTGAACGAAAGTGTTAGAGACGTATTTCATCAAACGATTGATCCAACAGTAAATATTAGAACCAGTCAACGAGTTAACACTTTGACTGCCACGTTATCCAAATATAAGCACATTGTAAAGAAGCTGGATTATTTAAATATCGTTAGAAAATTTTTGCTGAAATTAATATCGTGGTGTGATATAAAACAGGACCAACAGTTTCTATTAATTAAACGCATGCGTTTTTGACGATTTATGACATAAAAAACGAAATAAAGTGTGTCTGGCTACGAACAGCCTTTTTCACAGTGAATCGAGAGAAAGTACATACAGGCGTTTGTTGTCAGACCAGACAGTAACCCTTCCACCGGTTTCAGCAATTTACTAAAACTCTGTTAATTAATATTACTTAACGATACCATTTCCAACGAATGAAAATTTCCTTCCTTTTTCCATGAAACAGAGGAACAATTACCCTCTATAATCGTACGCTCATTCCAGAAAGGAAAAGCGCCACCAAACACGATTATTCTCAGTTTCTGTTTCTCTTGCCGCTCGATTGGCCGCGTCAAAGAGCTCGATCAAAGACTATCGAGTGAAAAGCCATTCACCAAAGGTTCATTTTCTAGAAACGAATAAATGTACAAGTGATAAATCACGGGCATCGCGAATTAGCATTCATTTCACTTCGCGTTGCGCGTGCACATTGAACCACGGTGTATTTTATCATTCGGCTATTCATTAAATTGAAATTCCTCCCGCGCATTTGATCAGCTTCGGGTTCATTAAAAAGAATCACAACGACTGGGAAATACCAGGCATAAATATAACCAACAAATGAAGGTCCTCCCATTTCCTCCGTGACTTTTAATACGACCGTGATTCTGTAATGGAAATTATCGATGAACCGATTAAAATGGTTCGACCCCGTAGTTGTCTGTTTCTTAAATTTTCGAAAAAGCTCGTCCCCCAGTCGATTAATTCACACGGAAAAAAGGGTCGCTTTTAAACGATTTTTTTCAGCGATATCCCACAATGTTGTTCGATATCTACGATTCATTTCTTTTACTTTAAGCTCGTTACGCGACGTTCCTCGAGTTTTTCCAGTGTTAAGTGTACAGAAGGAAAATTCAACTCGTACCGCGATTCGTTGAAAGTGAATTGCAATTACTCAGCTTCGATGCACCCTTTTACCATGATCGAGTGCCTTGCGAATTGAAATTTTTCCGCATTTGTAAGTAATTCTGTAGAACACGGTGGAAATGCTGCAGAAACGATGGAACCACCTCGTTACAGAATTTTCCATTACTTTCGCTTCAGGTCCGTTCTTTCTGATCTGATCTACTCGATCCAATTTACTTTTAATCAAGATTTTATATTTTAATTTATATCTTGTCGGATTTCTTTGTCAGGTGCGATTAAAACTTCATAATGTTACACAGTGTAATAAAATGGAATATTTTTTTAATACGTCGACTTTGAAGCGTTCGAATTTACCAATGACAAGTTCAAATAACGAAATAACAGTTATTGTTTTAATGAAAAAAGGAGACTATTTTAAAAATGGATATTCAAAAGGAACTATTACATAAAACTCTCTTCGAAATTGGTATGAATTCTTTCCGTAGAACACAAAATTAATTGTATCTTTCTCCTACAATTTCGAAATTTTCTTCACTTTGATTAAAAGAACACGAAACCCACGAAACTGACGATCACCAAACCTGTCCAGCGCATAATTACGATTTCCCTTTGATTTTATTTTTTCTCACCCGGTAGCAGGGTGTCATCAACCCCCTTCCGTGGTATATCACCTCTATTTATAATTATCTTCCAGGTAGCGACGAAGCAGCAGCCATCTTTGCTTCTCGCGAAATAAATGATGCGCGAGACGCGACACAGTAGGGACGGTCGTTAAGCACTGGGTACGAGTGTTATCTTTTTTTTCTTTCTTTGGCCAGACATCTTCTCATTTACCTACGTCCCTCTGTTCTCTTCACAAGCGTCCCCCCTTTGTGCCACGGTCGACGAATTTTTCGAATCGGATTTTCGAGTCACTTTTAATTCGGGTCGCTTACTCTCGTCCCTTTGTCCCTCTTCCCACACCGGATGACGAGGAAAGAACGGGTCGTGGGTGGGAAAGATGAAGTACCGTCGATATCGAACACAATGCTGAATAGAGTTTTATATTATATGATACATATATGTATATCTATATATGTATATATGTAGATCTCTGTCAAAAATTTCATTCCGGACCATTGGTTGTTTTTGGTAGTCAGGTTACATCACCCCCCACCCCCCTCCCATAAGTCACACGGATTTTCTGGGAGTTGAATTTAACTCCTTCACGGTCATTAATCCTTATACGGGTTTCGACGAAGCGTTTACTGGTTTTTTTTTTGGACCATGAATATTGTGGGACTAACTGATGCTGTCTTTATATATCTAAACTGTCCTAAGGCAAAAAAAAAATGATTTTAATTTTAAGTGATAATTTAAGTTTCTCAAAATTACAAATTTTCTACTGCTTTATATGTTCACGATTTTCATAATAAACAATAGTAGACTATGAAACTAATATTGTTCCCATGTAGAAACGAATGATGAATATAGTAGCCTAAACGTTTTTAATTTTTTCCCTTCCTATTGCCAATATTTAATCAAACATAAATAGGATCTCATACTCGGTGTCGTTTCCCTTCCAAAAAATTGCCTCGTATGTCGAAACTATATCGTCCATTATTCCCCAATAAATAAATATTTGCTCCCACCCAACAAACATACCGAGAAAAACCACGTCACTGACGCGATGACCCAGTACTTTCCTCGATCGCGTGGACGATCGTGTGACCTTACGTCATCCTTCCTCCCCATTAGAAAGGAAGCTTCTCAAGTTCGTCCACGAAAATAAGTAGCCCAGTCGTCAACGTCGCGATAACGAGAACCGACCGATAAAGGAGAGGGCGGACTCGTATTATTTTTGTTTGCCCAGGCAAGGCCTGTCCTTATTCCCCATTGTTTTCCTTTTTTCTTCCGTTCGTCATCCCCAACCCCCTGAGCAGTTTCTCCACAGTATTTATCGTCGACAGAAATAAATGTTATTTTTAGTAGTACGGCCAGGTTGCGGAAATAACCATCTCGGCCCGCGAAAGCTTTCAATATAATCCGCGTTCGCGGAACGAACGTCGAGCTGGCTTTGCAGCTGGAATTACAACGGGTGCGAAAGTTTTAGATGCATCCGCGTTTATACGCCGGGCGTTTATATTAATTGTAGCCGTGGGAATGATTAAAAACGACCGGTATTCACGATTCAACGGGCAGAAAGATCGACAATGGTATTTTAACCTTCGTTAAACAAAGAAGACACACCTTTATTTTTTCCTTCAGCTTTCCATGGTCGTCTAGTTGTTCTTACTCCTTTCTGGTTTTTCGATACACACACGGACACAGACATATATTTATCTTTTCCTTCGCCTTTTCACGGTCCTCTAGTTGTTCTTACTCCTTTCTGGTTTTTCGATACATACACGGACACACATGTATCTTTCTCTTCATCTTTTCGTGATCGTCTAGTTGTTCTTATCACCCATGTCTGTTTTTTTCTGCTCGAAAATCCGTGTTTCATCGTTCGACCGTGGATATGTATGTATTTGTTTACGTGGGGGAATATGTTAAAGAGCGAGGTACGTTCGTTAGTAAGCGTTCCGCGTCAAAGAGTAAATATTTTCATTTGTAACTCCGAGGAAAATAGATCTAGCCCTCAATTGAAGCGAATTCCCTGACGACGAGGCGATGAAAGCGTGTCCACTGCGCGGCAGATATTGTCTCGTTCAATATTCATGGGAACTGTTCGCGACGATTCGGGGAGGGGAGGCGAAAATAAAGAAGGGGGGACGGAGGAAAGCACGGATAGGCGGTTGCGTTTCATGCAGTGGATTATTTTGTTTCTTATTGTTGATCGAGGTCCGTCTGTAGTTTTTAGACACCCCGTGGTCCCCGACGTGTTCGAACGAATAAAAGAAGTGTAGGTGGATGAATATACTTCTTTTAACTCATGAATATTTTTCTCGATAATCGCGTTTGTTTGACGAGCAGACGAAAATCTTTATTAGTTAATGAAAAATATAATTTGCACGAGGAAACTTGCATATTCATAAATAAGAGAACTTTTTTTTTATTCGTACGACATACAGCTGACCTAATTCTCGTTACTTTGTAATAAATTTACATTTTAATAAAATTAATAAATTCGTTTTATAAACAATATTCAATATAGATTGAAGAATAAGAACGATATTAAATGGGAGTAAGAAATAAGGTATTCTAAGTTCACGCTATACATATATAGCCTTTAGATAACTTGAGTAAATTTCCTTGACAAGACAGTGCTCCAATTTACTTTAAACAATCTATTCATTATAGAAATAATAATACCCCCAAAGTTGCCAACTAGAGATTACCATCGCATCGGACCCTCCACAGCTCCGTCAAAGAACAATTTAATTAAGATCCAATCAACCCTCAATAACATCGAACTTCATAATCACACACAATCTTCGGCCCCCTCTACCTTCCGTAATTTCATTCCTGAAAGGAACTTCAATGAATACATAGTTCGTGGCTCATGTTGTGAAATACTGCTCTAAATAAAAAAATTAACAATGAATTTACAATTCTTACAGTCTTCACACTGCAGACACCAAAAAATTAATCATAGGGCAAGGGTTTAAAAACAACGGAGATTTCAAGTAGACTTTTCCTTCTCGCTTTACCCCAAGAACATATCGAATGACCTGCATATAAGATCGATCGATTAATTCAAAATCGCAGTCGGACTTCCATCGGCGGCGACTAAAATGGTAATGGCTGGATCTAATGCGACACCGGACAAGCGACCTCGAAGGGGCTAACGCGCGACTGTCAGTCGAGCAATCCTCGTCGGTCACCGTTTGATCGGTCGTAATCCGTACGGTCCTCCGAAGTGGCGGCGTCCTATGCACCTGTATGTGTGTGTGTGTGTGGCCGCGTGAGAATTTCTGTGGGCACAGTATGCACCACGGAGGGCGCCTCCACTCGAGGTGGACGGTCGAGGGTGGAGAACCTCGGCGTGAACATTATGCGGTGCGCCTCGCGTTTAGCTTGATAAATGGCGGCGGCGAATGCCCAGCGTTGTTGCCGTTCACCACGTCTTTCGCCCTTGTCCCCCACTCTTCCAACCTTTTTTCTTCCTCTCGTTTTCGTTTGTTTCGCGGTACGGGGCTTGTTCTTTTTTCCCCTTGTGCCCCGCTACCCCTTTCTCGGTTGTGTTCTCGCGACGACGGAGAGAACAACCCCTGATTTTCAAGGGGGTGCTGCCGAGAATTCGTTCGCGATCCCGACCGAAAACACAGCCACAGAAAGAAGCGTGATCATTATTTTACGTGGTTTTCGGACTCAGGGCATGCGATTATTCACCCTGGCTCGCGGAGAAGTGTTCTTACGTGTAATCGGGTCATCGCATTACCGTGCCCCACGGAGGGGGAAACTTTTTTAATCACGTTTGCCCGCCAGTGGATTATTACTTCGACTTCCGGCCGCGGACTCGTATACCACGAATTAAATGGTTCCCGCGTATTTTCCATTCGTTATTCATATTTTTTTATTGTTTTTATGCTTCTTTGGTTTCTTCTTCGACTTCGTCGCGCTCGTTGGAAGTTTCATTAATCGTCGTACCACCACGACGGAAGTGAAGGTTCTTCGGATACTGATACGATAGTTTCCTGGGTTTTTGAATGTATTTTTCCTTGCTCTTCGACTATTGAAAAATCGAAGTTGGGTTCGAGGAATTTGTAGAATTTGATTAACTTTGTTTCCAGGGTGATTGATATTAGAGTGGGGAGTCAAAATAATTTTTGTTGGTCAAATAGTTTAGTGGTAAATGGAGCTGGTATGGAATTATAACTAGACTGCGGATTCTTATTAAAAATATCGTTCTACGAAATGATTTATAAAGACAGGAGTAATATTCGAAAACTCTTTCATTTTTCACAGATTGTCTTGGAATAGAAATCTAATAAAAATATTATGAAATACTGAATTTTTGTCCTGTATTGTATTACACATTCTTCTACATGCTGGAAATGCATGACATCCGCAGTCTAATCGCAAAAGTGAAAAGTTGATCGTTTGATATCGGTAGACTGTCTATAATTCAACCGGGACTCGATATTATATCTATCTCATTAATAAATAGATTATTTTCATGAAAAATTGTAGATTCGATTTAGAAAAACAACTCTTGTTTTTACTGAGCGGTCAGTTTGCCCGGTTGATATGTTGAAAACTTGCTTCGACCTTACGTTTTTGTTTTGTGAAGCTTTTATTCTTCGTAACGCACCTTAACAGTTCTCACCAAGTATTTCCTCTTCGTTTAACTCCTCCTTCGACGTCTCATATTCTTTTTCTCTTCTTCGATTTCTAAGACTGGCTTCCCAGAGAGAATTTTTCATTTTCTCTTCTTGACGATGGAAACGCTTCGCCAGTCGGTGTTTTTTTTTTTTGTTAACGGTCGAACGGGTGGGAATAATGAAAACGGTTTTCATCTTCTGCATTATTTCAAGTGGGAGTATCGGTGTTGAGTCCCGAATTAAATCGTCCGCAAATTAACGCCTATGCTAATTACTACTGAAAATCGATGCGGTGCTGTTGTTGCTGGCTCTTCGACGTTCGTTCCGTGTTCGCTGAGCAGACATGCGACCCCCCGTGCATTCGTGAACAATTCCATTTCATTACGGTGAAACTATTGCTGTGTAAACGACAATTTTTCAGACGAATCTGTTGATTAAATTTCGTAACTGGCCGAAAAATGTTGTTTCGCCTAGTTTTTTTTTTAGCCAGAATTGTTTTTCAGTTTCACGGTTTTTACCGTTTCCGACCGTCCATTAAAATAACCATTCAGCGTTCGAAAGTTTCTATTACGTTCGTGTAACAAAAACATGGAAGGAATTTCTAGAAATCGTGATCCGATAACCGTACAATCCTTAAGTTTAATTATTGCATAAGACACTTATTATACGTATTGACGTTGTAAAGAAATCAATACTCAATAGGATCCTCGAAGAATTTCTTCACAATGCAGCTGTCCCGTCGTTGCTTTCGAACGCCACGATAACTTATTTACCGAGGAACTTTTCCAACAATAGCTGCAGTTGCACCAGGGAATATTATCGTGACAGATGAAAGAACTTCATTGTATGATTCCTCCTGCAAACTTCAGTGTCATAATAATAATAAAAGAAAGAAAAAATAAATGAAAAATATTTGTTGTGTGCACCATAATTTCAACCTCACTGTGTCACTTCAACGCAGAAGTGAATACTACCCTTTAAACGTGATACAATAACGAATTAAGTAATAGAGTTCTGGTAGCGTAACGGCTACGTCAAGCAACGTGGAGTACACAAAAGAAAAAGGAAACATTCGTAAGATGTCATAGTACCCAATAGAGATTTCAATAAAGCGTTTAACTTGCTATAATATAGGGAGCCTCGTCTCCTACGCAATGTATTAATCGATACAGAAATGGCACTTTGTCATACGGCGCAGCGTTATTCGCGCAATGTGTCGGTCGTCGAAGTAAATAAACGTATTACGATCCAGCTCGCGATAGGGAGAAATTAATTACTCGGTTGCTGTCGCGTACCATCCGCTACTGGTCGGAATTTGTTCCGGTTAATCGTATACTGCCGTAATTTTCCGCAGATGGGGAACGAACAAGTTTTCGTTAACAGTTCGGCAACCGATGGGCTAGATCTGTATCGTCTGCGAGACATCGTTGAACTATAAAATGGGAAGATCCAATTCCCTCTTTATAGCCGCACCGTTTGAGATTGACAGTGCATTCTTAGCGAGTGGTCGACACGATTGGGTCTATCGTTTCGTTGTTTGACGACTCACATCCGCGTTGTTCCCCCACTCTAACTACCAACCAGGCGGCTAGTTCATTGTCAGCTAGTGCTATAAAGAAAAAGTTAGTACTGTATTCGATCTGATAAAAACTTCAGTCTGGTTCTGTGTTCTTCGTTTGACTAATCTCATTTTTGTTACGGAAACGAATGATTAATCTGTAAATCAATCGGAATTTCTATTTTATTCCTGATTTGTTTCTCGAGGTATCCGGGTGATAAATGTGTAAATCGTAATTCCAAGTACTTCATGAATCACATCAACCGTGCAGTGTCAGTTCACAGCTACCTAAATGTACTTAAACAATTCAATGCAACCGAGCGTAGAAGGTAAAAAAAAGGGTGGTTGTAGAAGTTTCGCGGAAAACCGTCCAAGCGCCGTGAGCTTTGGTGAAATGCAACGAGAAGCGGCGAACAGGTCCGATAGAAAAACCGTAGATCCGCGGCGAGAGTGGGATCAAGACCGCTCTTACGTTCCTAACCGACATTTATTGAGAAAGAGAGAGAAAGACAGAGAGAGAGAGAGAGAGAGAGAGAGAGAGAGAGAGAGAGAGAGAGAGAGAGATCCCTTATCGCGACTGTTCGCGCGTGTTTACTTCGGTCTCCATCGAAAGCATTTTTCGTATAAATATCGATAATTACGAGGACATAGAGTTCTTCCGGAAGTGCGTGGTTATGACACGCAGAGGGGGCAGCGCGCACAGCGCGACGATCGTACGTGTACTCGCTTTCGGTTTATTGGTCTCTTAACCCTTTCAATGTTTATGCCGAGTATACTCGTCATGGTGTTTCTTTCTTCACTAATACACGTCATTAAATAAAAAGATTTGCATTTGCTGTTTAAAGTAATATATCGGTAAAACAAAAAACATATTTGCAATTTTAAAATATTTTAGGACAAAAAATGAACAAAAAATGAACAAAACCGAAATATGGAGCAGTATGTGTCAGAGAGCTGTTTGATAAGGCAGTGGCTTATCTTTTCGACAATAGATCGCGGTCAAGTCGCAAGAGTAATTTTGTCATTGTATTAGAATTCATTTCAATTTCACAAGCAAATGCAATTAACTCTGCTTCCGTCGAGTATACTCGTCGCTGCGTAAAAATAGTTCAAGAGCACAAGTGCACGTTTCCAAAATGAAATATAAAGCAGTCAAAGGGTCAACGGATCGCCGCGGCGGCGAATATGTACGTTCGAAGTAACGGTTGCCGGGCAACGATTCGCCCTTTTGCGACGCGATGACGTATGAAACCCGCGCCACGCCACGCCACGGAAAACGGATCCGGGCTGTCGATCGGTATTCCGGTCTCCTCTTACTCCTCCCCTCCGTCTTCCATTCCCCACGGCTCCGCACACATCCCGTCGGCGGCGTGGCTGAATAATTGCGGAGGAAAGGCGATCCTTTGTACTCTGATCCTCCTCTTTGTCTCGATGCTTGTTCCGTTCGCCCCACCCCTGCCCCTCCCCCTCCTTGGATCGCTCGTTTCGTACTCCCACTTCTCCTCCGCTCTCCTCGTCCCTTCGTCTCTTTCGTCGCGCAGTCTCAATTTCCGTTTGTCCCGCCGAATGGGTTAGGGTTTAATCGTTTGGCGGCCCCGACACGAGGACAGACGGCCGGATTATTTCCGCGTTGCGTCGTCACCCGTGGATCAGTCACCTTGGTGCCAACCGTTTAGGACACGCTGTCGATCGCCGCGTTCGCCAGCAGCCGTGGTACGTGGTTCCCCCACGCCATCGACAGCTGGCGCTCGAGGCGCTTCGAGGCATCCGGTCACGTGTCGGTTCGGTTCGGTTCAGAAAACGTCGACCGTCGTGGAAACAATACACACACTGTCTGTTTCTTGTCCTGCGGCGTTTTTTTTTTCGTTTGTTTTTTTTTCTTCTTTTTTTAAGTCCGTCCACACGAACACTCGCACCGTCGACGGTTCCACACCTTGTGTCACTGCACCAACACCGTGATTTCCGGTCGCACGAACCCGCGTACGCCCCTCATTAGCGCACCTTTTGGTGTCCTGCCTCCTCACAGACCGGCAGATTCCACGATGGACCGCCCCTTGTTTATCGTCGTCGGAAGTTAGGAGGTGGGGGATGGCCTTAGTATGCCGGGGGATGATGATACCAGTTAGTAGAGTAGCAGACACAGACAGAGAAGGAGGGAGTAGAGCCTCGGTTGTTTGGCTTGACCGCCGTGCTGCATTGCCGCGGGATACTCTCCTGAAACAGGGGACGACACTTAAATTTTCTGAAGAGAACGCTGCTACGGGAATGGTAATGCGACGCGTCTCCGGTGATTCTTGCCGGAGAGGCGTAACGTCGACTACTGCTTGGGAATCTATGATCGGTGGATGAAATATGGCGAATTTATAGCGTTAGCTCTTTGAAGAGCATCACATTTGGGGAGGCTAGATAGCATTTTAGTTGTGTGCAATAAAGTACAGAAGACTATAGTAAATACTTGATGAAAAAGTCGAATTGACCTCAAAATAACATCTAAACTTGACCCCTATGTCGTGATCAAAGTCTCCATCAGATGCCACTTTTTAAACCTCAAAACTATTGTAACGAACATTTTTTGCTAAAACGTAATTCCTCCGAGTTAATCCGGGGTACTCTGCACGATCCCCCACGCAGTGACTTAGATAAAGATCAGCCCGAGCATATTGTCCCATAACAGAATGATCCGGATTCATTACAGAGATCTAACGAGCGCATTCCTTCCTCGGCCCCCCGATTCACAACCGGCGTATTCAATTTCAAATTAACGCCCAAAGCGAAGTCTGCTGCTCGCGATATTAATCCGTCCGATTAAAAAAAAAGTTCACCCGCCATCGTAGGGTCGCGGCCGGTTATTAATTCCCGGGCTGGGTCTAACGGGGATAATAAAAGAAGCCAGCGGTGATTACGGTTCGATAACGAGGCGACAAAGGGATCCTAGGGGCTTGCAATTAAGTAGAAACCACTCACCATTGAGTACGTGCACGGTGATCGATTGCGCTTGAGCATTACTAGGATTACATGTGTACCGTCCCGAGTCGGATAGTTTCGCTTCCTGCACAAGCAGGAAACTCGTGGTGCTGTCGCCCTTCTCCGTGACCACGGATACGCCGCCTCTGATCGAGTCGTAGCTGATTATCTGCAACAAAGGTCGTAGCGGTTTTAGCCGAGCAACGGGAAACGGTCTGGACAGCGGTGAAACACACTGGGACTGGGTCGAACGAGCGACCTTCATAGGGAAGGGAAGAGGGAGGGGGTTGGGCGAGACCCATCCCCCTTTTATTCGCCAGCTGGAAGTTGAGGCTTGGACGAGGAACGAGAGAGATAAGCTATCCAGGCTACACCTCGACATCCGCCGACGTTGAATGAACGTCGATACGAACGAGGGTGGAGAGGTGAAATTTCTCACTCTTTCCCCCTCGGTGATTTCTCTCTTTGTGCTCGGTCGGGGGGTCGCTAATCGAAAAGAACTGGTACAACGCGAGGAAGAGGATATCGTGTACCCCTATTTGGAGTGAATACCTGCGGGATCGTAATCAAGAGTCTTGGACCTATATGTATAGAGAGGGATAACGTATACGTACGTTCCGGAAATTGTACGTCGACGTTAGAACGGTAATTAAGTCTTTCGTTGCCACATGTTTACGTATTCTCAATTATGAAACAAAACATTAGTATTCTGTAGTTTTTATATCTGCGAATGTATAATAGTTTCTTCTAGTCTTGTATAAGTGGTAGGACACAAATTTAAATGTGCATTTGAAATGTATTATCGGTGAAATAAGACATTACTTGTCCTTTGTCTCATTCATTTGGTGGAATTCAAGTGTTGAACAACAACTACAATAGAAATTTACAAAACTGTAATTTCATTCAAATATGTCAGGAGTGTCTATTGATCCAAGGTTACAAAAATTGGGTTTCATTGTGAGTAATAATATTACAATGGAAAATTATTATATATAACTGTAATAAAAGTAAACAAGTTGTCAAATGGCAATCAATGAAAAATGCCATTAGACAATTTCAGAATGTTCAAATATTCTTGTGAATCATTAATATATCTAATGTACACGGAAATAGAATAAAATATTTCTTTAGTAATTTTTAAATAACTTGGGAATGAAAGAGTTAACAGTTATCCTGTTGTATTATACTTAGACACGTGAAGTCACTGCCAGGGATAGCTCAACAACGAACTTTTTCATACCAGAGTTGCAATTACTAAGTTTTATACTTTCTGACAGTACATTCTAAAGAAAGTACAGTGAACTTAAAGTACTGACTATGCTGTCCTATCCAGCAATGTAAGGCAACCCTCTTCGAGATAAGATCTGCGTATCTGCACGATAAATAAAAGTTTGTAAGCTTCATAATAAGTCAAATAATAAGCTTCATCTTCATCGCCGTCTATCAACCTACAAACCTCAAATTTTCATTCGTGTGTACACAATCGTTCCGAGGAACACCTCGAATACGGAGCCAACGTCCGAACACGTAACGGGCATATACATACACTGTCAGCCCGTACAAACGTTCTGTTTATCCTGTCCCTGTTCCACTTGACGTTCGTCGCGAGTGTCTCTTTAACAGGGCTCATAAGGGTCGACGTACGCTCGTGAGCTCGGACGGAGGGGTAAAAGCAGAGACAGCGCTGTCGTCGTCGGCGCTGAGACGGATTTCTAAATAAATGATCCGGCAGCTTCAGCCTTCGGTGCTCCCCGGTCTTGCGCGCCGTCTTCACGTCCTCCTAAGGGTGGCACGCCCTTTGCAAAAATTTCTTGAAACTCATTCTTAGGCCCGTTTTGTATTCTGACCTCTCGTTTTAGAGTCTTGACCTCTTTACGATTTTCCATTAGCCTCTTCAGGGGCGAAGTTATTAAGACCAGAAAGAATATATTTTTTATTCTTCGGCTGTATTTAATTAAAATGTATTTATAAATATTAATGACCATCAATTGGTAAAATATTCTTTTTTGTGGAGAAATGTCCTAGTGAAAATGTCCTATTGAAGAATTAACTTCGTTTATTTGGAAAAAATAACTAATTTGAGAATTGAAAAGGGAATTAGAGAAGAAGAGAATTGAATCTAAATAAAATCCCTTTGTCTAAAATGTATAACTTTTTTATCATTAAAAATAGAAAAAAGCAAAAAAGGGTTAGTGTACCCAATGTATGATGTTGCGAAAGCTATAATTATTACAGTGGCGGATATCTTCGCGAAAAGTAAGCCCGTACCGTTGTTCGTACATGAATTAACAACGACGATACGTTTATCGTGCCGAACGTTTCGGTGCACAGTTCGGCTGAATGGCTCAAAGTATGATTAATCGAACGAGAAAGTTGTAACTCTCGTGTGCTCGATAAGCGACCCCCGGCTGTTCCTTCCGTTCTGTTATCTGGCTCGTGATGTAACGCGGAATAATATGCGAAACTTTCATTCGAAAGTGCCACGGTTAATCCGGGCTCCGTGTACGACGGATAATAACGACGACGACGACGCATACGTTTCGCCTTTGTGTCCCTGTACGTGGAACTATGCGCGCTAAATCCTGTTGAACTTTCCTGCCGTGCACGGGGAAAAAAAGGACGGAATTTCGATACGGGGCGCAAAGTCCCGCTAAAGTTCCACGTCGTTATTCGCCGTAATCCGTGAAACGAGAAATTAGCGTGATACGATTGGGATGTTTCCTTTGCGTTTCATTAATATTTTATTTAACACAAATATAAAGTTTTGTAGAAATTATTGAAACGGCGTGACAGTGTATTTTCATCATAAATATGTAACATGTATTTTCCAAAAAAGAATTGGTGTGCAGAACTTAACTCCAATCAGCTTTTATTTCATTTGTTTCTCGTACCAATTACGAAAGAAGATGGATCAATTTTCCTGATAAGTATCTTCAATTACGACTTCTGTTTCTGAGACCCGAAGTTCGTCATTCGCATCAAGCCATCGTTCAAAACCATTAAACTGTAAAAATGTCCAAAGTAGACCATCAACGTTCCAAATCGAATTGCAGGAACGCCTCACTTCCCGTCCAGGAAATCTTCAGTGGCAACTGTCTCGGCAGCCAAGAGCCAGACAGGAAAAAGCCAAGCTCTTCGGCAACAACAGAAGCAGCCAGCGTTCCTCTTAATGCCTTAAAAGAAATCTCCCGGAACATACAAGAGCTGTTAGCGCGTCCCCTTAAAGAGACACCCCGTTCCAAATCTCGTTTCGTGAACCAAAAAAGGTACAGATAAACAGAAAGAATATCAGAAACGACGTTCTACAGAAACGGAAAAGAAGTTGAAGTTCGTGTGACGCTTTCCATCCCGCGACAACGAAGAACGACAGTTCCCAGACAGAAATCAGGATTCTACTATTTTCTGATCGAGTTACCGTGATTCCAGGAGATCCTCGTGGGATCACGGGGTGAATAGAACGCCGCCGCAGTTCGACGAACTAGATAATTTCGACTGCGTGTCGCTGGGGTTCGTGATTCTGGCGAGTTTTAAACGTGCGCGCGCGCACGCCAGAGACAGAGATGGGTTCCCCGAAGGAGGGAAAATGGAAATGGAAGGAACACCCGTAGGATAGAGTCTCGTCAGCCTCATTACGCGTTCATAGGAGAAATCGGCGTCCCACGGGATCCTCGACGGCTCGATGGAACATCTTGGACTCAATGGTCCATTGGAATGGTTCTCCAGCCGGCACGTTGCTACTTCTGTCTTATCAGCCTTTTTTTCGCCGCCCCCGATAACGACTCCCCTCCCCTCATCCCTTCGTATGTTCCTTCTAGATTCTTCCCTCGACTTATGTCTGCCGCCTCCTCGCGTCTTAATTTATCTACTTCATTTAAATCGATAGCCTTTTCAGCTTTGATTGAATCCCCGGGAATCGAGAGAGCGATTTGCTTTGCCCGCGTGAGATCGCTGCGCGGAAAATGGGGGCAGAAACGGCGGCGCTCGAAGCTCGATTTATCGCGCGGGATATCGTTGCGAAATTAAGGATATCTATTGGGATTTCTTTTGGATTGGTTCACGACGCCGCACGTATGGAATACCGTTAGTTTGTTTAAGTGTATCGCGAGCGGGGCCAGCTACGAATCAGTTCGATCGGATCTGTAAGCTGATGATGGATCGAACGGTTTAACGGGGGTATTCTACTGTAGACGCCCGTTTGCAATGTGATATTTGGAATTTTTTTTGTAAAGAAACAGTTACACTGTTTGCAGTAAACATTTCGGGGTACATGTATACGTATTTCCAGAACATTTATAATTTTTTATGTCGAGAAAAAAATAAATATTGGTGTCATTGCATGCCTTTGTACACAATCGCGTATAAAACAATATGGTGTCCGTGATTCCGATCGTTCTGTAACATGTATACCTATCTGAAATAAAAAAACAAAAGATTCTTAATTAGGATGCGTTTCGCTATAGCAGGTACCAGAATCAATTCAAAATACGTCTTTTTTCTATTTTTTGTTGTCACCGAAAGTTAAAGAAACATGAAAAAATCGATAGTTAAATTTTAAAGTTCCGCAATATTTAATATAGCGCTGCAGTAGAATGCATCGAAATGTATAATAGAAAAGCTTCTCGTGAAGTAGACACCACGGCTACTGATTCGCCGGTTGTGTCGCTAGACGTTCAGTGCGGTTTGATGTTTAAGGTGGCACACTTTGGCACCGTTCCAGACAATTTTCGCGTACCGCTCGCGCAATCCTGTTATACAGCTGCGCGAAATATCCAGAGGAATTCGAAAAACTCGGTTCCTTAAATCAGATCTAATACCAGTTCACGGAGCTGAATAAAACACGAATAAAATAAGTTCAGAAGGTTCTTTCGCTTTAAGGGGTCATATACGTTTCTCAGCATTAAAAAGTGGCCAATGCTTTGTGAGTGATTGAGGGAAAACTATTAGGCCGATTGGATTGATTTTTCTTGGATTACAAAAGTACATGTTTGTACAGTAGAGCACTGTAAAGATTTATAAAAATAGTGCTGTAGTGTTCAGTAAATAAACATTAGAATTAAATAACGCCTAAGTCTCGAATATTGCTCATAGGTAGCGAAACCACACCATTAATAATATAATCGTAAAAAATATTAACCGTCTTATATCGAACGATACAATAATAAATTACCATAAAGCATCAGCGAACAAGAAGACAGATCGATCCATCAGTTTCAAATCGTACAACAGGACTTCGCTGTCTTTCGTAACAAAAACAGGAAATAATGAAAAATTACCACCTCCTTCCTTCCACTCTCTCCAACACCGGTCTCATTTTCCGCGAAACATATTTTCCAATTCGAGCTTTCGGGATGCTCTTCCGTTTGCGCAATTGTTTCCTCGTTTGTCGGTGGACGCGGAGAAACGGCTGCTCTGTTACCCCTCCCCCACCCATCGCGAAATTGGCATTTATTCCGCGATTTCTCGACGGCCTCTGGGTATCGTTTAGAAGCGGAGAACGATCCAAGAAAGGAAAAAAAAAGAAATACCGTGTTTCGGAAAACCGATGCAACCCCAGTAATGTTGTTATCGGCGGAGCGCGAACCTCTTATTACGGTTGCATTCTGTATCCTGGCAACCTCCCCCCCTTATCGTGGGCACGGAATATCGTGGAAAGAAGGCGCCCATCGACTGTAAGTACGCGATATCAAGATCCTCCAACCACGAGACTGAAACCGTTATTCCTTTTTTTTTTTTTAATGGAATGAAACGCACCGCGTATCGTTACGACCGAGAGTTTATTACATCGCAGTAATGGAAATTTTTACTCGAATCTAATAACTGCATGCACATGGGATAACAATTTTCGTCGGTGGTTCGTTGTATCGAGGGAATTTTCATTTTCGAACATTTCTAATTCCGCGACGAGCTCCGCCGGGAATATTTCAGCCCGGTCGTATGCTAATACAGATGCAAGTCAATGATCGCGGGTGGTCTGGTTTAATAAGGAGCATCGGAGATACTGTTCCTCGCATAATGCCGCGTTTCCACGATGTTACGCGAGCGGAGTGTTTACAGAGACGCGTACACAGGGTTGTTATTGGTTGGTATAACCGTCTGGGGTGAGTACAGGCTGATGTAATGAAAGTACCCAGGGCAACGTAAAACCAGTTCTTGACGGGAAATACATTTTTAATGTCGTACTTCGTGGTATGTCTGAAAGGGAGGGGGGCGAAGTTCAATTTTTTTCTTCTAAAGTAGTGCAAAACTTACTTTTTTCCGTCCAGGGGGTGCAAGCCCTCCCCCTGGCTACGCCCATGCTTGTATTATATATATATATATATTTCAATATTTTTTTGACACAATATAATTTCACAGTGCTAGAATAAATCATAATCAACGAAAACGAACACATAAATCGGCAGTATATATCCCACAGATTTAGAGAAGCTTCTAAAGAAACAAGACACTATTACGTTAAACAAAACCGGAGGACCATATTAGAGTCAGAAACTTGAAGACGCTACTGCCGGATCGAAAGAGACTTGAAAGCTGCGTCGTGATTTAGGTTACACTAAGGCACATTACTCTTATCCTGCTTCGTTCCTTCCTATGTGACTTTGCCCTCATCTAATCAACACTATCCTCCTTCGTGCGCTATATTTGTATTCCCCACAGTTTGAGGGGGTGGGGGGTGTGCACCCAATTCCGAGCTCCAGCGATCACACTGTACATCCCTGGCTCACGTCACGATAAGACAAGGTTAGAATCCATATTTACACAATCTTTATTCTCTCATGATGCTCAGCGAAATACACCTTGGAAGTTACGCGCGCCAATAAACGGGACCGCCTTACACGAGATGCTTCGGACCGTGATCACGTGACGTACAAAGCCATCGCGTCCGTAACCTGTTTCCCCGTTTTTAAGGGGCAACGCCACGATGGTAGGAAAAAAGTGATAGGATAACTTTGGAGGTGATTTCAAAGGAATTCATGAATTCTATTAAAAATGTAATATGTTAATATGTAATATGTATAATATGTCCTTCTGATATGTATAAAAAGGAACAGAGAAAATTTTGTCTGGAACTTTTGTATAAAAAATGACGAGACAATAGCAGCACGGCTGGTACGTTTAGTCATTCCGTGGTGGAACTTTTCACGTCTACACGGTTGAACTCGGAACAAAAATATAAAAATTTTTTCCATCCTAAACACGAAATACTAAAGAACTCTCCATGATTTTTACAAAATATTGAAAACTCTTTTTGTAATTAGCATTTTCATAAGAAATTTTTTCAGCAAAAATAAAGAATTAAAAATGTTTTTTTCAAAAATCAATATTTTTTTCGATATCTTTACCATGTAATAATGTGTTTGTGTGTGATGTGTCTCTATAACCTGTAGATGGTAGAATTTTTTGTGTTCCTGTTCTACACCCAACGGTGTGGACGTGAAAAATTTCATCGCGGAGTGACTCGTGAAAAATGCGCACCAAGCATGCGGCTATTGTGCCGCAATTTTTTAATAAAAAATTCTAAACAGAATTTTTAAAATTCATTATTACACATATCACAAAGACCTTATGTTACATTTTTAATAAAGTTCGTAAATTTTTTCAAAATCATCTACAAAGTTATCCTATCATTTCTGGCCTATCATCGTACGACGTTACCCTTTAAGGGGACCCTGTCAGCTAAATGACGAGTCTCGTTAAGCGTATCGGCGGTCGTGCACACACGCTCATTCCGTTCCCGTTTCTTTTTACGCGTGTTCACGAGCTTTAATCCCAGCCTCCGTCTTCGCGGCGAGCGGACGTTCCGCCTGGAAAATGTGTCGGGCCGTTAAATAAATAATTCCCCGGCGTTTCGTCGCCGCGTTTTACGGGTCGTTGAAACTTTTCCCAGGGTTTCATTTAACGATCCCCGAAGTTCCCGGGGTTGTTTTAACGGGCCTGTTGTTACACGTTTTTCCCCGAGGAAAATTTAAGTCGGCGTGTTACATCGTCGCGGCGGGGACAAAGACGGTCGAAGCGTTATTCTAGACGATCGCGTGCGCACACGCTGATAATACTGCGTTTCCATGTGCAGTCAGGCAGGAAGGTAACGGGAGAACCCCGCGGTACCACCCATATCTATGGGACAGTTCTATGGGCGTAGCCAGATTATTAATCAGGGGAGCAAAAATATTAACACACCGACTGCCACAGTGAAAAAGGGTGTACATAGCCAGACACACTTTATTCTGTTTTTAAGAGTCATAAGTCGTTGATAATGTATTATACGTTTTGTTAATAGAGGCTGTTGGTCGTGTTTCAAATTATACTGCAATATTAAATATTAGTATTCGTAATAAAATTTGAAATACTTTAAAAATTCCTTGAATTATTCAAGTTCGTGCGATTTAAAAAAAATTTATCGCCTACTTATTGGGAAATGGCTTTCACGATTTTCGTTTGCTAAAATGAATATATAAAATATTAAAGAGTATTGTGAGTAGTGGGTTGGTGCTTCGAAAACTCGCTAATCACACTCAGGGTTCACACCTCGTTTCAAAATACCGCGCACTGTGCATTAATGAACCCGAATCCGACTTCCATTAAGAGGATCAACAAGTTCGCGGCTACTGACATGCAAAATTCGTGGATAAAAGTTACATCGTGCCGAAACTGCAGGTTGCCGAAGTTTCATTGCATTAATTTAAGTTCCTCGTGCTGGTTGCAGGGCCGCAATGAAACTTAAGCGATTAAGAAAAATCGATCACAAAGAGCTGGAAACTTTGTATTACTCTGTTCGCGGAGAGTTTATTCGCGCAATCGATGTAATCGTCTCGCGTTTATTGGATCGGTCTTTCTTGTAATTGCATTTCTGGTCTGCATTTCTGCCAGTAACATTTTCACCTTGACTGTCTTATGTTCTTTAATTAGCTCGATTTCTCTGGAATTTAATTTACCGCGTACAGTCATAGATCATCGAATTGTCTTCGCCGTAGCACCGACCCACGCAAGAAAGATTACGGGCACAAAGGGTTCAATCCTGTTGACCAGTATTGGTTTACCGTGGCCGTTATCGTGAACAAATGAGAGTTACAAATCCGCGGAATGCGCTTTTATTTCTGTCGTCGTAATACCGTGGAAACCGATTTGGCAACGTCTATTCGCTTTCTCCGTTTTGGCAATCGTCCACGATCGCCATATAAATAAGACGCGATATTGTGTCTCGTTTAACAATTCTTTAATAGGATTTCTTTCAGGTAAACGGATTGAACCGGTATCGAGTCGAACCGGTTGCGATACATCCACGGCAATAAAGACGCGATTCTAATTCTATGGACACGAGTACACCGTCGATTCTTCACTTGCCATGCGGTTTTGTCGATCCCTTCTAGAATTTTTTTACTTATCAAGTGTCTGACTCGATGTTGTAAGGCAAGGGGTTAAAACGTAATAATTTTTACCGTCGAAAATGGTGAAAAATTTGATGAAAGAAACCTGTAAAATATCATTTTTTAAAAAGAGTAGAATTAATATCCGGCTGTAGGGTCCATACATTAGGAACTTACACACGAAACACGATATATACATCCTGTTCTCGGATATCGAGCGAAAAGGCATCCAGCGAATAGTTAAGTTAATTTAATTGTGACTGAGCTGCGCTTGGTCCTCTCTATTTGCAAACGTGTATCTACGTTACGTACAGAGAACTGTACGGAGAGGGATGTGGCCTTCCACAGTCACGGCGGATCTCCTTGTCCGCAACGGGAAGACAAATCCGCAGGTACACGCGGCAACCCCGAACAAAACACACGTTCCTGGTTTGCACGCGGCCGGAACAGAGGAGACGCTGTCTCGAAATTCAATCGAAATCAAAGGGATGAGGTTTATTGGAGTGTAAAGGGGAACCCCCCAAACTCCGAGGATTCCTTGTGCGACCGGAAAATGTTTCGTGGCCATGGATCGATCGATTCCCGGCCGACCTTATCATCGAAGGATTGCAATTTCGGCTCGTTCCCCCCCGGGACGATTCAGGTTCCTCCTCCTTATCGTTCTCAACCACCCCTCCGCCCACCCCGCGACGACATACGAAACTTTCTTCGCCGCGTTTCACCGGACTGCATCGACCAGTCCTCTCTCACACGAATCATTGCGTCCTCATACGATCGTGACTTCGGGGAGCATCGTTTTATTTGTTTTTTTTTTCTTGTACTCTGTTATTCGCGTCGTTTGATTTATGGAAGCTAGAACGAAGGAAAGGAAGGTTCTTTAAGGTGAACGAGAGGAACGTTTTGCTGATTTAGCGAGAAACGGTGCAGAAGTGATATATGGATTTTATGAAACGTAGTAGATAAATTCGGGTTCTGAAAGACTCGAGTTGGATCGTCTGGAGCTAGAACATTTGGTCCCATTGGATTTTCTCAGTCCTAAATATTACCCAAAATCATATGGTTTGCTCCTTCTAGGTGCCCCGATTTGAATTTAAGTTCGTATCCGGTAACAAACTACATCCGTGTCCTTGTGGGGTTACAAATTGAGTTGAAGACTGTGATCAAACTAACTCGATAAACGTTTCATTTCTGACTAATTAGAATCTATACGGAGCTGTAGTAATACGTTCATTTAAGTCTAGTTACAGATTTAAACTTAAAGCGAATATTCCTGTCCTGGATATTCATCTAAATATTCTCTGGAAATTTGGTCAAGTCCCTTTTCAATTAATGTACAGTCAGGCTATCCTTTTGCAAATTACTTCGGTCTCCCTTGTCTCATTAACAGTTCCGGACTGTTCCGGTGCTCCACAGCTCTTAGTCACGTGCCATCGGGATTCATCTTAAGGTTCGCCAGTACTGTTCGTATATTTGCGGTAGGGAATCCCGAGGCTCTTGGTCAGACTTAATGCGCCTAATGGTGTCTCCCATGTGCCGTTATCTGTTTGCGGCACCAATGGCAATTTACCAGTTGCCGACGGGCGTCAACTTGATCGAAATTTATCGGTACTACTTTCGCGAACGCTACGACGGTGTTTTATGGACTCCTTTTATGCCCACGCATACTTAGATACATCGAGGAGGTTCCCTTGGAAAGGGATAAAAGCGTGTTCTTAAGTGAAAGCATTAATTGTGATCAATGATTATGGCGGCGCAGTATGATTTACGGTTATTATCGTGCATGGAACAGGATAATTTGGTGTATCCATGGTTATGCTTCATATTAGAATCAGTATCCAGGCAATACCGAATTTTACGACGTAATATAAAATATTCATAAATCTGTCACGTTTCACATTCAATGTATATTTATCTTTATCGGAACGTAAATACGGTTTAATTGAACATTTCCTTTACGTTTTATGAACCAAAGAAATTTTCCTGAATTTCATCTGTTTCGTTGATCTCTGTCGATATCATATTACACGTTGCGTAACGTTATCGACATTCAGAAGTAAGTACGAAGAGACACGGAAATATATATCAAGGAAGAAAATACGATAGTCGTCGGATTAATTTAGAGAGAAAGTTAGAGTTCGTAGATTTTATTTACGTACGGATTAATCGAAGTTCTAGATGGGCTCTGAAAAAAGTCCCGAGGGAAAAAAAAGTCTCGAGGAAATAAAATCATCGGGAACTAGAAGCGGATCCGCGGTGACGTCGAAAATTTCAAACTAACTTCATTAAAGCAGAAACGGAAAATTTAGCGAGAGCCGGATGTAACTCTCGGGGTATTAGAGAGCGGGGACTCCTCAAGAACTACTATCATCATCAATTATCTCCGTACAAGTTGACACCGGTGCAAGCTGTCTCAATTATGAATTACCGTCTTTAGACACCCTTACGTTTGCACTTGTTTTCGTATTATGAACTTCATACATTTCATTAGACGTTTTTCCGTCTCCACGACGGAAGAACATCTTTCTCTCTTTCCATCTCTCTCTTTCTCTTTCGTAGAGTCTTGTATGAATGTATAGGATACTCACGGCGTCATTGTGATTCCAGAATATATAAGCTGGAGGTTCTGGACTCTGCCAGACTATGCACGTGAGGTTTATAGTGCTTCCTCGATTAATGAACAGGTCTGGCGCGCCCAGGATTTTCGTTTTCGGTTCTGAAACAGAAGACATTTCAACCATTTATTAGCTACACACAGTTCTTATGTACAGTTGAATTTGATATAAGATTGACTGTTATTTTATTTATATATTCTGAAGTATCATAAAAATTTCGTCAGATAGATCATACAAACGATGAGTGTCAGACTTTCATCTATGAGTGAACATGGTTCAATTGTTCTTGTAGCTCTTGTAATTAAAAGGAACAAATTTTTAAAAGTTAACCCCTTCGTGTCGTATAACGGGTTTGACCCGTCGAAGCGTTTAGGTGCCAAATTGGATTATGATCGGTTTATCTTGACACAAAATGTTGTCTGCGTTTGTTACTTTCATTTTTTTTTACAAGAAAATAACCTATACCTATACGGCAATCGTCGTCGACTATACACATATTCAGCCCATCGAAAAATGGGGTTGTCGACGTGCCGGTATTTATACTCGTCGATTCGGTTCGCCGATCCGTTTTGCGCCCTTTCTAGCGGCGACGAAGAGCGATGCGGTTGACCTGGCTCTTGTGCCCGTGCCCGAAAGAGCACTTTGAGGCGGCTCATATATAGAGTATCCGCGCTATCGTGTGCACTATCAAAGAGAGAAAAAAAAAAGACACGGCAAGAGTGTAAGCGTAGGTGGAGAGAGATAGAGAGAGAGAGAGAGGACGGGCGGTTGTACGGAAACGAGAGGAATAGGGGTAGAAAGAGGAAGGGAGGTTCAGGCGATGGGGTGCTGAGAGTCAGCGAGAGGAGGAGGACGAAAGGGAGTCGTGCTCGGTTCCAGGGGATGGCTGGTCCGTGGAAAAAAGAGTTTCTGGTCAGGATGAACGAATTTTCGCTGGTTGGTGTGTAAAAGCGATGCGTGTATGTACATGTGTGACGAAGGCTGAGATAGAAAGCTCGAGAGAGACAGAGAGGGGTCACTCGGTATATAGGATCGATGTGAATATTTTCTGGACGGCCTGCTAGCCGAGAATTGACCGAAATAACCGGGCACCGTACTTTACGGCTTTGTGCAGCAGATGATAGATACCTCCAGCAGAGACGACAGTCACGGGGGCGTTCCACCACCCCTGTGTAACATTTTTCCGTTCACCTTTCTTTCCTCGTCTACCCCCGTTCCTCTTCGGTATCTGCGTGCCGGCCGAACTCGCTTCTGAATAGTTTTCGGCCGTTTGATTTTATTCCCCCCCCCCCAACCACCGCCTACGCGGGCTCTCAGGTTCATTCTGCCGTTAACATCCAACCGCTCGCTAAAAGTGCTTTTATTGACGAAGAACCGCCCAGTCTCGCTATAAAGCCCCGTGTTTGGCTGCGGTGTATTTACGCTTTTTTACAGTTGCACGGAAGGCTTGCCCGCGTCCTGATTGCCAGAGGATCGCCTCTGGATCGCTGAACAACGTAAATTTCACTTTGCATAAAGTGCTTTTAACCGGCTGGGAAATGGTTTGTTTATCGGAGGCTTTGAAAAACGGGATTGCTGAACGCTTGATAAATACTTTTCTGTAGGAGTGTATTAAAAAAGCTGAGCAATTGCCCGGGAATTCTGTTGCGTGCTCTCTTTTGTTAGTTGTAAAAAAGAATATAAAATATTCAATTACTGTTTCTATTTATCTGTTACCGTGACGTATTAGAAATGATTGCCACCTAGAGACATCGGTGTTCTTTCTTTCGTTTCACGGGAGCAAAAGGTGTACAGTAAATCCTCGTTATATTACAGTTAAAATATTTTTATTAAATACTTTCAATTTTTTGCCTTTTACCCCCTACTTTTTCCCGATCAGTCTTTCTCCAAATTCTTCCATTTATGTTTCTCCTTTGCCTCGCGCTACGGATTTTTTCCCTCCTCGATTTTTCGCCGACCTTTTTTCTCTTGCCGGGATCGCTGCTGGGTCGGGGGTTATAGCCGAAGCTGGGCAACACCGCCTATGTGTCGATCGATATCAGGAATATACGCGAAACGCTTTAACGTGGGTTAACCGCAGATGAAAGCCGAACTGGCCGGACGACGCCACGCCGTCCAGGACTGAAATCACGTATTGGCTCTCCAATACGAGGTTTCAGCCTCGTACACATTCGGAAAGGTGTGCCCATCCCCTTCAAATTCTAATTAGTGGCCCCCGAGTGCTTTTAGTGGGGACGAACTGTAACGTCGAAACGGGACGCCTCTGATCTGTCCGTTAACCCCGTTACAAAGCGGAGTACTCGAGGGACTTCATTTGTAGAACGAATCTTTGATATTAAACAAAAAATCTGGGTATGGGTTTCTTGAAACGTCAAAACGTCGAAACCCTTTGAAACCCAAGAAAGTTTCGGGTTTCGAGAATTCGAAATTTGGCAGTTTTTTCGTGATTCGAAATTCTCGAAATCTGGGTAAGAAAAAATATAAAATCGATTAAAAGAGAATCGTTCGCAGCGAAGGAAATGTCGTTATTATTCTTTAGAATTTAATTTGAACGTAACTTTCAGAAGTGGCGAAATGTTTGAAAAGAAGTTAATTGAAATAAGATGAGTTCCAACGGCAATTAAGTTGATCGTTATTAATAGAATTCCCGGAATATAATGGTTATTGAGAGATATGATAATGAATCCATTTCCAATTACTTTGCCGTCGAAGATCGTATTCGGCAAATATGCAATTTTGACGAACGCAAATTCCCTTTTGTTTGCCCTTTATTGATATAAATCTAGACTGGGTTATTAATCTCCCCGTGACATTGAATAATCTAGTGCAATATACTGGGACGGCAGCCAATATTGGCATGAGCGAAATATGGACTCGTTCCTTTCGAGAGGGTCCGTGATTACACGGGATTTCGGGAATGGTGCCGACTTATGATATAAATTTCCAATTCGCTCGGTGCTGGTGTATTCAATGTAACACGGCGGACGTGTATACATGTTAATAAAACTTCTCCTTCAGAGTGCCTCCTGTTACTTTTATTCCAATATTAATACATGTAAATTTAACAATGAAAAAAAATTCATAAAAACACTCCACGGATTACACGCACTCGCGTTCATAAATATGAGTACACACTTCTTATATTTAGAGAAATTTTATATTTTCGAGAGACTACGTATTTTCATTAATTTTTACTATCTCCATATTCGTTTAAATATCACCGAACTTCAATATTTGATAGTCAACATTCATTGAAAGTACAACTTTTTCCAGGTTATCGTCAAAATGTAATATAACTAATAATTCAAAACGACAGTCTGGATATCTATGTACATGAAAAGTTAATTAACAAATATTTCAAATTAAAACTTTTCTAAACGAGAACCAGGGGTGAAAAGAGGCTGCAATAGCTTGTGGTTCCGTCATCAGTCGTTCCCGGATTAATTTTGTCGGGTATATACAGGGTGGACTAGGAAACGTGTCGAAATTTCGAGGGGTAGTTTCACCCCTTAAAGTCGCGTCTCAGCCGATAAAAAAAATACGTATCCCTTATTTTTGACTGCTTAACAGACATACGAAGTTTCATTAAAATCGGAGGATGGCACTTCCGTGCCTTCCCTTGTAACTAGTAGAATAATCATAGTTTCGTGGTCCACCCTGTATGCGAGGCTAGAAGGAAAAAGAGTGTCGATCGCAGAATTCCGATGACCGTTCGTCGATCGATCGATCAATCGATCTTGTATCGTCGAATCTCCGTGCCTTGTATGGTATACAACGCTTTTGTACTTACCGGTACTGTCCTGTCGAGGAGTCCACAAAGCGTACTCGCCCGCTTCGTTGTTGACACTCGACCCAAATAAAGCACCGTTCACAATGTCGGCAATGGCTGTGCCTTCGTTTCGCGATTTCTGAACGTCGTGTCGCGCGGAGAACACCGGACAGAGATATCAAGAATAGGGGGTGGAGGGTGGGGATGAAGGAGAATCGGACCGATTCACGATTGTCCCCTGGACCAGACGGTAAATTGCGTTAGACGACGGGATTCTGCGACGACGTACATACATACATACACGGTTCTCCCGAACGCGGCTATTCGGTGGAAATAGAGGGTGATTTCGAACGAAATAGAAACTGGAGTCATACGGCTGGAAAGAAACGAACGCCGTGGAGCACGATGCTCGATGGCGAATATTGGAACCAATCGGGGACAAAGTATGTTCCACTCTACTAGACTATCAGGGATCTTCGATACAGTAATGTCTTCTCTCTAGCGGGGATCGTTAAAACAGATGACTATCGACAGAAACAACATATCGAGTCGAAGAATAATACTGAATTGATATGATCATGTAGACTTATATCGATAGTCAATTAAATAAAATAGTCAATTAATAAATGGAAATAAATCGGTTATTTAAACAGATATTTACTAAGGCAGATTCTTAGGTAACAGTTTGGAAAAGAAATCGATCAATCGCAAACTTTATGGGAACCTTACGATTGGTTCATTTTCCTTACGACCTGGTTACGTTACGGCAAATGCAGCGATTGTATCGAAATTTCAATACGTATGGGTTAAGAATCGATACTGAAGTGTATCATCACGTTAATTGAATTGAAAATTATCGATGTTCGAAATGTCGATACTGTATCGCCCATGACTAAAGCTCACCTCAAGCTCCACCAAAAAGTGCACATCTTTACATGATATTACGTTTACAACACCGTTTCACTGTATCCTTCTTCAATATTTTCATGGAACGAAGCACTCGCATCATTAATTCACGCTTCATCATACGAACACGCGTGCATTTAAAACGTTGCTCATTGTTCCGTCATACAAATGGTTCGCACCGGTATTGATTTAGAAAACGTGTATTGTTCCACCCCATATTATTTTATCCTGCGGCTAATTTCCCTCTCTCCGTATCTGCGATTTGTTTCCGTGACAAGAAACACTTAATTCCGCACGCAAATTTTTTTCCCCTTCCCCCGGCGAATTAACGACCGCTCTCACGTGCGCGGATATATTTCCGTCGCGGCGGACCACAATCACCGACGGGGTGTATGTTCTCGAACGATTCTAGTGTTTTGCAAATGTGGTTCCCCGAAACGTCACGAATCCGACGGCAGCGATTAGGAGCAAGGACGAGAACGAGAATTCTCGATGAACGATTTAGTTCACGTGACAAATACATTATGGAAAAAAGAAATTTCAAAGTGATTAACTCCACAAAAATGATCAAGGAGATCCATTTTAAATATAAAACGCTAAGCATAAGTGAAGTGCTTTAGCACTAATATTTGAAAAAAATTTTTAAAGTTGAGATAGTCCCTTTGCCTGCGAAGAATTCGTATCACTCATTTGCAGCCACAGTGAGACTACTCAAAATTCGCCGTTGTTTGAGTCATTAGTATAGAAAAAACGCTTGTTTTCTGCACTTTTCATCTGTCGAATCCCGCAAGTGAGCGTTGAAAACTTACCGCGTCAGCCTTATTGCGATAGGTTAGGTATACAATAATGTCTCGATAACTGCTCGGAATTATTTCTACGTTAAATACTTCTGCTTCATCCTCATAAGTGGAGGGTCGGGGAGAAACGCGAACGACGAAACATTCCGCGTTTACACACGACTTGAATAAAATTTATTAGTCGAAGTGTATCCTCCTGTCATGACGGAGGATCTTATCCCCGGGGCGGATCTCGCGGGGAACTTCATTCGATTCGACGAAAACTGGGTCAGCCGAGAGATTTCCTCCCAGCCAACCGCGGCCGGACCAGGGTGGGCAAAGTGATTCGTTAGACAGAGAGAGAGGGAGAGACGTTCGGGGACAAAAACACCGAATGCAAATTGCTCTTCTTTTCCTGGCGTTTCCGGCGTCGTCTACTCGAGTGGCATCGCTAAACCCCACGGCGAATCAGTTCGCGCTCAGCGCGCGGAAAGTTTACCCTTCGAGGAGGAATCCCGTAAACGGCACCCTCTTCTCCACGTGCGCTTTTCTCGCACGTGAGAGCGACGGGGCGAAAAGGTACGAGATCTCGCCCTCTCTCTCCCTCCGGTCGGTTCAATTCGGTTTGGCTCCTGCGCCGCGAGCGGAATGTAAACCGGACGCGGTACGCCGTTCCTCCCTTTTGTTTGCCTTCGCCCGCAAGAGCTCGACAAAGTGGGCAACCGAGAACTTTCGCAACTTTTTTCCAACGGGCCAACCGAACTTCCTCGGGTTTTTTTCGGAGTTGTAAAAACTGAATGGTTCGTGACTTGTGCTTATAGACTGGTGGGTTGATAATGTTTTATCGAGGCGTTTGAAATTTTCCTACAGGTTGATAGAATAATTGTGCTGGGTGGAATTTTGAATGAATTTCTGATATGGGATTCTTTTTGGTGGATACGAAAGTAGAACTTGTGTTGGTGGTGTGAATTGTTCCTGCATTCCTGCGTCTAGTTTACTGTCAAACCGTATATACATATACCCATTTCATTTGGCAAAAAGTATTCCGAAGTCAAAGACGTTCGACTACGGCAAATATTATGGTCGCAAGAAACCGGACAAACTTTCCTGGTCGCATCGACTGGGATCTCTTAACCGAAGAGTACAGCATCTGCATGGGCGTAGCCAGATTATTAGTCGAGGGGGGCAAAATTTATCCTAAGGTCAATTTCATAATATTATTTTTCTACTCCAGGGTTGGGGAAAACAGAATCCAATTTTTTCTCTTCCAAGGACCTCACATCCAGCAACTTTTTCCGTTTCGATGTGTCGTTTGCATTGGTTCACCTTTTCTAGATCGTTCAACCGGAAACCCTGCCTTTGAGCATCGCGAAAGGACCGCAAACGAAACGATATTTCTTTTTTCTTTTTTATTTTGTAGCAAGATTCTGATAGGAGGTTTCATTTTTGCGATGCGGGTCAAGATTAATCCCGATCTCGAGCGTTAATTCCACGAGTGATTGCCAGCCGATACGTACCTACTTGGACCCGGGCGAATATGCAAATTAGTTCGGCAAAAGTTCGGGCCGTCACGTATTTACGGTTCCGTTACTTTTATTCTCGAGATGCCGACAGTTTTTACCGTGTCACAGGAATTGTTTGATTTAGTTCGGGCCGGGAACTGGGTCACGGAGTTTGTTATGAGATCGTTTAAAACCGTGGCTTTAAGGATAAACTCGCGGTTTTATGCGAAAGCATTGTGCATCGATATAGTTCTGTGGCATGTTCGACCTCGCCACGTTATTCGTATATAGGTGACGCAATATTTCGCCTAATATGAAAATTTTATTTTTACGTTAAAACCAACTAGATCTTGATCACATAGTTTTCATTGTACTTGAAGAATCATCGGAATTCTCTTGAGTATTATATTTTCAGAGTTAACTCTTAAACCACTTTACTTACTCGAAATCTTTGGATCAATCAAATATTCTCGAATCTTCGATGCACTAATCTGCCAAAATAATATAGTACAGTAACTACTTGATGAGTATTCGAAAGCTTCTCGGCACTGAACATTAAATATTTCACAAACTAATGCCACGCACTAAAATTCCACGCTCTATCGCTATGCTGAACCTCGTTAAAAAGTCAGCGTTACACCTGGTGACCTCTCCTAGTCAATAACGAAGAGCCTTCGAACACTTACCCAGGATTTACTGTACTCGAAGTGGCTATTCAATTCCAGTTCGTTATACTCCATATTCCTTTAGCGGGATAGTCCTATCAATCCCTCCAAAATGTCAGCGAACTCGTCTAATCTGCTCGTCGTTTCACTTTAAAAGCCACTAACAGTACCCGCGGTCGCGTCTAAAATCGTCCCGTAGTAAACTTTGAAGACCGTAACCGCCTTTACTGTCACTCCTGGCCAACGACCAGTCCGCTGAACTATGGGACATCGCGAGATGAGCGATAGATCCTCGCGGCGGTACCACGGCAAATGGACTTGTCGTGCAAGTTCCTGCAGTTTTTATCGTTTGATCCTCACCGGTCTATGCCCTGCGTTCGTATCTCCTCCGACTTCTTATTACCTCCCCCCCACCCTTCGTTCCACTGAGGGGAGGAAACGGTGGGATTTATCACGATCGTCCGTGTTCCTAACTAGCGGAAGTCGCGTCTGTCATCCATGGTGGTTCGATTCCGAAAACACGCAAACAACCCGGAAATCCTGAGTTACGGAAACTTTGATCTCGATATTAACTTTATTCGTCGCTGGACCACTCCATCTCTCTCTCCCTCTCCTCCATATCGTAAAAACGTTCCGGCTAGGAAAATATTTGCTCGCGCCTCTCGACGAGCTGCCGAGGGAAAACGCCTCAGCGAGAACGGCACGTGGCAGCACCCCCCCCCCCATCACCACTCCCCTACATAAAATCCACGTTCACGGGCGGACTCGGGCGAGTAAAGAATCTGATTTGAATCTTTCATCTATGGCTCGGTTCTTCACTGATTAAATACTCTTATCAGGATCGCATTAAAGATTGCGGGACGCTTCAAAAGACATCTCTGGAAAGTTAGAAAATTCCTGGATAGTGACGTTGGAGTAAATCCCTTCAGAGTTTAGTAGGTAGATTGGATGAGGATAGGTGTTCGAATTGATTAGATTGAAATTTATTGTATAGATCGTTTTATGCATTTATATTTCTCTTTGGTTTGCTTCGGAAGGCAATTGTGACGTGGAAAGTGTAACATGGAACTATCATTATCTCATGTTCTAACGCGAGGTAACGAGGGAAGTGGTGAGGAAGACGTCTGAACACTTGATTTACTGTATTATTTTTCTTCTCTAGAGGGTGGTGGGTTGGGATGCAAAATCCAATTTTTTTTCCCTTCTAAGGTGGGTCAAAACCCACCTCCCTACTCCCCTAACTATGCCCATGTCAACGTATCACATCACACATCCGCTTTACCGGAAGTTATCGATGTATCAGAAAATTCACTTATACGATGGAAGTATACCGACGGTTTCCGATAATCGACGTTCCGTCGCCGTGTTTCGATGTATACGTACAATTCTCGGCGGACGTTCCCGCGGAAAGGGAGCGGAATCCCGGGGCCGATACATCGCGAAAAAGACGAGACACAGGATCCCCCGTCGTCGTTTCATGTCCCGGAAGACGATTTGCTTGGCGTCGTCATCGTCGACGGTGAATCGAGCAGCCGAAGCATCCGAGACTCAACACGCTCCCCTACGGTCGACAAGTTTTTCGCTTGGACGGCCAGAATTTTCAGCGCGGAGAGGCGTATCCTAGACGCTCCGCGGAGCGCGAACGACCGCGATGAAACGAAATTATGTATATACGCTCGCGCCAATATTCCTGGAGCGTGTACAGCTGAGCGTAGGCCTCGTGGAAAACCTAGGCTCGCTGGGAAAATCAAAATGATTTCTTAAGATGAAGAAAGAAGGAAAGATTATTAATTACAATTACTATGAGTGTCGCTATCGCAATAATCACAATAAATAATTTATCTTAGAAAATAACAAAATCGCACGGAACCAATACGAAAATGTCAGAAAAGTACTTTTTTTTAATGACTTTGTTTAGTCAAAAGTATGGTAAATTAAAGGTGTAAATATGACTGTGGTTCCTGTGATAGTGACTCGTACTATTATAATTAAGAATAGCCTTGAATTTTTTGCTTTAGATGAGTCTGAGCTAACAAGATGCATTTGATTACATATTGTATTTACCGAGGAAAAGTGCCTAAAGGTAACTTAACGTTTTTGGTCGTCAAAGTAGAATCATTTCTTAAGAAGTATATAATTCTGATATGTATATACATATAGTATCTCCAATTTAAATTCAACGCCGATACAAGTCGCGCCAACTTCCCCCGACAGCTAATAAATTCGCCGTGTATCGTTCGCTCGAAGGGAGCGTAATAGGGGGCGAGAAATATATTTATCTCCGAGCTCCTTACATTTTTCGGGAAACGTAGGGTCTCGCATTTTACACGAGCTTTCTTGAGTCAAAAAGCTTCGGTGTCGCATATGGAGATACGACGGTCCCTATATACATAGGGGAGAAAGTGGGGCGGGGGGAGAGGGGGTTGGGCAGGCTGGTTATATTTCAGGAAATTGAAATTTGCTCGTCCTGCTCTTATCGAATCAGGAGATTGAACGTAGCCTCAATTTCGGACGGGGCACGATACGCAATCTTTGCTGGAAAAATATCGGGGCTACACGTTGCGCAAGACTTTCCCTCGTGAAATTGTTGTTTCGTACACGTTGTACTTCATGGACACACGCGTTGTGCGACTGAAAATTTTTTATTTCGTAATAACACGCCGTTTGGAAACTCATCTAACAGCCACGGAAACGAACGGGACCATTCAACCGACCGCATCGATTGAAATTTTCGCAGGGACGTTCTAGTAAAATTCGAAACGACTGGCGGAATGTGTGGTCACACGGCCGGAATTTTTTATTTTCGTTTCGTTAATCTTTCGTCGATATAAACTGCAATCGCTGGACGTAATATTCAAGGAATCGAATATCTTTTATCGGTCCATTCTCGTTTTACGCCGTACGAAACCATCGTCGAAGCGGTATTGTTAGTTCTAAAGTAAAGAAGATTGAATGTAACCAAGGAATATTGGAAAGAATTGTGGGGTTGCCTAACCAGGTTCATATCGTACAACTAATGACGCATAAACACGGTTAATATTCGTTCAAAATGACGTAAAATATTATAAGCATCGTAAATGTTTTTTAACACAAAAATATTATTCATCTACAGTGGACTGTTTTTAATTATAACTCCTGACGCAAACGTGCTAACTGCGAGTTCTCGCCATTCTTCGTATCGGAAACCATTCACAACCGACCCCGAAACATGTGAATCCGTGAGCAACGTTAGAGCTACAACGAAAAAAGGTCTAACCAAACAAAGAAACACGGCATTTTTTCGCACAATAGCAGCGGGTTCAATCAGAAAGCAAACGAAACGTGAAAGAGAGAGAGAGAGAGAGAGCCGTGTCGTTTGCCATCCCCGGGTTGCTGGGTCCTTTCCTTGGTTTAAAGCGAGGTAACTCTTTGAGCCCCGGCGACACGTGTAGAAACGGTCCCTGTCGCAAAATCCCCGAAGGGCAGTTACGTGGGTGCATACCTAATCAGAGAGACGTCCTGCAGAATGCCTGAAAGCCCGGAATCCCGTGGTTCTTCCTCGTCCCGGTGCCAAGACATTCGGGAAACTTTTGTCAGACACGTTCCTAAAGGACAACGCAAACTGTCATCCCAGCCATGTCCCGGTCGCCACACGGACCGCTGGGGGGAGGGGGCTTGCAATTTACGATGAAGAAGCTTTTCCTTGCCCCGGAAGTATTAATTTTCCAGCCGAGGACCTCGTGAGCTCGTATGGCTTGGCATAGAACACGCGTCCTCCATTTTGAAAGCTTCAATGGCTCACTCTCGATTACGTAAGGCTCTTAAACGGGACTTTGGAGTATCTTATAAAAGGTATTTGTAATTATCAAAAATAGCTATTTACCTCGTTTTTATGCGGTACAAGTTCATTGGAGTATACTCCATTCCTATTTTTTTCTATTTTTATGCGGTAAAGTATTGTAGGTCCCTGAAATAAGTACCTCGTGTGGTGATTTGGAACAAGTTTTTTCTTAGCAAAAATATTATCCGAGGCTTTGTTAACGAGATATTAACGAAAAACCCCAAACAATCAGAGCGTGAGTCTGCCGGCCGACCTCTGATTGCTCCGAGTTTTTGGTTAATATCCAAATCACCTCACGAGTGACCCATTTCAGGGACTTACAACACTTTTGTTACACCCTGTATTGGTTTTTAATAACAATGTAGGACGCTTTCATAGGGTCGATGCTACATACAAAATTAAAACGAAAATGAAGAATTACGACATAAGAATGACATACTTCCTCTGCTTTACAGAATCAAAGATTGTGTCTTCAATAGACCCATTTGTACTCTTCTCCTGCCAGTCCACATTCTTATGCTATCCACATCATTAAACGAATCCCATACCCGTAAAACCCTACTCGTTTAGACTTCCTTCCGATTTTGGAGGACAGGAATTTCTCCAGCCACCAAATCACGCAACCAAATCGTACAACGAAGACAAGCGACACGTCTGACACAGTGAAATATCGTGAATCTCGCTTCTCGACCAACCTAAATTTTACAAACCAGTTCAGGAGATAGCTCAGGCCCGGGCTGACGTTTCGCAGCGGCTGAATTTCCGTACCGCGATCTCGTCAGCTCGTGCTACACCTAGAACGCTTTCGGCCGAGCTCGCGGAGACTGATGACTCTCGAAATATCAGCGGCCTTTAAGCCACGATGACACGTACAGAAATATTCACAGGGACGGTAAAAGCCTCGAACGATAGTGACGCGGGTGCATACGTAATGGAGGGAGAGATACCCGCCTCGCGGAAAGTTTCGACCGGTTGACGTTCTCAAGCGTTGTATCCGGCGTTTTCCAGATTTTTCGAGCAAACAGACGTCAGACGCTGTTGAATGTCCCGTTCCCGAGACGTTGTTACGGTTTTTATTTAACTCTTTAGGGTTAGGCGGGGTAAAAACTGTCCCACTTTCTGTTTAGCTTTTTATGCACGGTGGGATATATTTTAACCCACCTCGAAAAGTTGATGTTACTCATAGTCATAGAGTTTAAGTCAGCTGAAAGTAGGCGGGCCAAAGCTTCGCTAGCGAACTGAACAACCGCAGAATCGTTTCCTTCCTTGACTATAATCACTCTCGAGTAAACACAACTATATAGACAGAGAGAAAATATTACCTTCTTTGCCGGTAGAAAAATGAAATATGAAACAACAACAGAGTTACCATCCTCATTTCCTATGGAATGAGAAATGAATTTCCTACGGATACACGTTTCCCACGAACTCACGGGATTTCGAAACACCGAACATTTTCCACGGGTGGTTTTCCCATTGATGTTCCTTCACGATTCTTATATTAATTTTCGCCCGTCAAACTTGCTCCCTGTTCACCACTGAACAAACTTACCGAATAAGACGAGCGCCTCCAGACGCAGGATAATTTCTTTCAAGGGAACCCCATTTAGCCGGGGGATACAGGACGACTTAATAAATCCGTAGACGCGGGTCGCGTGTGACGAGAATTTAATATTTGTCAATGCGGTTAGGGAGAAGTTCGTTCGTTGAAGTGGGCGAGAGAGTGGTTGTCTCGGTTTTCAAGGACCAAATGGTAAGTGGATATCACGAATGACTGATAAAGCCCGAGACTGGTTCATTCCAGGCACACTGGAACCAGTTTCCCACTTTCCCCACGGCTTTGTTGCCGGCGTCTTTTAGCCGGCCGAGTTTGCAAAGGCTCGTCTTATCAACGGACGTGCTCATCTTCTAGTCGTTAAGCATTCTTCCATCGCTTCTGGCCGCGGTGTTCCTTTTCTTGTTTGCTCTCTCTCTCTCCCTCTCTTTCTCTCTCCTTGTTCCTCGAACTCGTTACGGATCCAAGATTTTCTCGGTGTACGCGCTTCTACGGAACGCGTCTTTTATTACAACAGTGTGTTACTAATACACGTAAGCCTAGAGCCAGAGGCTGTTTAGCGGTAAACTGTCCTCGATGGTGAAAACATAATTAGTTGCATGGGGTTAAAATATACTTTTAGTAAACGGAACGTGTCTGCACCATCGCTAGCCTCAGGGCTGGATCAAGGGAAGGGGGTGGCGGGGCTGCAGTCCCGGGCCTCACTTTGCAGGGACGCTCCAATCTAAGTATTCCATTCATGTAAAAAATAATTGAATGAAATTTCGGGTTTTTCCTCCTCTTCGGTTGTTTTCTAATGTTCACCGTTTACGAAAAAAACGATGGTACATATTATCATGAACACCCTGTATATACATATATAACTATTAAAGGTTTAAAACAAAATTTTGATTATACTTTCAATAGGTGTATTAATAAATAGACACCACTTCATTTATGTTGAACATTTCCTTCACAGAAAAATATTCCCAAAAAAAACGACAATTTTTCAGGGCTTCACAGTAAAAACATCCCTGATACATCTCTGTTTCCGGACGATTAATCGAACTGGGCTCCCGAAGCGCGGCAGGAATCGCGCTTAGCTCCAATTAGAGTGGCACTCGTTCTTACCAGGGACTTCCCCAGACAAAGCAATCATTGTCTTCGAAAGTTTCGCCTCCGTCTTTGAGAAGCGTCACATTGTAGTTCTCGGCTTTTTCCAACTCCACACCCCAGCTATCCTCTTCTTCCTCGTTTCTTTCCTCGCCTCCGACCGATTCGATCTGAACTTTCTTCAGACTCTCCGCGAGCGGGGGCCGTCATATTTTATGCGAACTCGTTCCGCGGCTCCATGAACGAACAATAACGCGAAAGCACGAGTTCTCCGAGCATTCGAAAGATCGTGCGTGGAACACCAGGAGGATCTCGAGAGATCGATGTATTCGGGAAAAAACGTGCCTGGAGATTACGAGAATAGACCGTTCGATTGTTCTATTTCTGTAGCAATTACATCGAGGCAGAGGAAAATTTAGAGTCACATGTCTATTCTTGGTGAAAGCAACTCATCGAGACATTACTGTAATTAACTTTCGTTTGGCAATCTATGTGGTAATAAAGGAAGAATTTCTAATTTACTTACATAAGTTTCATACTAAATATGTTTTTCATTGATTTTCGTCCAATGTGGTCGTTCAAATTATCCACATCGGCGTCCAGTCGACTGGAGGTAATTGGTTACTTTGGATCGAACGCTGAAAGTGGCCCCAGTCATACCATTGTCCGCAACTATCGCGGACGCTTCGGCTAATCGGCGACTGTCATCGCGTGGAAAACGTACAGTCCACGGTAATTGCGTCCCCTGGTGCTGGAAGTTACCTCGATAAGAGATAGCGAACCGTACGTAAACGTGGAAAGTGTCAGCGTGCACACCAAGGGGGAGGCGGGGCCCTCTCTATCGCGATTAACTGACACGACGGGTGTAATTGTTTCGTAACGCTGCTTCGATAAAATTGTACTACCGTAGGATCGCTTGGTTACGGTAATTTGAATTTGGGAACGGGACGAAGGAATTTCGTTGATCCTGCAAAGGGAAAATTGTGTTTCTTGGGTGTACCCATCCTTGTAATTACCGAACACTTTATGAATATCAAGTACGTATTAAAAGGGGGTAGTTGTAATTGAAATTCCGAAATTGCTGTAACGAACTTCAGTTTTAATTAAGGAAAAGTTTCGAATGTTACACGCACGTGACATCAGCACGATTCTATGCGAAGATGAAGTGTTCTTTTATTTTCCATCTTGTATACCATAGATTTCAAAAATTTCACGTACCATCTTTTATATATTACATTGAATTGATTTCATAGATTTCATAAATTTCATACCTTACATTTTATGGATTTCATAAATTCATATATTTTACTCGTGTAATATATTTCATCGATTTAATAAACATCACAAATTTCATGCATCTCATGCAGTTTGTGTGTTTCACCGATTCTCATCTGTAACGTATAAAATATACATTCGAAATAAATCGTATATGTATTGTGGAAATTTCGTTTTATAACGTTTTAGACTTCTTCACGTCTAATACTTGCTCCTTCAGGAATAAAGTCTAATAGTATAATAGGTCTACTACTTCCCCAGCCCACCTATCCAACACCTGACCAGCACACGTTACTACGCGAACTTTGTTGTCGCGAACTCTGACGGCTTCGTTGACGTGGTGAATATTAGGCCAGTCCCGCGAACCTTCGACGCGTAAACGGTACCATTAACGAGAGAAACAAACCGAATTGTTCGCGACACACTTAACCGTTAAACTGCTAATTAGAACGGGCAAACTCTGATCCTCGTTAACTCGAGCGTGAATCGCTCCAAACGTTTCGACGTTTCCACTGGAAACTCGCTCACAACCGAATCCCAAACCGCCCCACACCAGCCCCCTTCGTTTCCACCGTATAGAAAATTTGATTCCGCGGGATTCACGGAACGGACTGAATCTCTATCACCCTATTCGAAATCGCTCGGTGAAATGGTAAAAATCGAGGATCAATAAGTTCCTGCTTCGTAGACAACATTCGAGATTTTTGCGAAACGTTCCTCTTCGTTTCAGCCTGGGAAGAGAAAATGGAGCGCGTGGAAAACCCTTCACCTCCCCTTTCACCTCCCCCTTCACTCCCTTCGATTTCTCTCGCTCAATCGGAGTGATCCTGGAACAATGCCTCGGAATAATATTTTTCACAGGTTCTCGACGGAACTCGCAGGCGGGAAGAATCGAATTTTCTTCGAATTTCATAGAGCACCGCGGGATAAGAGAGATCTCTAATAAATATCGGAATATTTCACTTCAAAGGCACACGTCCTCCGATCGTCGTTTTAGCTCCTAGTTCGACGTAACTTGAATTCTGTCTCTTGTTTCTTTTTTTTTTATTTTTGGCTCCAACGTCACGCGAGTTTTTCCTGCGTTTACAAGAGAGACAGAGAGAATGAGAGAGAAATAAAGAGAAATATTTCGCAATATCGATACCTGTTGATGAACGTGAAATGGATATAATAATCAATTTCGCTTTGATAACGCGATCGTATCGCCGAACGACGATGGGAAAAAGAAGTCGGAATTGATTGTTATGTCGACAGTTTCCGGGCGAATTAATTCACGTTACAAAGGTTCAGGGGAGAGGGAAATGTTGTAAATAGAGAAGGACGAAGTCTGGAAAATGAAAAACACGAATGGATTGGCCGAGTTGTTAATTAAAATTCATCAGCCGTAGAGCGAAATATTCAGCAAATGTTCGCCTCGCGGATACATAACATAAACATGAAACAAACACTTTGAGAAAATATAAATAATAGACTAACATGGACCCCGCGGGTCATAGGTTGCCGACGCCTAGTTTAGGGAATATTAATCCTCGATGGAGAACCTTTGTGCTACCATGAAGTAATAAACGTCGCCTCAAATATATAATTTTTACAAAATGTAACATTCTCTTCATACAGACCAGGTGTCCTAATATTTATATGCGATAGTGTATACGCATCGCAGCCGGTAACGTTTACGTCAGCTCCTCGTTTAATTTTACCATCGTCGGAGGAGGTTGTAACAAACACGCTTGTTATTGCGGGAAAAGTGGTAAGTAGAGTGGGTGGTGGCTGGATGAGGAGATAATGTCGCACGGCATTTCACGCAGTGTAAATTTGATAACTGCCGCCCGCTACGGAATGTCTCTCATCGTCCCCGTTTAAAGTCGCTTTAAGCCCCTACCGTGGGTGGGGGGAATTTAATTATAATTTCAGTGGCAGATTCAACGAGTAACGAGCGAGAGTTTGCCCCCGGTCGCGTTCGAATTTCTACAACGAAGGAAAAAATCAGGGAACGCACCTGCATGTACACCTTTTCAAGGTTTCTCGTCAAAAAAAAAAGGGAATCGATCTTTCGAAAAATCTAATCGGAATTGAACATTCCTAGCTCGAACGAGGAATCACTTTTGTTGGAGGGGGTAACGAGGGGCTAACTTCGAGACAGGTGAAGGAATACATGCTTGTTGATCATCCACTGTACTATGGAGCGCGTTCGCGAGGAATTTCAGTTGCTCGTAAATCCACGACAACATCGCGCACGGTAACGTTTACGTTCTTTGTATATACAGTTTGTTTCGTGTCGCGCGACCGCTCTCGTTTTCCACGATATACGATCGGGACGAAACTGTAAAAGAAACGGGGCAAAAGAGAAATAGAAGGGAAGCAAGACCAGGGCATAAAAGAGAAATCACAAACGCCTCTTTTTGGAACACGTCTGTTTATTCTTTGTCGAGAAGAACGCGCTTTTTATGGCGTCGACCGCTGTAATTTCGTCGTTGGTTTCACTTTTCAAACAAGACTCGGCTTTTCGGGGCGCTCGTGCTGTGTGAGTGATACTGCGCCTTTAGAGACTTGTGAATCTATTTGAACAACGGTTGTACGACTAGCTTGAGTACAGCTAACCACTTCTATAACGTGATTTTATTTTTCATAGGATTTTTTGTGACGGTTTTCTTACATATCAAAAAATGTGTAATTGTTTGAATGTGAAACAAGCAATTGAAAAAATTTAATATTTAATCATTTGCTTATTTTAGTAACTCAATTCACTAGTTTTTATATACTTACCCTATTATGCTAAAAACGAACAATCTTCTGATCATGTTTCAAATTTTAATTTTCCACGTCAGAAATACAGTGACTATAAAGTGCGTGTTGTGACAACTTTGGTAGATTTCAGGTCCATTTGTTTCGAAACAACAAGTATTTTCAATGTTATTGTAAATGTTATTGAAGATAATGTATGTTTGATATCGCAGACAGATATGTGGTAGCGTATGAGAAAACGGAGCAACGAATGCTACTACCGGCGTCGTTCGTCGTCGACGGTGTCAAGCAGGTTCAGAAAAGTGGAGCGAGTCGTAGCGTCGGATAAACCGTACGACCTACATATTTCAGCAGCACGTGTTTCTTTGCCCCTTCCATAATGTCACCGAGTGTTGGATGTCCCATTTACGATCATAGATAGGGACGAACGTGAACATCCTCCCGTGTAGATGCAAATTCCGTGTCGTAGAATAACCCAGAATTACGACGTACAAATATTCAATGTTTAATACGTTCACATTCAGTATCATACATTAGCTGTTAGTAAGAATTGTTATTTTCAACATACCAGCGTGTATGCACGATATTAAAAAATTCACGAATCACTAAAGATCAGTGCCCATGCATGCTACCCCAGATGTGTTCGGTGCTCACACGATAAACGTATTAATCAGAATGAAAATGAAAATTCCTCCGTCCGTGTGTGTCTGCTTTCCCGGGGAGGGTCGAGAGTGAGCAGAGTAGAAGTTTCCCGGGGATCGCGCGGTTATATTCAGGGAGCGGAGTTTCGTGCTCGTGACGCGACGCTACGCTCTTGAGCGGGGCCAATATAGAATGAACGGCGAAACGAGCGCACACAGACCCTCGAAACGAGGATAGGCGACGTAGGAGACGGTTAGGAATGGGGTGTACAAGAGACGGGAGAGGAGGACGATCCGGAAGAGCTCGCGTACGTGTGCCACTCGCCCCCCTCCTCTTTCCACCTCTCAGTCTCCGCAGCGTTTTATCTTTTTGGCACGGAATATAGGTAATCGCGCCTTATATTACTCCGAGAAGTTCTCGTAAAGGCTGGGTTTAAAGTGTTTTATCATCGTCGGACCGAGAGGGCGCTATTACTTCGCGGAGAGACCCGTTTGTCCCCTCTCTTTCTCCCCTTGAATCCTGTTCTATCGCAACACATCCCTCCTCACCCTTTCTTCGCTCGCCCATCCTCCTTGGAGCACGCTACCGTCTCCTACCCTCGTTCCCACGACCCTCTCCAGGGGACCTTCGACGCTAAGAAGCTCACGATGAGAAATTGTCTGGCTAAGTCCTGTACTCCTTCCACTCGGTCAACCGTGTTTCACCTCCCGTTACAGGGGCCGACGCCGCTACGTTACGCGTTAGACACCCGAATCTCTGTAAACAGGTAGTGGGGGATGGGAGGGTCCCGAAGACCGTAACGCGCGTGTAACCCCCCGTGATCCAACGAGCCTCGATCGTTTTCGACCTGCCACCGTAGAGATTATTTCGTGTCGGATCAGAGACGGTGCTTAGACCCCCTTCGTTCCGGCGGAACTGCTGATTTATCGGTCGGAGTTCGCGTTACCAACCCCCAACCCCTACGTCGATGAATTTAGTTTATTCGCGGATCGGATAACTGGGCTTTATAAGCCTCGATGCTCGAAAGGTGGATTCGTGTTGTTTCGTGAGTATTAGGACACCTGGGCTGAATGGAGAAAATGTAACAATATATGAAAGTTATTATAGGGCTGACACCCGTATAGCACGGTGGTTATGGTTCCTATACAGGGTGAAACAAAAATGGGTTTAGAACTTCTGGGGTAGATAATACTTGCCAAATGACGGAAAGAAGTTCTAATAAACATGGGTTGTGAAATTGAGATTTTTAACAATTATTATCCTACTATAAAGTAATAAAAGTGGCCTAAAATATTTAATTGTTAAGGAACATCACATGTTTTATATACAGGCCAAGTGTTCTAAATACTTATTAGCTGTAGTGTACGCACTGCATGGCAAGTGTGGTGTGGTATATTGGAGAAGAATATACTAAATTGTTAAACGCGTTGATGCTCATTATGGTCACCTGTGACAGGTGTTATTGGATTACGTATGGTATCACATTTCCTTCCGTCATCTTCTATGAAAGTTATTTCGAACCAGTGAATCTGATTCTACCTTTAATCTGAAATCTGACGGTACAATGTGGATTGAAGTATTTAAAGGCTCCGATAAATTTCGTGACAGTTCACGTAACAGGTCTGCGTATAATCTGATCAGCTCGCTATTCCGATAACTCTGTCAATCTTTAATGGGCACCAATAGAATCAACTCGGAAATAGTATCTACCAGGCGTGAAGTTCAACTTTTACCTACATGAATAATTTATCCTTCTCTCTGAATAAACGTAAACCAACGCGATTTTCCACGTTATCATTCGTTTTTCATCGAACCTGACGTAACTCAAGCTCGTCAATAACAACCAGATGTTCGTACAACCACGTATCAAATAAATGGAAACAACGAACAATCCTAAAAATAAAAGCCAACAAAAATATTGCAAATTCTACGTCGTTAAAAAAAAAGACATTTCAGTAAGCATATTACTACAGAGTCCACGTTTATTCTCCGGAATATTTCTACTTCCCCGAACATTCCGGCGAAATAAAAGTCGAAACGTCTCGAAGGCGAGCCGTAAGGGAAGCTCATTTCACTTCGCCAAAGTAGACGTTCTATACACGTCCATCATACTTCAACGAGCCTGCATTTTTCATCGTGTTCGTTATCGAAGAACATTCGACAGAAACGCGAATGGAAGCTGCATCGGCGGTAATAGTAATTTCAGGAGGAATCAGAATCAAAGGAACGAACATTCAAAAGTTCGTTTTTCAGTGAGAACGTTTCGTTAATCACGTCTTTATGAACGTTCAATATTTCCCAAACAATGTTTCATCGAGCTGGGTACCGAAACGTCGAAAGCAAATACATTTTTCGTCTGGAATTACGATCGAGGAAAGAGCATGTGCGCGCGAGCGCTCGAGAAGATTCCCTGAAATGGGACGCTTATTTTATGGAACACCCTCGACAAGCTCCCGGATTTTCCCGTAAGTAGAAGACAATTTAGACTGTTATCGGCCCTCTTAAAGCCTGCGCTTTACTGTTTCGTCGGTGAGCCGAAGAATTTTTCGAAATATCCTCTGGCCTCGCTGGATGACCGCTATTTAATTACGTCCCCTGCGGCCCCGTGAATTCGCCCGCGCTACGGTTTACTGTGGAATTTACGTACCCCGAGTATTGCATTACACATTAGAATATTTAACCTAATGTTTCCAACGGTACGAGCTTTCATTTCCTTAATTACACGGATTTTTCCGCGAGTTCTATGTTTCCGCTTGTTATTCCCGACATCCAGTTTTAGTGTAATGGTCGAACGTTTTTTGATACAACTTTAATTATCATTTTTAACACGTCTGCTAATTACGAGACAACTTGTAGTTTAAACATTGCAAAGAGGCTGGATTATTTAAATATCGTTACAAATTTTTTGTGTGAAATTAATATCGCAGAATAATTTGAAACTAGATTATCAAAAAAAAGAAATAAAATGTCCGACTACATACGGCCTTTTTCACTGTGGCAGTCAACGTGTTAACTACCTTTTATGTTATTTTTTTTTACGTGTATACTTATAATCCTCCATTATGCGAAATCAGTTTAAAAATTCCCATTACTTGTGCATCAATCCAATAATATTTTCTGTGGCTCTAGAACATTAACAAATGTATGAAAAGTATCGGAAAATTAGCACGGTACCTCTCCGAGCTATCGATTTTTCAGTCATTCTCCTTGCGTTATCTTCGATCGGTATCGTAAATACATTTTCCTTTCGTATATCAAAACACTTGCTGCTACTTCGTCGTTTTTTTGTATTTTTCATTCTTCGTTTTTCACAGGACAAAAAGTCGCTTTGGGACGGAGCGTTATTAAATGCACACCGATGATGCGGTGGGCACTGACTACAGTTAGAATATTCTGCAAAGTTCGCGCGGCGGCCCGCAGAAACGGTACTCTGGGGCAGGTTGCAAACAGATTTTGCATATGCAAAAGCGCGTAATTGCTGATTCTGCGAACGGTTTACCGGCCGCGTATAGATAGACCGGATACTAAAGTATTTATTCCGCCCTTCTCTCGCCACGGTTGTTTATCGTTTGAACAAAAATAGCAGTGTCACGGAAATTTGAAGCAGTTTAAGTAGCGCACGGTAGAAGACGTTTCCGTTCGTTGGCCCTTTGAAAACGATTTTATAAACAATTGGTGATCGGTAGACTGCGGATTTTTATGCACAATGAAATTTTATAGGATCATTCATACAGACAAGAGTAAAAGTACGAATTCTTTTTTGGTTCAGAATAAAATAGAAAAGAATCCCGCATTAATTACATGGGCAATTTATGCCATGCTTACAACGGGGCAGTAATTACCCACGCCGGACAACCCCGTCGTTTACATCGCGTTTTCGAATCTCGAAATATTGAAGGACCCCTTCGTTCATAATTGTGTCACTGGAAATGGGCCAACGCGCGATTCACGAGAAGTGTATTTGTAATTGTTCGATAGCTTCGCCCATGCACGATTCACCCCGTGATTTTTACCCTATAATAAAATGTCGCTACGGCTACGGTCGGTTTATTTACGCTCGCTGAATAATCAGCCGCCGTACGATCGTTATGCGAATATCTTGTTAAAACCTTCCACTGAATTTCCCTTCATCGCTGGATACCAACGACGGACACATGCGGGAACCGTGCCACTCGAACAACGTTTGCTTTGTATCCGCGTAACGATTCAACGGGTTTGTTTATCCTGGCTTTGTTAAATTAACCTTACCTCTGCTAACATTATCGTAACGGTAGCCTCTGGAAACGGGTACAGGATTTACCTTGAAACACGCAATTAGTGTACGGATTGTTCTTACGGCGGTGGCGAAGAAAATGGAAAACTAGAGGTTAACGGTAAGTTAACAGAAAGGAAAACAATTTATACCGACAGCTAGTTTATATTTATCACACAACAGATATTATTTGAAATCATTACCCCGTTGCAACACTGCCCATTAAGGGGTTAAGCTTCCCTCTATCCATCATCGAACACTTTCATCGCGAAGTTACAACTTCCACTAATTGTTCCAAGACAAAAGAAAAGACTACAGGAAAGAGTCAATTCCTCGGTCTACGTTCCTCCAATTTCTTCTTTCCATCGTGTCGTAACATCGTAAGACACGGGGCTCGCGAAAATCCCCGACGAAGTAATAATTAATCCCGGTTAGTTTAATGCGGCACTTCGGCCGTTCTTGGATTCGTAAAGACGTTCGCTTGTGTGCGTGGATAGTACAAGGTTCCGCATTATAGGTGTGCACGAAGTGCGCCCCCATCCCCGCGAAACTTGCGTTATTAAATCCAACTACGCGCGCCGCGAAACGTGGATGGAGCGGAGGCGCGGTGGAAGATCGCTGCCACGGTTAGCAAAGCTGACTTTGCCGGGGTGTGCTCGACTGCTTAGACCCACGGTACTCGTAACTTTGCCCGTCTTCGTAGCCTGTGCAAGGCAATCCCCCTCTGCCCCACTCTTCGTTCACCGACACGCGCGTTTCGCCCCTTTCAGAGACGAGATATTACGCCAACGGAGGGAGTGAAGCGTGTGTCGGGGCCCAGTGGATACGTACTAATAAGCATACGGTGTCCCGTTTCAATCTTTACACGTGGATGGAACATGCCATCGGAAGTCGTCGAGCCGAATGGTGCGGCATTCTTTGGAATGTTAGAGAAAAATAAATTGGCGTAGGGTAAAAGACCCATTTATGTGGTAGATAATGAATTACTGTCATCCTGGACTGTTTTATTGGAAATAAGAAATAAATGTTGTGGAGTTATACGTGAAGAAAATTCTACGTGCAATTAAAACTGTAATTTATACGATAGGAAAATCAGCTTACACCTTCTCTTCCTATTAACGAGCGTTTTCCCATGCACATGGAACACCCTTGGATGTAAATCGAAACATAACAGACGTCCGTTAGTCTATCGATAACAGGGCTCCCCTATTTATTATTGCGGAATAGGAATCGAATCCCTCCATGTCATTTTCTCGAACAACGTCAATAGATTTCCAATACCGGCTGATATGGTAAATATTCCTCGAAGTTGCTAGAAATTCCGCCTCACCATACATATGTATATATTCGCGTGACAGACGGTTGAGTTCCAACGGTCCGGCTTCGTGATAATTTAAGTAGCGATTGGCGTTGCATACGAATCGATCGGGCGAACGGTTACGAAATTGGAGCGAGGTTTCTAAACGCCCTCCGCGATTCCAGCCCTAAATTGCAGACCGGCATCGAAATTTCATCGTCTAACATCTACAGTCGACCGTAGCCACTTCGTTGTCTGTCAAACTATGAAGAAACGTTCAAGAAAAGAAGAAGAAATTGTAGCGTCGTTTGGCACGAGTAAAACTTTTTACTTCGTCTATTCTGGGCGCGAAGGATCCACCGTCCTAAATTGTAGACTGCATCAAAATTTCGTTCCACCTGGTACAGCATAATCACCGTAACTGGCTCTACTGTCTGTCAATCGACGAAGATGTTTATGAAAATAAGAACACGGAAATAGGAAAGAATAATAGTATCTAACGTGCCAAGGAATCGTGCGGCACGATTACAACGTTGTAATCGACTTGCAGATGTTGGGATTGTACCTTTGGTATGTACACTTCATCCAACGACAATACTAACATTCCACTTTCTATTCCACAAACATCAAAGAAAATTCGTATTACTTATAGGATGTCCTGATAATTACTGACTCGACTCGTTGGACGAAGTATAGGTAGTACTCGTCGATCGTCGGTATACAGTACACAGTCATTAGAAATTTCATTTTGAACGGTTATTTCACAGGTGAAGCGAAGCCCGTGCGAAACGAACGTAACACGGCTCCAACAGTCGCAGAGCTTATGAATTTTGTACGTCCACAAGTATCGAAAGATGGTAATGTGACACGCGACCAAGCACCAGTGTTATGTACATATGTACATACGTACCATTGCGCTTTTCTTTTTTCTATCCCACCAGTCACCTCGCTCGACCGTTGTTCGTTCATTTCAACGGAGGTAGGATTAAGTAATATTAGGATTTGCATTCGTCGATCCAGCTCCGATAATACGCCGTGTGCGTCGAATCGCTCCCTCTTTTTTTTCTTGCCAAGACAACGCGACTTTCGTACTAACGCCCGACTCTATGAAATTTACTGCCAACGGGAACGCAAACCGCGACACGGAAACAATTATTATCGTTCCGTGTCCGATTAAGGGAGCAATCCTGAGTTGGTTTAAGGTACGTATTCCAGCCCCTGCGACCAGCCGTGATCGAACCGGCCGATCTACGACAATACGTTTCTTTCACGCGATCGTAATAAAATTAACAACGGTGCTTTCGTTCTTTCTCGTCCGCTGCCCTCCCACAAACCCCTTCCCCTTTCTCGTTTCTTTATATTTTTTTTTTCTTGTACGTTATCGCGCGTGTATTGGCCAGATCGAACAGTCTCGCGACACCGCGCCGTAGACGAGACGTCACGCGGATACGAATATAGCGGCGAGTCCAAGACTCTGGGGGAATTACGAGAGTTTTATGGAATGGAGTCGGTATGTGCTTGTGTACGACTACTCGAGGTACATATACAGGGTGAACCACGAATTATGAAAAATCATGAAAAAAAAGAGCTGGCAAAAAATTTGCTATAATCACGTTAAAGCCCTCTTGAAACCATGCTATACCAGATAAAAACATTTTCGATTAGACTGCTAATAACAGAGTAATCTATACTGATACACGATTCCTGGTTCACCCTGTATATGTACCTCATAACATAAATTTTCATAGAGACAATTCGAAAATATGTATTTACACGCGTACGCACAAAAATAGTATTCACCAAAAAATTGTTGAATCTCGGCGTTAAGCTTCTGGCAACAAAACTCCTCGGTCCCGCACGGATTTCATCCTGGTTCAGACAGGAAATCGCAAACGATCGTCGTAAATTCTCGGGATCCAGGGAGGCGCGGAGTGTTGCGAAGTCCTGATGACCCCTGCAACGATCCGTACACAAGCCGGGTAAAAAAAAAAAAGGTCAGTCCGCCGTTGAACTTCGAAAGCGTTCTCGTCTAAAAGCCAGCGAAGTCGTTTGGACGAGTGCCCGATCGGAAGGATCCAACTGGAACCTAACGTTCCGCCGAATCGAGAGCGAGAAAGTCGGAAGATCCAGGTTACACCCTGCGTGAACGACCGATTTTCGTCGTGGAATTCGATCGTAATCGCTTTACCTAACTGTGAACGTCACCCCGGGCTGGGCATGATTCGAAATTGATCGATAAAATGATTCTCGCCGATGAAACATCGATTTGGACACGTTAGGATGGAACTACCGTTCGAATAAAACAGACTGTGACGAATGGCAAATACGTTTTTACGTTTCTAGTGGTTCTACTTTATCGATCAATGGAGATTTATGCTTGGATCTTTTGCTACTTTTCAAATTGTAGTCCCCTTTATGATTTTTTAAGTTTTTGGAATATCGTTGAACAAATTTAATTTTTGTAATGAATTTACTAAAAAAAGTATGTTTATGTAAATGGAGATATTTATGGATTAATTTATAGAAACTGGAATCAAATGGAAATTTTAGTCGATGTAGGGTCCTTTTAAGTCTTGAATGAAGTTTGCTCATGTAAACGTAGATATTTGAATTAACGTATTCCTGGGAACGTATGTAACGATTTTAAGATAGCTGAAATGAAGCACTTCGATGAAATTACATTTACTGGCACATTTTATAAAATTCTTGGCGGGACCACGAATTGCAAATGTTGCGATACACGCAACCCACGGGATTCACGGAGATATCCGTAAACGTGCGAGACCTGCACGCAGCAATCCTGTAAATCATTCCAAAATCTGTTTCGTCGGTGGATTACCATCGAAATCGATCGATTATCCATACTCCGCCGGCGGTTGATTATAATCTAGTTCCTCGACGTCGGAACCGGAGGATACTAGGGGAATTTAGTCAGGAGAGCCCGGTCATGTTCTAGATAGGGTTATGACAGCGCGACGGGGATCACTCTAGTTGGATTGCTAATTACTAATAGAACTACGAGGGGAACAGCGAGCCGAGGACATACTGTCCTACATACGCACGTTCGCGAACCGAACGTGTTTCAGCGATCTCTGGTTTCAGCCTCGCTCGTCCATTTCGCGGAGTGGCCGATGTCCAACATCGGCAGAGGATAAAGGAAATTGTCCCTTAAACGTATCCATTAACCTCCATAATACCGAGGTGGGTACAGATGTAGGGGAAAGGTGTCTAAAACGATCCTCTTAAGGCATAATTTATATAAAAAATACAAATGCTCATTATTTAAATAAAAGTAAAGTAGTTTTTGTAAGTTAGTCTATGTATCTTATTATTGGCTTAAATAAAAGTTAGCTACCTGGTCAATTACATTTTTTATTCATATTTCTTTGAAGGCATACTTAAGGATCATTTTGTACATGTATGTGTATAAAATGATCCCCGGGGGATTCAATAATTTGCGTTCAAATAATTACAATAAAAGGTTCAAATAATTTGCGCAAACTGTCTTGTGCATGGAAATTTACGCAAATAAACCCAGTCGTTGTATTCTACTTAAGGCCCGTTTACATGTTCATGTAATTTGCGCCAACTGACTTGCGCATGTAAATTGAATCGCTGTATTCTACTCGAGGCTCGTTTAGACGTTCAAATAATTTGCGCATAATGCTTTGTAATAGTGCATACGTCAGTTTGAGCAAATTACTTGAACGAGAAACCGAACCGGAGGAACGAGTACCGTCGTTTTGGTAAACATTTGCAATAGGAGTTTTTCTGAAAAATCTCTGATTTCGATGATTTTTTAGTATGTTGTGAAGACCACCTTGAATATTATTGCGAAGGTTTTAGTTGGGGGTCACCACTCGTAAAAAAGTTATTATAAAAAAAGTTGACTATCGTACTTTAGTAATAATGATGTTGTCAAGGTCACCCTTCCGGGCGACCTTCAGAAAGTTTGTTATCAAATGTTGTTTATTAAAAAGATATTAAGAGATAAAAAGGGGGTTCGGACCTATGGTCGGGGTGAAACGCGGTTAATTAGCCTCGACGCGATGAGAAGACTACTTTGTGATGTCACGTGCCGCCGCGTAACCCAATTTACCCGACGAAAGATAGAAAAGAGACCGCTTCGGGACAAGCCACCGGCTAGGACGACGAAAGGCCCTAGGTGAGGGGTGTGCGAAGCGCCCATAGAGCGGCGCAAAGCTCGGTAGAAGGAAAAATGAAAAATAAATGCGCCTAGGGCAACGTGATGCACCGGGGGCCGAGCTTGCAATGCTTTTAACTTTTCCCATAAATTTATTTGCCTTCCTCTCTCTCCCTTGTTGCGTCTCGTCTTTCGGTTATACTTCCCCTTCTTCTTTCAGACCGCCGTTGAACTTTCGTCAAGAAACAGTGTTTCCTCTACCCCCTACCCTCTAACCTCTTATCGTCTTCCCTTCCATTCCGTTTATCTCCTGACCATCTGTCTCGTCTGCTCCTACGTTTCGGCCTGGCTCCACGGTTTTATTGACCTCCTCGGTGCCACGGTAAGTACAGAGACGAGAATTAACCGGAGATTCTTCGGCATAGTTACCGGTGAAGTTTTAAGTTCACCCTTCCCTAGCGCAGCTACCATCGCGACCGACGGTCTTTGCCAGCCGGCTGGCGGACGACGAGCTGAATAATGTTTACGGTGTGTTAAGCACGGATACGGAAGTCGGGGAACGGTTCCGCGATTCGGGTTGTTTGCTGGTAAATAAGGTCGTGCTGTTGAATAACAATTAACATATTAAGACAAAGGGTTTTGGCACAACATGTAGGGAGTCGTTAGGAAATAAGCGAGGATCAAGGTTAATTGTTATTATGCCACCTATAATTCCAAGGGATCGCCAGGAACGCTGACAGGCGGATTGGAATGAAACTTTGTGGGTTTATAGAGTGATTCAAGACAAGAATAACGGTGTATTTCATTTTTAAACCCGTTATTAAAAAAAACAAATCACTTGACATAATTTCTTATTAATAAACTGATATAAACAGACATATTTCTCTGTCTTCAAAGGGCTCTATATCTCTCTATCTCTATTACAGCGTTTAATACATGGCGAGACCATGATTTATCAGACCGTGACAGGCTAGCACGAGGTTGCCAGAGCCTCACAAAGGCTCCCGTTTCCTCGCGCGAAACCGCACAAGCTCGCCCGTTTCGTTTCCTTCGAAATCCATTCTTCCCAACGCGAACGGGGTCCCGATAGAAAGCTGATGGCCACGGTCGGATCGGGAAGTTCAAGTTGTCTATTCTACCTCAGCCGTGCGCGGGGGTAGCTTCCGCGTAATTTCTAGCGCGAGTCTTTTCGCGGCCGCTCTTTACACGGCTTTCCACTTAGCCCGAAAACCCGGAGGGTTTAAAAGGCCAGTCCTCGCCCCGACTGCTAGCCACCCTCACTATCCCCCTTCATCTTTTTTTTTCTTTCTTGTATCCCCGGATAAACCGGCGTGCATACGCGAGGACAGAGGTAAACCCACGGCGGATTACTAAGGATCCGGTCCCGTTTCCGGTTGCAGCATCCGTGACCGTGTGGGAACGCGTCGGAAGAAAGCCCAGCGACGATTTCCCAACCGGGTCACGTTCGTCCTCTTCTGACGTCCCGGTCCTCATGACGCGATAACGCGAATAGCATTCGACTACAATGATTTCTGTTCTTTTTTTTTCTTTTCTACTGTGGTATTGGGGGACTGTTTATGTCAAGGCGGAGGAGAAAGGAAGTTCGGCGCCGTAGTGTTTATGAAATTTTCTAGGCCCAGGCCCTTGAGGACCTTCGAGTTGGCGGGGCGATAAAGGAATCGATTCGTGTATTCTGTGTGAACTTGGTGCGGGGGGTTTTTCCGGAATGTCTGCGTGGGAAAAGGCGCTGGAAAAGAGATTTGGACCTTTGGGTCAGGGCACGAGAAGGCAGAGTTGATTGAAACATTGCGTGGAGAGCATCGTGGAGTTTGTGTATATTCTATGTTATATATACCGATAAGTAGTATAAGGACCGCCCCCGTCAGACAAATAGTAAAGGACTCCCCTGGCCAGGCAAGTAGTATAAGGACCGCTCCCGCCAGACAAGTAGTAAAGGGCTTCCTCTGGCCAGACAAGTAGTAAAGGGACCACACTGGTCAGACAAATAGTTGTATACATTATAAATAATTGTGTTCATTAGCTTTACATCAATTTCTGTACTCTACACTATATTTTTAATCAAACATTGTCTGACACTTAATGAAAAAACTTTTCTTTCGAAACACCGATCATCTTGATCATTTTCTATGTTCCCAATAGCAATCCACTTCTTGCGTTGGTCCTAATATTGCGGGTGTTCTAACCTACCAATATTACCACCTTCTAGCTATTCGAATTCCACGGAAGTGTTTCTCGATAACCAATATTAGTTTGTGTACAACATATACCTGTACGATCTAAGTACGTGTACCACGATCAATGACTATAACACATCCGAAACATGGTAACATCGATAAGTGTCGACCATAATAATTTCGTCACGTCTAGCAGGTCTATCGTTTAATTTTCCTTCTCTCTCTCCCTGCCTCTATCCACGACTTGTTTATTCGTACCTCGTACCAACATTTACAATTTCCCCGTCATCTTTTTCCTTTCTCTTCCTGGGTATTACTCCGGAAAATAAAAATGTTGCATGCGAAAGAATACGCGTGCGTCTGGGTCTTGTAATTTTTATTTCAAGCGCCTTTTAAAATGCATTTCTCGCCGTGAATGATTAAAAAACTTCACTGGGTTTACCTCGATGGTGGTCGTGGCGTGGGTAAGCTTAATCCTGTGGCATTTGCCGCGTGTACGCGCGCGCACGCGGTGCTTAAGCATTTTAGAAGTTACTGATTATTTTAATATTCATGAAGACATCGCGGTATAACAGGGAACAGTCGTAGAGACTCGTCACGGAATTACCGCGCGGAAGCTGCTTGTTCCGTGCGAACCATGCACGAGGCTGAAGTATTAAAAAATCATGCGGCTAATCCCATAAGCTTTCGTTACCACGCGCGAAAGCTGCTTTCGTTAGTGTATTTATATACCGGCGACTCTTCGACGAAGTCACGATGATTTTCATTTAAATCAATGTGGCATGAGGTGATTCCACATAAACAAATAAGAAAAAAAATGTAGAATAACATTTTGTATTTAAGGTTTAGTTTTCGAGAAAATTAAATTTGAGACCTGCTGGATGCGCGTGTGATAAAATTGCTTTAACGTGAAGTATTGAAGTGGTTAACAAGAAGGTTAATGTTCAAAGTCGATTTTCGATTTATTTTTTCACGTAGAATCACCTCATGGTCGTTTGCACATGATTTTCGGGGATACCCTGTATAGGTTATTAACAACGAAGTCGCCAGTTATAGTTGGCATATACTATTATTCTATTAAGGGTGTTCAAAGAAAAGGGTTTAAGACTTTATGGACCTGTAGTATCCACACAGAGTGGAGTAAAATATCAACATTGGTCGTAAAGTCAATCCTTTTGAAGAAAAATACAAATGTCTTTTTGTTACATTTGTCAGAGATGTTTCATACGTTTTTCGAATATTTCAATAGAAAGCTCATATCGAAGTCACAACGATTTCCATTTAATCGACGTGGGCCAATATTTATATCTTCGTTGACAGTAACATTTTAGAAGGTCGACATCTGTCAATATTTTTCGTTATTCTATATGGGAATGTTTATTTAACGATCCACTGAATAACAATGCGGACGGTAAAGTGAGTCGATACTTGCCTGTCATAATACCGCAACGCGTATAAGATATTTTCTTCTTTTTTTTTTGCACAGTCACTTCTGTGTTTCTTTTGCGTATGGAAAACACTGGGGGCTTGCGTAACCGTTGTCGGGACCCGCAAAGTAAGATTACTGTTTGACCCAGTTCGGTATAATTACATTCTCATATTTTTACGCTGCGCCGTTGCCCCGGCAACGTACGACCGGCGTAATGTTGCTGTTCCTTAAAACGGAAAAAGCATCTCACCGCGACGCGACGTTTAAAACCGCGTGACACGCTGCGTTTGAATCGCTCGATCCGAAAGTGGACGGAGGAATAATTTATCAATCGGGCGACTTGAGGGGATACATGCTAAATGGAAGTGATTAATTATGCATTAATGGAATTGGTTGATGATGGAATTGGAGAGGTCAATAATGGCAAGTGGAATATGGTGTGCCACTTCGAGCTGTCAATTTTTCTTATCAAAGTCACAGACGTTATTTATAAGAGTATTACTATGAGGCTCACGGTGCCACACTGAAATTGCAATTAATTTAATTGCAATCACTAATGACCACCATGGCTCCATCGAGGGAACAATCTCTGGTGACAGTTGACCAACGTTTCATTCAACGTGTTAACTTAAAATGCACTATTCCACAAATTTTCGAAAATTTAAAAAATTACACGAAAACAAAATCCACCTTGCACACACGTAACACACCATCATCCCCAGACACCGAAGAAGTCAATTACGTTTAAAACTCCATCACAACACAAACACCGTCCATTCAACAAATTTCTCCCATTCCCAGCAATCTTTTCTGTCGTACAAACACCACGCAAAGACTCTTCCATAGATCGTTAATCACAGCCTACTCTCGTCCGTTACAAAGCACTTTTCTCTCCCGTGAACGAACACGAAACACGATACCGATACCACGAGTGGGGGGAACAGACAGTACCTCGAACGGTTCTCCAATTACGCGGATCCTGATCGATCTCGTTGCTCCGTGGACGTCGCGTAAAATCGTTTTCAACGTTACGTTTTATCCCCCGTCGTTACTCGCCCGTACGTGAAATATCAATTTTTCGCCCCTGACGGAGGGATGGTGTATAGCCCTAAGCATCGAATCCCATTGCCGTAAATTCGTAGGTGAGAGGGAGGTGGCTCCCACGCCGAAACGCCCACGTACGTGATATCAATTACCATTTCTGACCTTCGATAGGCCGTACATATGGGGTCTTGGCTGGACCATGGGGAGGATTTACGATCACGTCGAACGTTGGACCACTACTACTGGCTAGGCACTGGGGGTATTTACCATTTTCGACCTTAAAGGGTACACCTGCTGCACCGCGTCGTGTTACGACCGAAAGGACCGAGGGACCCTTTATCTTTGCCGGCTCGATAGCGGAGGTCACAGTCACGGGGCTCAGGTGGTGTCGATAGACTGGTCGATACCGTCCATCTCTTCGCAACCTCCAACCCCCATGTCTCTCGAAACACGTGATTCTACCGTCGACTGTTTGCCCACGAACGACGGGTACTAGTCAATATTTTTCGTGGATGTAGCGATGTGGACACTGGGTGTCCTGGAGGATTGCAGGTAGATAAGCAGGTAGAAAATTGTAGTAACGATCGTGTCGTGGTTTGGACAATATGATCGATGAAGTGTTATAAACGGTAGATTCAAATATTCACCATCCTCGAAACAGTTATTTATTAGGACTTTATTTATTAGACTTATATTGAATTCCGGGAATCTCCGAAAATAATATGTACAACAATAAAATAAGTACATATAAAAATAAATATTAACCCTTTGTACTTGGAATTTCTAATTTTCCATATATTCTGTCCCTTCAGAGGAGAGAGTCGAGTGCAAAAGGTTAACCCTTTCAGACCTGAATTATCTATTACTCTATCATCACTCGACTGTATCATAATTATATCTACTTTCTAATATTCCTCAATATTGTGTAAATTTAGTTATTACAATGTGCACAATACAATTTGTAAAACGCGTATTTTAATGCATATTTATGAGACATCAGAGTACCGGCATTCTACAAAAATTAAGCGCGTATACGCGTGACTGCAAGCACGTTAATTACGACACCATCTAACAAATTAGGAATATATTTCCCCCGAATTCCATGTACAATTTTTTTCTCACTCGGGGAAAAAGCCAGTCTATTTCCACAGTCTCCATCCTTCGCTATACGCGTAATGAAACTAAACACCGTAGAAACGAGAATTCTCGAAAAGCTCCACTCTTCTAAAAAAAAAAAACGAAAAGAAAAAGAAAACAAGCGAAATTAGCGACGGAACAATCGAGGCCCGTTACGAGCGAAACTCATCGTGGGTAGGTAACAATGATCCAGTTTCGTCCAACCAATCCCCTCTGATAAGCTAATTAAACGGTATCATTTAACTTAAATGGGAATCATCGTTTCTTCGACCCGTAACCCGTGTGGCCCAATAAACGTTTTGCTCGTTAAACCGGGTGCCAATTGTACCGGGTGTCCCTTCGTTTATCGCTTCCGTTGCGATCCTCGAACTCGATAATGATCGCGGAGGCGTCGCTACAAGCCTGCGTTACGCGGTCATTTACGTTCGCGAAAATGATCTCGCGGAATCGTGAGGGCCGTTTAATCGTTGGTGGTAAGATATCTCATAATGTTGCGTCGAAGAATGGTCAACGTTCGTCTGGGCGATATTAAATTAAAGGGACTAGGTGGTCAAAAAATCGACAATTTTTATTGCGAAACGCGGAATCTTGACTCTCCTCATTCCCACTGAGCGGCTGCTAACGAAGATTTAATTGCTTTTACGACTGGAAGCCCGGCAATTCTTCTCTTTCTTCTCTCTGTATGTATGTGTGTGTTTTTTATGGTTCAACGTCGACGAATGAAATTCCTGTGAAAATTTATACCGCGCTCCTCCCTTTGATACGTCGCGTTCGGGCATGCTGCGCGGGAAGCGTGTAATTTTTACGGAGCGCATACTTCGCCGCGATATTAGCGCCACGACGAGTTTCGCACGCAGCCAGTCCGTCGCAGGGGAGCACGCGAGCCAAAAGAAGGCTATAAAGAGTCTTCTATAAAGAGTCTTTGTTATTGTATATATTTTTGGCAAAGCAAAACTTTTGTCTAGTTGTAAAATAACAATTTAGGCATTTAGTTTATGCGTTGACCATAGGATAGTTTGGAGTCCGAAGCTTCGACGTACCTTAGTAATTGCCCTGCGAAGGGGCAATAAAACAGTATTTTCTCCCAGCAATCACTTGTCATCACTGATTATCCTGGGAATCTACAAGTTACGTTTTAACCGTTATCGTTCATTTATGAAACATCCGGGTTGTTATGTTCGATTCGGTCGGAGAGAATCATATACCTTCTGTATATTTATTTTACAGAGTGTATATGATGTTTGGCAATCGTTAAAAGTGAATTTGTAAATATCCCGTTGTTGTTAACTGATCTGATGGTTGCTGTATCAGATTTTCGTGAAACATAAACACTGAAAGTAAATTAAGCGTTGCTGTTAGTTACTGGCTTATTTACACAATTGACCAACCTTGCTAACGGAAACCCATTCGAATCCTACGATACCTCGCAAATATACTTATCTACCAACCACGAGGTATGTTTACAGACCGTATTCGTCCCTATGCTGGGCACAATTACTCACAATTGTCTACCGTTTTTGAAATCAGGAAACGGGCGAGCAGTCGGGCAAATTTAAGGGAACTAATTAAGGGCAACGAGAGATAAAGGCGTGCCCTAACAGTCGGCGTGAGTAATGCTGCTTCCCGGGGCCTGATTACAAAGTTCCAACGGACGAAACTGGGCGGTTAAATAAATTACGTTTCGTTACTTTGCCACAGTGATGGGCTAGGGAGGGGAGGGGGGGGAGGGAACGAGAAGCAAGGTAGCTAGTGGAGAACAAGATTGCAGTAGACAGTGGTATCGGCCATGGAATTAGTTTCGTCGGTCTGGGGGCTACACACCGAAGATTTTACGTACACGCTGGAAGCGCGGGGAGAGCGTTACGTGACGGGAATTTCCGATGCGGTTCCCTCATAAATTTCATCGTGATTATTCAGTGAATCTCCCTTTCCGTGGCATCCTCGCCCTTCTTAAGCAGGCTATACACGGTGATGTTTACCTCGAGACCTGGCCTCATGAGGTCGTCTCACGTTAAGGGAGATGGGTCTTTCGAAGCCTCCTAGTAATCTGTAGCGGGATGGTAGGAGCCGTGTCAAACGGGCGAAGGTTCCCGAGGACCCTTCCCTGAAGACAAATGCACTGACTTTGCATGGACATTCGCAATCTGTTTCGAGGTGTTCACGAAAATCGTTAAATTGGAATATTTCGCGAACTTCACTTCACGAAGAATGAATTAATATTATCAGGATATTTGTAATGAATGAATGACACTGGTGTCTCGTGTGTAAACTGTATTTAATGAGATCGCACTAGAAGTGGACTCTACTTTTCCTTTTTCTTTCCTTGTTCCCTTCGTTCGATTCGAATACGCTTCTCGCGATCGCGCCAACGCTTTTATGCCGAGATAATGAGGCATTAATAGTGGAATACGGGAGAAAAATTGTTTCCCAGGTGGTACGGGAGTCCTCGGGCTTCCGCCATCAATGGAAACCGCGTACAAAGGCTTGGCCGCGGGTTCGACGTGGTGTTTCAACCTGGAAAAGCTTTATGCGAGCGGGCTTCGAGACGAATCGCGGGCCGGCTGACCGGCCGCACAAAGACAACCTATATCCACCGTGCGGAAGCGAAAAGCTCTTCGGGCTAAAAGCTTTTCCGTTGCGCGACCAAGTTATTTTTATTGGATCGGCGAAGCACTTCGTTTGAGCAACGAAATGATATCTGATGCCGGCCTCGCCGGGCTGTCACGTTTCTACAGATTCAAATGCCGCGCGCAACTAAGCCGACCGATAGGAAAGTCGGGGACGATGGCCTGTCACGCGCGACGATCGGGCGAAAAGCTTCCGTGTTAAGGGGCCACCGAGAAAGAAAGGAAAACACTATTTTCCACTTTCTTCGGTTTCTATTTTCGTAGAAGCTGGCTCGCGTGGAGAGGTAATTAAATCAGACGGAATTAAGGTTAATTCAATCGGGACAATTCGGTCTGAAGCGTTGGTAAAAGAAGATCTGGGTTATTCTTCGAATACTTACTTTAAAACTGACGGGAACTCGATTGTTAATGGATTGTGATAACAAATGTGACGATTAGATATTTCCTGTCAAATCGGGGGAGGTACTTTCATCTACAGGGAAATGGACACAGTCGAAAACGACGTGTGAAATAATTTTGACGATGATTATAAAACTAGCATAAGTAAAAAAAAAAAATAAAAAAAATATTGGGTTTTTCTTTTTTTCTTTTTTTATTTTGGAGTATTGAAATCTCATAAGGGATTCATTTGCCATATAAGGTACATTTAACTAAGAATATCGTACAGAAATGTGAGACTTAGGGTTATAATTAATGGATGAGTGAAATATTCTTGTACTCACACATTCGTTGACAGACTTCTGAAGTAACAATTGGGTGTCAAAGCTTTCCAACCATTTTTACTTATACAGAGTGTCACAAAAGTTTTATAGGTCTCTGAAATGGGTCACTGTTGAGTTTCCGTAGCAAAAATGTTATCCGAGGTTATATTAATAATTTTATTAAGAAAAACCTTATTCCAAATCACCTAACGAATGACCTATTTCAAGGACCTACCACACTTCTGTTACACCCCGTATATATTCTCCTTATTATTACTTTTACCATCGTAAACATTCCAATTTCGGTAAATAATTTGGTCAAATAGAAGTGACAGCCTTTCGCGAACAAACTTGCGAATCATTACATTGCAGATACACAAATGCATCAGTTCCTATTGCCTGGTTCCGCAAAAAAAAAAAAGCACGTAACATCCCCGAAGATCATTAATTTTAGTTACATTTTAAATTACTCCGTGGAATATGAATCACCGCCGGACGGCTGTGTGTACATAAGAATTCGTGTCCCGTTTAATTCTTCATTCACGGAAAAGCAAACAGCACGTTATAAAACGACGTCGTTATTCCACGCCGCGTGATAACTTTATGTCGCGTTCGCTACCGGCCATAATTTGCCCGGGGAAGCTTTCTTCCCTGCCCGCGACTGTTTTAATTGCACGTTTTTCCGTTGCCCCGTGGCGGACGACGATGGATCGATACAGGAGGCAAGGGGGACCCGCGGTTTCCTCGCGGAAAAATGGAAAAGTGTTGTTGGAAAACTATAATCCCATTGTTCGCGCCGCCTCTCGTCGATACGACGACGGTTCCGCCTGTCGAACAAAGCTACCGCATTAGGGTTTCGCTCGGTTCCATGTCCGTCGTATGGATGTGCGGTTACGATACCGATGGGAACGCTACTCCGGCGCATGTTGACGAAATTTAATGGCGGGAGAAAGGATTCCGTTACGAGATCGACGAATCAGATATTTTTCAACGGTTGCTATTCGAGAAATTCAATATCGGTTTCTTTATTACTAGACTGCGGATTTTTATGGAAAATGGTACTTTTTAAAGAAATTCATACAGAGAAGAGCAACTGTACGAATTTGTTTATTTCCTTAAGTGTCGTATTAGGTTCGGAATAAACTAGCAAACTGATTGGATCTCATGAAAGTTTTGTTTTTTACTGTATTTTACAGATCTATATAGGCTATAAAGAGATCGATCTATAAAGGCGGAAAATCACACGCTTGCATTTTATTGTTTGGAATTTTTACAAGATTTACACACCACTAATACTTTCAGAGACCCATATTTTTCTCTATTAATTCCTCAGAACTCTAAACTAAGGTGTTGTTTAAAAATCCAAGTTAATTACCCTAGCTGGCTATATTCCGTCCTCCAAGTATAAATCAGCCAATATCGATCCTCGAACATAAATATCGAACTCGAACTTAAATTACCTTATTCCTACCTAAATTACCTCATCCCCAAGTACTATCGACCCAACACTTTGCATACCGCCACCGCAAAACAACGTTTCCCCAGCCGCTTAAGGATGTTAACAATCATCGGCGGGCAGCAACCGATAACTTATTCGATTTATCTGATCTTCTCGCCCGTCTGTACAGGGTTCACCCGTTCGAAACGGTCTCGCACCGTCAAAGTCGACATAACTTGATCGGATCAGGGGAGAGGACGAGGCAAACTGCGAAACCGGTCGAGGTCGAGATAGAACGCGAAACCTGGTTATAGAGAGGAGGTATTCACTTAGTAAATTGAACTCTGGCAAGTTCTCCGTTCCACGTCTAAAGCCGCAATTCCAGGGACAGTGGAAAGACCTGTTTCGCAAGCGTAATAGGCGTCGCCGCATCCGGACGCCGCGTTGCGTCAGAAGGGAAAGCTCGTTCACCGTGGAACAGTCCAAATCATTTTATATCCACCGCAGGCGACCGCCGTCGAGCGACGTCGGGCCTTTGAATCCGGGGATCGAAAGTATTTCGTTACGGGGATGGGACTGCATAATTCATTGTCTGAATGTTTTATCAGCGGGATTAACTGTCCCAGGGCCGTCACAGCATTGGCCCCTCGTGTGTACGATGCAGCTTCGACGAATCATTAATTATTCATTTAGCTCGAGGAATTTTTGATATTGTCCTTCCCTACCCAGTTTTGACGTTTACGTACACCCTTCTCGGGTAGGAGAAATTTTCTTGGTTGATCTGTGCTTTACGACCATTTCTTAGTCGAAAGCGTTTTTCTGGTCGTAATCCAAGCTTGGGATACTTGGGGAGAGAGGACAGCGAAAAATTTGAAATTTGTAACACGATGGTCGTGGAATTGTTCGATTAAAAGTTTCTACGTGAATACAGGTGTTCGAATGTAGAATTTTGCACAGTGTATGTAGTAGGGGTGAAGGTATGCCACGGAAACGGTATAGTTTGATCTTTATGGGCCCATGTGCGGTGCTTGTTAGTTACAGAAGTCTGAAATTGGAGAATTGAATCTACTATTTGAAACTGTAGAATCGTTGATAGTGTCTTGGGAACCTATTGAAACTAGGGACATTCTATTCAGTTTTACAACGCACGTCTGATTACATTGTTTTCCTTTAGCTCGATTATTGAATAAACGGTGATAAATATAATATATATGTATTTTTTCCTTTTTATAATTCAATTAAAAAATTTCTATTTAAAAAATAATTTTGCCATATCCCGAAATCCACGCGAGTGAAGTAGCAAGAACAGAGCTAGTATTCTATATTTATAGCGTGTCTGATAAATAAATGATATTTTTCTCACAAATTAAAAGGCATTTAAAAGCAATTGTTTTCATATACCTGGCACCTGGTGCTGCGTCCAGGCAATCTGTTCTTCCAAAACGATTGTTAAAACAGACGAAAATGTATGGTCTCGTCTGACGACACGAAACGCCTCATTGATAACGGCAGGTGTACCGTGGACGTTTCAAAGGGGCGCCGGCTGAATGGCGCACGCTTTTCCGGCACCCTTTGTGCCCGGTGTCTGCGGGGTTCTTCCGTCGCTGGAAATGAAATTTAAGAGAGAAACCGCTCATTTCATTACACGGGCACACACGTGGAATCGCGACGCGTGTGTTTCGCGGACGACAAGCAGGCACCTCGGAAACGGAATACCAGCTGGCTTCCGGGAAATAAGAAACAGTTGAACGGAACACGAGCTTATGAAAAATTTATTTCAATTGCTCTTCTTGCACACCGCGCGTATTCGTATTTGCATACGTAGTTGGCCCGTAAATATTATTAGAAAAGTCAACGGATGATAGAAAAGACCGTGTAAATATTCCTGTACGTGGACCATATACATATTAAAATTCTACGTTTTAACAGCGGAAAAGTAGAATGGGGTTGCCATGGTCAGACGTGGCCGGAACGGTCGGGCAAGTAGTGCATGGTCATCCCTGATCAGACAAGTAGTTCTATCTCTTCGCTGACAAGTAGAAAAAGTTGAGTACGTGATCAGGCAAGTAGTACGAGTGAAAAACTTTGTCCATAGAGACGTGAAACATGCATACAAGGTGACCCAGTATTAATGGTACAAACGGGGAGGGGGTGATTCTACATGAGAAAATAAGTCGTAAATGTGGAATACATTTCTTTTCATTTGAGGCTTTGTTTTTCAGAAAATCAGCTTTGAAAATTAATCTGAAACGCGTGTACTCATTATAGTAGTAAGTAGAATAGGAATGCAATGAACAGACGCGCCAGCCAAGTTCTATTCAATTCCACTCGTAGCCAACAGATTATCAAAGTCGATTTTCTCGAAAATGTAGTCTGAAATGAAATACTTTATTCTATATTTTCGACTTATTTTTTCAGAATTACCAACGTAATTGTTACGTTCCAAGCAGATGGTCAAAATTAATAGAGGTACCATGTTCAGAAAAAATATCCATAACATCCTCAAGCATTATCGACGGATGGGAAAAAATTCGAGAATCATCGAAGCTATATAAAGAATATTCATCGAATTCATTTTTTTTTCCTCTGGACGGTACCTCGCAATCCGTTCGCAGCGATTGGCCGAACACGGTGAAATTTCGCGGAGTCTGTCGTAAAATCGGGGGCGAAACGAGAAATCATTACCGTGGACACCCGTAAAAAATTGTCCACCGGTATTTTCCTCCTCTCGATTCCCCGGTCGTGTGTAAATTTATTTACCAATTAATTCCCTATCCGATGCCAGTCGGGTCTCCTTTTTTTTGCGCGCGTGTGTGTATTCCGATCCGTCCACTGGTCCCACTTTCGTCGACGACGCTCGCGGCGTTTTCTGGGAATTCGCTTTTGAAACGGCTCCCGAAAAAACCTTGTCATTCCAGCTTTCACAATACATACTTCTCCCCCCACCGCGTCCTCCTCCTCTTTTCTACCCTCGTTGCACTCGTTGTTTCAACGAGGATCTGTCCTGGTGGTCGTAACGAAGTTTTGTTTGTTTCCTTTTATTTTTTCATTCAGCCCCCTTCACTCCCCCCCTCTGTCTTTCCCTCGATAAGTTTCGTTCGCGTAATGGTACCTCGACGGCGACAATCGCGTTCAGCCCCATCGAATGAAACGGATAATTTCCGGGCGATGGAACGCGGTTTCGAGAGCACTGTAAATGCGACGGTTCACCGAAGAACATCGCGAGTGGACGATTGATCGCCGCGAGCCGGTACCGTGGATAAAGAAGGGAAGGCTTGAATTTATTTCGTACCGAGTTTATCCTCTTTAGATTTTAATCACGTGATGAATTTCAATCCGGCGGCTTTGCAGACTTCTGTTCCGCTGGAACACGAGCCCCAGAGCTAATATAATTCGACTACGTTCCTCATTTTCTTTGATTGGCTTCGTTCAAAGTGGATCTCACGCAATAATTCCACGGAAACAGAATCGTTCGGGGCTGGATGAATTTGGAAACGATGGTACGAAATTATAGAATGGAATTTAGTAGAGTGGACTCTGGATATATTGCCGTTTAATGTATTGCCGCGCAAGGCACTTCCCCTGCACACGTACTTTCACGCACACAGATTTGCTTGATATATTGATAACGATCACAGATTGCAAATATGTGTTCCACGATTCTTATTCGCCCGTGCATACACACCCACACGGAACCACCTACGGGGCGAGATTCCACTTCTGAGACCCGTTGAAACGTTCTCCATTTCCATAGACAATCCTTATTAAACGGGTTCGCTCGCATGGAAGAATAATACACAAGCAATTATCGAGTTCGAAACAACCATGGTCGTGGTACATTAGTTCATACACCGAGGTCCGGAACGACGTCTGCAAATCACTTTAACGAGCGGAGCACAGTCGTAATCAGTGATTCGCGCATCCAATTATTCAAAATCCCCGAGCCCGCGTCGGTCTATCCCGCTCTCTGAATTCGATTTCACGCAATTCTTGGTATTGTCGGCGAGAACGTTATTTCTCTCCCAGCCCGTTTCAGAATGATACGTCGGGGTCGATTCGAGTCGCAAACATACACTACTGTCGTTTCCGTATACAGAGGACAGGGGCTGCAGATTCGAGGACAAAGCCGTGTCTCCGTATCAATCATCTCAGTATCCTGTTGTATACGTAAATCGTATGCACCCGGTGCGTATAATCGTGTTACAGAAGAAACAATTCCCCCACCCCCGCTCAGTTTTCCACCGTGGATTTCTCTGTAATCGTAACGAACGCTACCTTCCCCCTCCCCTCCTGCAACGGTCGTAATATCTTGCGCTTTGTCAGGATCAAGTAATTCCAGGAGGATAATAATTCTCCAACGCAGCGGTCCGTGAAGAGAGAAGCCGCTACCGCGCGCGCGATGCATTTATCTCAAAATTGGATTGATTATAAGTTCCTCGTGGGCCGGGGTTCGGCAGGACTCCAATACCTAGGGGTAAGGGGGGTGGATGGGGGAGGGGCGAAACTGGTTATTTCGAGGCTCATGGAACACGGGTGGAATGGAGCACGCGGCCCGGAGAATATGTTACGAGGCCAACTTTATCGCCGACATATACCACTGTGCGCGCGGGCTACGATGTTATTTCGCTGCCGTCGGTGGGAGAGGGGGCAGGGGGGGGGGGCGATTCATGAGCGATCTACCAATTGTTTTATGAACACCGTTTCCCATTCACCCTTTCCAACGCCATCATACCACTAGTTTTCTTTTTGCTGATAATATTTTGCAGGGTGTGCTTCTCGAGTTCGTGAGGGGTGGTAATTACGATCGATTGATTATAAATGTCGTTTGTGTACGGTCACTTGGGACCGTGACGGATGTGAAGCTGAAGGCACGAGGTTTGTTTGAGTCTGATGGACCCTTTTGAAGAACATCGTTCAATGCTATGATTTCTGGTTTACGAGGGATAAAAACGATTTTTCAATTCCTTTTAATTCTTTCGAAATAACACTGATGACAATGTATCGTTCTACCTGTATTTCTCGTAATACGCGAACGTTTTTTCCACAGGACCAGAGTTTATGATTAATTGAACAGTAGCTCAGTATTCTATTATAATAAAAGTTACAGAATCCTGTGCATATATAAATAATTTCCGATTAGTTTTATCACCCTACTTTTATCAACTCTTTGCAGAATAATACCTGTATTTTTCTTTAATTATCAGACCTGTTTCCCTACTTTTGTCCGGTAGTGTAGATCTCCACTAGAATCAATTACACCTGCCACGGGCAGTCTGTTTATCCCAGGTATAATTGAAACCGCGTGATCCTTTTGCCGCGAGCGGTTGTTTCCTTGAGCCGATTGACGCGTCATCGCCGTAGAGGAGCTAATTCGAGGCGACTAATCGAGCGCATTAGATACCGTGTCAGGACGACAATTAAACGACGAGTGGTTTGCTCATGGAGCTGTCCGCGTGATGCATCGTTCGGCAACGTCCGGCGAGATTGTCGACGACGGTGGAAAATCGATTGGAATACGCGCGTATGTGTACATGCGTGTGTTTGTGTTTTTTTTTCTGTACCTCGTGACGGATGAGGGATGAACGGGGTAACGTGGTTAAGAGATATCGTGATGTATCGGGGAGAGAGACGTGAGCTTGTAAACTTGTCAGTTGCCATTTCGCGTCCGGATTATCCTGTTCTCGTGGAGATCAAGAAACGAGTACGATTAGCGGTTTTTTTTTCTTCGTGGTGAGCATCGAAACGGTCTGCGATAATACGAACGATGTGTGTGTTGTAGTTGACAACGCGAGGGAAGGGAAAAATCAGTTATTGAAAGAAAATAATTCACCAGGAATATTATCTGTGCAACAAAAGTTTTAGGGTAGTTACTATTAAAAAATTCATGTGAACTATTTATAACGGACATGGGAATTTTAGTGGACGTTATATCTCAATGTCTTGGTAAACGAAATCTCTTTTCATAAATAATCTTTCGTACGACTTCATTCACGCGTGCCTGTCAATTTTCGGCGACGTCCAACGAACGCTAGAGTTCAAAACGCGAGATATTCGCGATCCGACCGAATACCGGCAGCTTGATGAAATACTTTCTGGAGCATCGCACTACGACGCGATAGGGCGGAGGGCCGTGTACCCTGGCGGGGGAACATTCACGTAATTTTCGACCGACCTAGTTTCGCGGCGAGCAATTTTCAATATGATATAATCAGCTTCCGTGTAACGAGTCCGCGTGCCGGCTACGATCCACATTTTTGTGATTACAAAATTACCGGGTGACTCGCTCGCCGGAACACATCCCCGAGATCGTTTAATTTCCGATAAAAAAAAAAATCTCGATCGCCGATTAAAATTCCATTTCGCGGTGGTTCGCGCGCGCTCCGGTATTGGTTCACTGCTGGCGCACCATGAAACGGTTTTCTAACCAAAAATAAAATGTCTCTTTCAAAGAACAATGGAAACATTTCTTTTTTCGGGATATTTGGAACGTTATGATATTCTCTTCTGTTTTATAACATATGGTTGGTATTACTTCAAGTATTAAATTGATCTTTTCTTAAAACAAGCTCTTTGCAGATACGTCAATTAGCCTTGGCAGGGCAGTATAGTTCCGGTTAAAAACTGTGACAACAAAAATTTCCAATAATTAATTTGGAATACTTATAATAACATATTATTAAAAAAGAAATTTTCTAAGCAATTATCTCTGTTAACTTCCCTTTTTGACTTACACTGATTGGATTCTAAGTCATTCATATGTACATCGTCTCGTAACGCCACTGCATCGATACCCTTTCACGACGCGCCGCGTCCAATTAATGTAAACATGCTCGGGACTTCGGCGCAAGTGGAACTGGGTTAATAAAGTGACCGTAGGTAACCGGGGGTAACGTTAACACGCGTAATTGCGAAAAGACCGATATATACGCGGGGTTGGTGAAAAAACTCGCGATGGTAAACAGCGAAGGGCAGTGCGTTGGGGTGGGGGGAGGGGAGAGTTTTGGTAACGCCGCAAATTGGCGTCCGTGGTCGAGCGCCGGCCGTAGGCACGGGGACACGCGGACTAATGGATAAAGAGACGAATGGCTTCGGTTTGGGAGAGCGTTACCGCGTTACCAGGCTTGGGTCAGTGGGTTGGGGTGGGGGGAAAGGGCCCAGGCGACGTTCGTCGTTCGAACGGATGATTAACGGCTGAAACGTCGGCTCACCGCTCGCGATTAACGACGTCCAGTCGGGACCTGTAGCCGGTCGCGATCGAACGGTAGTTTAGCCCCGCCCCTTCCCCCCTGCCGTCGATGAAACTAATTCCTTGGGATCGCCTCTGTACGTGGCAGTTTGTTCTTGTTTAAGCGCCGTACGCGGGCAACGGTCCCACGGGCGTGACTCGTTACCGTCCCGAAAACTGCAATGATTTACCGACGATACCGCGGCAACCGACGGTGATTCTGATTTAATTTTCTTTTTTCATTTCGTGGATCACTCGAGTGAAGTAGATTTGTCCATCGTCGTTTGCGTCTGCGGAGTACATTTATGTTAGGTTTGGTCGAAAGTGAATTTATTCGATGAGATTTGCATAGTAGTTAGAAAGTATCTACGAATATAACCCTAATTAAATTTGTTTCTTTGGTAGAATCGAAGTCATAAATTCATAACCCAAAATTCTGCTTGGTGGTACGAGTGACAACTCGCCCCCTCGAAAAACATTGGGGAGTTTTATTTACCCAGTTCCACAGATAAACGCAAAACATCGTCTTGCGCCCAAGTAATAGAAAGGGAAGGCGACGCTGATCCATGAGTTTTGCTCAAAACTGTGCTGGGTTCGGTCGAATCAGCTCCAATCTCGGACGGTCGCGTAAACACGGCCATAGATTTCCTTTATCTCGACGAAGGGAATCTTACTTTTCTTTCGTCCCTCCCTCCAGTATCGAACGACTTGCCACGCCGTACGTACGCTTCTTTTACTGTCCGCCTGAATGCACTTCACCGAGATTGCCATGAGGACGTATCTTGAAGATATCTGAAGAATTCCCTCTCGAACGTCAACCTATCGAGTACAAGCGCGTCCAACTTGCGGCGAAACTGCTCTCTCGAGAATTTACGTTCCAAAGAGAAATTATTCTCTTTTCGAATCGGATATTTGAACTATCGATATAAAATGCAATTCAATTAATGGACGTGGAAATAGGAAAACAGAAAAATATCGATAGAATAATCGTATGCTCTTGTAGTTGGGAACACTGTTATGGTCGAGAACAATTTCCATTTTTTACTGTAACAATGGCTCGATATATCTGAGTTTTAGAATTAGTTTTTTGTAACAATGCCAAATTTCACCAGAAACGCGCATGTTTCTACAACAGAGTTTCCGTGTATAAATATGAAATTCGAACTTCAAGAAGTCATTAAGAAGTTTATTTATGACTGTTTTTTATGACTGTTGTTATTTTTCGAAATACTGTAATGTTTATACATGTACTTTAGTACGTAGAGAAACAGTTTTTAGGTGTACAAAGAAACTTGTATCTCTGTCTTTCATTGTATCAGCGTATGGTAACGTTTCCGTAAAACTCTATTCACGGGCATTAACATTGTTGCTCATTACAAGTTTCTAATACGGTAGTTAACTTTCGTTTAAAGTTACTTCGTGCTCCGTAACTTATACGACTCCATTTCAAAGTTGAGATCCGACTTTGTTGGAAATGTACACAACAAACTGTAGTTTCGAACAGTCAACAAATGAATGTCCACGGTTCTGGACAAAGATGCAATCAGTACATTCTATTTCAGATAAAGAAGAATGTAATACATTCTATGTATAACGAGGCAAAAACAAATTACACACTTATAGTACAATGTTTCTAACAAGATTGCGGAATACATATATTCACAGGACAAAAAGGACAATAATTCGATCGAGTGTAATAAACTTTTCATTTTATTTCCATCCCACTAAAATCCCTGAGAGAAAAACGAATCTTTTATTTTCCTGTTGTCTTTAGAAATCTCTTCGTAAAATGACTTTTACAAAGAAAAAGGAAAACTCGAACCTTCATTTCAGTTAAGAAATTTCGTAATATTGGAAGTTATTTCGTCACATTGTCATTTAATCGAACGCATTCGTCGCACGTGACAGATTATAAATGCATCGATGCTACAGTTCCACGATTGCAGAGCAGAAATTAAAAATTCTGAAAAGTTTCGCCGTGCATTCAGCCGAGCGGAGAATCGTCGTCGTATCTGATAGAAGGCTTGTTACCCTAATTGTACCCTCCCCCCTTCCCGGTTTACCCCCAGCCGTTCCTCTTCACGCAGGCGGAAGAGCCGCCAGAGAGTTTTAATTGTGATCCGCCGGCTTAAAGCGGATACCTTGCCCGGACGTGTTCGAGCGCCGCTGCAAACAGTTTTAGGAACGGGACCATCGCCGGAAAAGTAAATTAACTAATGGAAATACAATCCCGCTTCCGCCCCCACACCGCCCCCACTCCACTCTGACGATACACTTTTGCATTAAACTTGGCTGATTTTCGAGTCTTTCCACGGGAAGGAAATAACTGCTTCAGCAATTCCGTCAAACTTTGTAATTCACCAGATTTCGAATGACCGACGGTAAAGAGAAATTTCCATTAGGACAGTTAGACATGGAAGATCGTATTACCTCGTTTCGATTTTTTAACCCGCGAAAATGAATAGAAAAATTTAAATCGTGAGTTTGTAGATTTTATCAAGAAATAATTCGATACTGGTAAGAGAAAGAAGTTACAATAAGGGAGTGCGATATATAGCAGGAAACATAGCCTCTTTATTTCACTTCTTCCAGTGTATAGTATACTTAACTTCTCCTATAATCTATTACGTTTGTTTAATTTTTATATCTCATATAATAGCAGTATTTAGATAATAGTAATAATTAAGTAATTCTTCTAGATTTACGCGAGTTTTCCACGGGGTCTACACGCACGGACTTTGATTGAAACATAACCTCCTTATTGCACTTTTTCTAGTGTATACAATAATTACCTTTTCCTACAATCTATTACACTTGTTTAATTCTTACCTCTGACACAATTTCATTAATCTATAATCCATTTTATTCTTGCCCCATTTGTCCGAACGCAAGTTTGAAGACCGTCTCGCCGCGAGCGTCGAGTGACAAAGGTGTTCTGGAAACCGCAGCCCAGAAAAGAAGTCGCAGATTCGCCGGGCGTCGCGGCGTCGAGTGCAAGCAGCCCGTTCGAAAGTAATTGTGGCTTCAGGATAATCTCGTAAAAGTGATTAAGAATGGTCCCGTATCGGAAATTGAATTAAACCCAGGCACGGTGAAATCGCGGCCGCCTGTGTTCTTGCCTTTATGGCTCGAACGTTTTCCCCCACCTTTCTCTCTCGTTTGTTCCTTCCCGCTTTTTTCGTCGTGGAAATTCTTTTATCCGACAGTCACCGCTGCCGTCCGTCACCTCGAAATTGGCCCCACGTTCGCGAGCGGGCCAACCGGAATGGGGAATCAGAAGCGCGTTAGAGGAAAAATATACGGGCTGATTATAACGACAGGAAGTGGAACTGCCGCCTCGCGGAGCGCCGAGAAATCTAATCTACCGGAAGGCAACGGAAGCGGATTCATTGCCTCTAATTATTTCGCTCGGTTCTCGCCTAGCTGGCTGTTAATTGGAGGCTATTCACCGGAAAAACACCGTCGCTGGTGTCAGCTTTCGTCGACGTTGTCTACTTGCCCGTGTTCGTTACTACGGCAGTGTTAGGCAAATATCGACTATACTAAACCGATGCGGCTGGGCTTCAAATAAATCTTTTCGGTCTGTTTCAATATTTTGCGTGTTTCAACAAATATTACATATCGCCACGCCGCTGTCAGAGGTGGCCACAACTGAAAAAGTTGTGATTTTTCGGAAAAATTTAGTTAATATATTATTTTATGTAGTCTTTAATCGAAGTATTTTAGAAAAAAGTCATTTAGAACGTAATGGCGTCTGTTGAAAGTTAAATGAACGATTTTCATTTTAAAAGATTTTGAGAAATGTAATTCCTAATTTTGTAATTTCGTCTAAACTCGTGTCGATCCAGCGCTCAGACACGCCCATCAGACGCCAAGTTATTACTTCAGAAAGTTCAAATACTCCCGCAGAAGACCGATAGTGACCCATAACATAAACTTCAACCGTTATTACGCATTTGTTTCAAGAATTATGTTCATCGTATATTACCAGATACCGTCCATAAGGGCTCCCTTACACTCTCTACATCCCACCCCCGTATATCATGATTTTTATCTTTCCTAAGGGTCACTTCGCCTCGATATAAAATAAAATCCTTCGATACATCCAGACTACTAACACCCTTGTTACAATATTTTTATTACCATGCAAATATCGAGCACGTCAAAGTAACGACCCTCATAACCGGTTTAAATTAATCGTATTCCTTATCGCCTTAGAACAGACGAATGTTTTGCGTGTGGATGATTCACGTTCTCGATGGACGCTCTCTCCATCCCCTTCATAAAATTTGTAACGATAGAAGTGGTCCAAAAACGGATTCGAAACGGGGCGGGAACCGGCGTTATTTATCGGCGTCTGTGTTCGTCGTTAGTTCGAAAAATATCCGGGAACAATGGTCCCTTTCTCCTACCCTCCTCACTTTTTTCAATACCGCGGGCGTTCGTTATTGGTCGCGGCGAAACGGAGGAAAAAAAAAAAAGTGTCAATGGCAATAAACGGCGGAATAGGTCATTGCCTGGATCGATCGACGCGTTCATCGTGAGCGATCTGATATTCGATATAATAAATGTGATTTTAATCCTCAACGTTATTGTAAAATTGGAGATCGCTGCGATATCGTCGGCGCATATTGTAACCAGAGTGGGGGCTGGATGGGATCGAATCGAAAGAAAGGTCCGTTTTCTTGGGCTCGTTATTAATGCGGTAACGCCCCTGCGATATCCCGGGCCGAACCAGGAATAATATTGTCAATTAATCATCGCTGACCCGTAAAACGCGACGTTCGATTATTGCGGTCGACAAGCGGCCGAGACGCCGGGAATGCGTGCCTCTCGGCGCACACCCTCAGCGATTTATGTGTTTTAAAGTCGCTTATAACGATAATACTGGAATGTGTTCTCAATTCGAATTGTTTTGTAATTTTTATTGGAACAAAATGGTGGATTACTTATCGGTACAGTATAGCTAATTGAAGAATGTCAATGGTATGCTAATTGCCCCCCCCCCCCCAAAATATTCAAATTCTCCGTCGGGTGGAGCGTACGCTCCACGTTGGGAAACATTGATCCAGAGGCTCGGAGAAAAAATATATTCGTTTGAGATCGTTGTCAATTATAGTAACGGCGTAACGACTGATTAAATTATAATAAGCGGAAAAATTTGATTTGGACTCTTCGTATCTCGGAAATTCAATAAATATCCCCATTATAGCGGTATTCATCGTCCAATTATCAATACATACATTATTCTCGTGCAAAGTAAATTTTGCGATTCAATAAATACAAGCTTAATTGAAGCTGGAACAGTTTATAAAATTTTCGTACGTGTCACGATTATTCTCTGGACAGATTACAAATGTGTATCCATTTCTGGTTTCGAGTTAATTTCGACACAACAATTTTCATGCTCTTTCAGTTTATAAATTAATGGTTTGTTAAAGCTCCTGCTCGTTGTCGTCACTGTTCCGTAATCAAGGTTCTAACAGAAGTCACGTAATTCAGTGGCGTTACATCTCTCCCAATGTTATCAACGCCACTGATAAAAAGTCCGACGGGAGTAAATAAAACAGCTTAATAAATCAATTCGATGCAGTTCCCCGTTTAATTCGAGTTTTGATTTGGCGAGCAGAGGGAGAGAGAATACGAGTGCTTTCACTGAAATGACATTTACAAACTGCAGTGGGGCTGTGACAATCGTCCCACTGTTCTGTTCGCGCTGGTAGGGTCGTTTAAACGATCGAAACTCTGCATTGACATTACGATTCCGCGGAACCAATATTCGCGATAACAAAATATACGAATGTTTCCCGTCATTATGATCGAAGTTGTTCACATAACAATCAACAGTAACCGTTCAAGTGCGGAGGAGTGCGATCGCGTTGCTGCATGTTAGTATAATTTTTGCATTCATTCCAAGCGGTTGTTGTCGTATCAATCGTGACGTTTATTTTATTTAATAAAACAAAAAATTGAAAATTGTTTTTAGAGATAATTGTTTTAAATAATGAAAAGTACAATGCCAAATTTTGCTTTATCTGAAAGTGACAAACTGTTTGGTAGTGACTATAAAAGTATTAACTTATTATGTCTCTTTTAAATATTTGAGCTTGTAGAAACTACTTTTTATACAATATATACCTAATTAAAGTAAATTATTATCGTTTTTATTATTTTTCTAAACAATGAAAATACGCATTCTACTCGTCATGTTTTGTATACATCCAAGAAAATTCTTCAGCACTCAAACGAGTTAATTCATGGAAAACACAAGCGTCGCTTGCGAATCAGCTTCGATCCAAATCATTTTGGCGAATGTAAGCTTGAAATACTGAGAATGAATTTCCACTTATTTCATTTGGTCGATCGACCCCCGTTTTATCGAACCCTACGTTTTTATCAAAAATGATTACAAGGTTAATCGAAGTAGTTGTTATTGTTAACACGCAACGATCATGAGAACGAACTTTACACGTTGGCTGTACACAGTCGATCCGTTCTCGAAACTCAAATTAAGCAAAGAAATATCCACGTCCTACGAAAAACTACGCTGCGACGAATCGTATGTTTCCTCCGTTCCTATTTTCCGGCCGAACTGTGTTTTTCCATGCGCCCTTTCATTACACAGAAAGTTTGCGTCCTGGTCCGACGACGGTAAAAACAGTCGCAGCTATTTCATTCGTTCTTGGCGCGCGGCCGTTTTTATGCGCTCACCGCCGCTACGTTCCGCAAGTATAAAGGACAACAAGTCTCAGGGGTCGTTATTCTCGAGACCGACAGAGAATAATCGAAGTACATTTGGAAACTCCAGTGGACTGGAATTCCATCCGTTCGTGCTAGGTCTGGAAGTGATATTTAAGCTATTCCAAAGGGTTGAAGTATAATCATCAATATAATCACTAGACTACGGATTTTTATGCAAAATGATATTTTCCAAAACAATTTATACAAGGAAGAGTTAATGTAGGAATTTCTTTATTTTCTTAAGTATTATATTAGGTTCGGAATAAACTAGAAAACTGATTGGATCTGACGAAAGTTTTGTTTTTTACTGTTGAGATCGTAAGAAGTCGTGAATTCGACCAGCGATTCGGAACACGCGTGTCGGCGTGTTACTTTCCGCGCCACGCGACAACGGACACGTCGTTCCGATTCCACGACAGCGTCATCGAGGTGAACCGATTTACCGGGGCGTGATTCGATGAACGGGCGCGTAGGTGGATCGAGTAAGGGGACGCAACGAGATGTGAATGTGGGGACGCGGTGGTCATGGGTCGAAGGCGTCCCGTCTCGGTGTTTTTCAACCGCGAATAATGCGACAGAAATTAATTGTATCGCCGACGATGCGGTGGCATGGGCGGGTATCGGCCGCCAGTCGAACGATTTATCACCGGACGGTAATGGATACGCTCGGTTTATCATGGCACGCATAGAGGAAGAGAAAAAAAAAATGATCTTGAAAGTGTCCCGACTGATATGGACTTCCGTTCTCTCGGTATTCACGTTCGCGCCGTTTAATCGTGATATATCGCGTCCATCCAAAAGTCGCATGTTCCCCGCGGCGCGTACAAATTACGCTGGAACGTTACGAAATCGTGACGTGGATACGGTGCTTCTGTGAATTGATCGATTTGAGGGAACTTGGGGTGACAATGGTCAAACGTGGTCTACTCACAGAAAGAAGATTTATACTTTTAGGGTATTTATATATTATTTCTTTGAGACATTATTTAGGAAACTAATCCTTTTAACGTCACACAAAAATTCAAGTTAATTGGTCCAATTTTGAAAAAGTTACAAATTACTCTAGTTAGATAAGAATACTTGATTCAGAACCTATGTTAGACTGGCGAAACTTGAATTACGATAATGTACAATTCACCGCCTCGAATTGGTCAAACGTAGAATAGAAGAAGAGAATAGTTCTACCTGTGGTTTGTGGGTACGTCCAGTTTGGGTCGTTTGGCTTCAGGTTGGCTGCATTCAAATTTTCCACCGTCGGATATTCCGGTTCCATGTGCGGCCAATTAATTGTCAACCCCTAAATTCTCATCGTCAACATCGAAAATCTAATTCATCGAAACGTGGATCCACGACACCGTGCCACATCCGTTCCCACGTTGTAATAACCTGCAATCCGTCGAATGGTTCCCGGTCGGGCCCCGTTGGATCGAGTAGAAGTTAAAGGAATATAAATAACGATAATCGGTCGCCAGGAGTGGTCGCACGGAAATTGGACTGCGGGTAATCACTCTATAACAACGCCTGTCCAAATGTGATTTTCAGTCGCGCAGCATTGTCCCGGAATTAACCCATTTTATCGAGCGGTATTCGATGACAGAACGAACGAACAGATGAACTTGAACGGAGAGGAAAATAGGCTGGCCGTCACGGAGGGGGATGGAAGGTCGCGGTGGCAACCGTCTTTCCACCGCAAATAACGTGAAATATTTGAAATAATTGTCGACGGAAATTAATTAAAATTCCGTGGCCCAGACTGCGACGGCGAAATGCATTAATCGTTCCGCGAAACAAAAGCACTCCTCCCTCCTACCTTTCCGCCCCTTTCGCTGTGACAGTTTACATCTTCTGCGTTCGCGGAGCGGAATGAAAAAATGCGGTTGTCAGCGGAGGGGAGTTTATAAATCGCTGTGCTTCTCGCTGCTACAACAACGAAACACGTTATATTGCGGTCGGTGTAACGAATATGACACAGATCGTCCAGTAATATCAAAATGTTTAGTGCATCGTGACGCGTGTTGTTTCGATTCGGTTAGATAAATTATCCACCACCACTAGACTTACGATGTTTCCGGCAACAGACGACATCAAATTAAAACTGCGCACCTGGTATTCCTTTATTTTCATGATTAATTACGACACGTTGTGCTCGTGCTTGTGTAACGTTTAAATTTTTGCTAAATTAATTTAACGGTAGGTGCCAAATTCCAGGTGTATCAGGGAACATTTAGTAATATAGAGCTAAAGTAAATGTAAACACACGAACACAGGAGTATCCCACGATCGAATTAATTAATAATTCGTCAAATGCAACGCTGATTTCTGTAAAGAAGAGAAAACACGCCCCCCCCCCAACCTCCGCAACATAATTAACAAACATACTATGTGTATCATGATACTCTACATGCTTCCAATACATTTCTGTTACCATCCATATTTACGATCGCCTAAGTAAACTATATATATAATACGTCACAATGTCGCACGAATTAATTATACAAACAGCTCGCTTTATCTGTAACTGGAAATAATAAATAATTTCATTAACAAGACCATGAAAATGGCTTTCGACGGTTCGCGTTTGAAAGCACGCACGAGTAATATTGTCAAACTCGACGGTACGCGATTAATCCAGCTATCCGATACGATTATCGTTCCCGTTCGACCGTGATCAGGAATAAAAGAAAAAAAAAAAGGAAGAATATCCGAGAGAAAATCGATCCCGTCGTATAATCGGGGACGCGCACGGTAATTATCGAGATTAATCGGTTCCCTCGAAATATTCGTCTGTAAAATCGACACCGTAAACGAGATTTTCGTTTCCAGGCTAATTCTGAATTAACTGATTTCAACGTCAGAGGGGTGGAGGAAGGTGAAGTGGGGGATGAAGAGGGGGGGGTTAATCGATGACGGATGCTAGCAGCGTGCACCGATCGCTGGTTTCTACGGAATAGTGGATTATCATGAACGCGATGGAGCATCAAGAGAGGGAATTGGGGTGGCGGGGGGTGGGTGAGGGGGGTGGGGGTCACGATCGCAAACAATGTGACGGCAATTAATTGAAAATACCGCGAGATTACATATGGAGCTCGGTGTGCCTATCGAACGTGTTCGCCTCTAAAGATTTTACAGTCGATCGGTTACCGATACAGGCTACTCGGCGCGAATTCATTACGCGTTCGTTCCGAGTATTTATGCAAATTTCGGGATGCCTCTAATCGAGTCCGGATCGATCGATTGCGGGACAATGCGGTTCACGTGAAACGTGTACGACACGATTTATTTTTTCTTTGAAAAAGAAAGTCGTTCGGCCTTCGAAGAACACGATGGATGATCGTTACTTCTGGCAGTAAAGTCAGTTTTTTAATATACAGGCGTCTAAAAGGGACCATCTGAATATCTTGGTTGTTACTAGTGAACGACAAAATGTATCAGAGTAAACTTGTATTGTATCGAGGAGCCCATAATTTGATGTGAATAGTTTTTTAATAGGTAGAAGCGTAGAGGTACATTTTTTTAAATGGAAAGATATGTTGTTTTATGTACCATCTAGTAGAGCGATTTAAGACTCCTATAATTGACCTATTCATGAAGGTACGTAGAAAAAACATGTCCTTCTATTTTTTCAAATTCGAGGAAAAAATTGTCACGTAGCCCACGTGAATTCCTTCGCGGACCGTTCGTAAACTTTTCCATGATTCTTCCAAAGCGACAAGCAAACAGCCGTCTCGTTCCGCTGCCAAGAGATAATTTATCCGATTAGGTTCGTTTTTTGTTTCACTCCAGTCTCCTCGCGAAGACCGGCCAATTTCGTTGCGGCGACTTCGAACTTGTTAGGAGCACTCGGATTCGTACGGGCGAACCCTGGTTTTCTGGTGTCGAAGTGAGCCTTTTTCTGTACGTGAACTTACTCGAGATGGACTCTGGGAGAAGGAAATATTCGGTGGTTGTCTCTTTGGTCGTGTTTTCCGTTTGTCTGAAAGATTTTTTGACGGCGAGAATGTTGACCCTTCACAACCCAAATTAGGTTGTTCGAAACATTTTTTTTTATTTATTACATACTGTTTATTACCGACCAGTTTCGAACATATGGAATTGAAATGTTCAATCTTGAAGGTCTTAGCATCTTCAAAATAGGTTCTTGATTTTAAGATCAGGATGGACAGTAGAAAAATATTCTCATTTGCTTGACACGTTTGCTGCCATCTTATTATTTCGAAAACGTTCGTCACAGGCCACTCTAGGTCTCCATCGTTCTATTCAGTGGAATGTTTTTGCCTTCTTGATCGGATAGTAAAAAGATACAAACCAGAGATAATGTATAACGTGAAATATAGGCGAATATTGCAAAACATATTCTACTTTTATCGAATGAAGTATGCTGGCTTAGAAATTAGTGCCTCGCTCATATGTACGACCATACATCTGAAAAGACATCAATTTCCTCGACGATGGTCTGTATAAACTGAAAGTTTTTGTTCGAGCGTTTCGACATAAGTGCATTCTGTCGATAGTGAAATGCATGTAGGGTAACCACAGTTACGTGAAACTCGATTAAATCAGTCGATTAGCTCCCAGAAGAATTTAATCGACGGAAGAGGGATACGTCTATTGACCGATGGAGGTTAACGTTTCGTTTCGCGCCCCTCGAAAGCCGCTCGTTTCTCGACCTTTTCCACCCCCCCTTAAATTTCAGGCTTCCCTCCCCCTTCCCCATTCCGTCCGCGAAACCAGGCGTCTAGTAACGTTGCGGAATCCTTACGGCTGCATTGCGGAGCGGAGGAGTAACCTTTGCACCTTCCACGAGCCTTTTGTACGGCTGCAGAGAAGGCGCGGCGGGCACCCTGTTACGCGTAACGTAAGTCGCAAAGCAGAATTCGAGATTGTTTCTGCGTCGTTGGATGAAAAGCGGGTGAAACGACGCGGCGCTTGCAGGTTTTAGGTGTAACTAATGGGCACGAGGTGGTTCTGGAAAATTTCGTCTGCAGCATCGCAGAATGTGTGCGTTCAGGGAAAATACAGTTGAAATTCTATCGAGCCGTATAGAATAACTTCTGGCTGAATACTGACAATAATTAAATAATGGTAAAATCACACAGGTTTTGTTATAGATGAGTTTAAATTGACTAATGATAATTAATTTTAACACCTGATATTGTGTTGTTCGATAATAAATGTCAGTTTGAAATTACAGCGTTCGAACAATTACGCTTTGTATTCAAATAAATATTTTTAAATGAAATAAAATCAATCTAATTTGATACAATCTTGTTAACGAGTTATAAGCATTGTGGTTACATGTTTACTGATTCGAAGAATGGGAAGACCCCAACTGTCCGACTTCGATTTTAACGGGGTATTGTAAGATGATAGTTTACATGGTTCAATATGATATTATGAAATGTTTGGTGAAGCTTGATAAAGTTGTAAATTAGATAGTAAATTTTTATCTGTTCACAGTTCGATTTGGTTTATTAGTTTTTCTGCGGTGGAAAAACATTTCTATTGAAATCCCGAAAGCAAATGGAGAACATAAATACTGCACGATAGAACCCGTTTATTGCCTTCGGGAATGCGCTGTTTTGTAAACTACATATACGGCGTGTTTACAGGGTTGATATCCAATTCCGGAAAATAAATTGGAAAATTCTGTGGATAATGGAAGAATAGCTCTATGCCGACGATCAGTTCGAAACGCGACAGCAGTGGACGCATTGTTACCTACAACAAGCAAATTCACGCGGTATAAAGCTGACTGGGACACAAACACGACAAATGAATCGAAATTAAAAAAGGGATGTTAATGTTACTACTGCGTGTGACCATACTGGTAACAATTTACAGAAGCTATACAACTGAAATGGACCAGATACTTACTCTCGCCTCAATTTATCTATTTCTCTATTCACAAACTGGTCTATAAAAAATCGAATTTGAATAATCATCTATAGTGCATTATGCTTATCATAATTGTTTTGTAAACTGATTTAATAACTAAAATACACATAATATACCCACTGGTTGAACGTTCGATTCTATGACACTTAGTATATCGACGAAGATCGAATATTTTTCCACCAGTAGACTATAAAAGCCAATATTCCGACTCTTGCATGATCAAACGAACCTTCAAATTTTGAATGGATATTTGCACTTACTGTGCCGACGATTGAACTAACTTGCTCGAAGGACCACCCTTCTTATTAAAGAGATAACAAACACTTGATCCTAATAATTGATTCGATCAAATTCAGCACTTGGATTACACGTGCAAACTAAGATGAGAATGGAGTTACATGTTTGTACAATTCTAATGTCTATCTTATTCAGCATCTATCAGTGTGGATCCCACTCATTTTTAAATATAAAAAATGTGGCTCTAATAACCATCATTGGAAAAACTAATCAATTCATTACCCCATCGACCATATTCTACAGTAGTGACATGTACTGGGAGCCCAGCAGTTAGCCTCAAAATCCGCACACCTGGTGCCGACCACTGACTTCAACATTCGTATCCTCGGTGTTTACGACACGTCAGTCGCTACAGACGACACCATGCGAACCACCAAGTGAACCGTAAAGTAGCACATGCGAGCAGCAGACACACCGTCAATCGCGAACCATTTCAAGGAATTTATTGGCCCGCTCACGGTAGCTTCCTCGTTTCGCAAAGTAGCGATCTTCCAGGTGTCCGTATCATAAACCCAGCACCCAAAGAAGCTCTAACAGCCAGTTTTACCCCGCTTCCCTTCCCACCACCCTCTAACAGGCGAACACCGTTACCCCCATAATGCATTCCCGTTTCAAACTTTACCCTCCCGGTTTACCAGGATCAACGATTCCCCAACTTTTCCCACCGAGTTCCCTCGCTTCCTTCCCCGACACGGCACATCCGTTTCGGATGTTCATTTTCTTCGCAGGCCACTCCATTACGTTCCATTACCGGCGTTCAAAAACCGCCGGTCAGCCGATCGGCCAGTTTACCATCTCTCTCTCTCTCTCTTTCTATTGCCCATCATTTCCCCTTCCCTAAGCTGCCCTCTTTCAAGCCCGAGCTGGCCAGGGACGCGCTTCGTTAAACGATTTACGGGAGTGATTTTAATCGCATCAAGCACCCTTCCAACTCTTGCACGGCCGCTGTGTTTCGCGTGCGGTTTTCCAGGCCGAGCAATTTAGAGCGAACACTCAAGGATTCGAGCTGTAAAGGGGGAGAGGCTCCGGTGCTGGAGACGATTGGTAGAGACCAGAGATGTAGATGTCGTGACATAGAGCAATTTCAGGATAGAGGGAGGTTAAAGGAGCGGCTGCTATAAATCGTTCGAGGGAAACGCACTGAGTGACCAGTCCTAATATGGCTAATGTCGATGGTGTGTTACGTTTAATTCGAGCTCGAGTCGTGTGATTCCACGAAATTCATGTGTTTCAATTATCAACCTGGTGTTTTTTTGTTTGTTCATTGGAATTGGACTGCGTTGATTGTAGGTGAACCGTTATTCATATCGCCAGTTTCTGGAGTTAATTGGTATTAAGTAGTGAGCAGACCTTCCGACGGTGTGATCGGGATATAGAGACGCGAGAGCGAGGAAAAAAAGAAATTAAAGATAGCTATAAATAAGTCCAGGAATCGTACTCCCTCTATAATCAAGTCAAACGTTCGGAACAATCTTTGATGGAACACTGTTCAGTATAATAGCAAGCTGAATAAATTTGAATAATGTTCTCGTTTGAATCGACACACTGGTGAACTCTCGAGCAAAGTAATCAATTGCTCTAGATTATTCAGGCTCAATATATGACGATTTTGCTTGTGAAGGATTAAATTCCTGAGAAACGAGATTCAAACGGTTTCGAACATTTACTCGACGTTTCATTATACAGGGTGTCCCAAAAAGATGGGAGTATTCGTAATATAAAGCAAATACGCGAGACGGAGAAGCGTTTGTCGTTGTTTAGCGATATTGTGCCGCGAGTGGGTAAATCGACGTTCCGCTAAATGCCGTAATCGCAACGCGTCAGGCGAAATGCGGCTGTTACGCTCGAACAATCGGGGGCCATCTCCCTCCCCTGGAGCTCGAAAGTTCTGCGCGAGAATTGGATGGAATTCGCGACATTAAGAACTCGCGTTACCCAAGCTACGGAACGCGCACGGAAACAGCAGCGAGCCGTCTAAACGGTGAAGTTCCACGAAACGAGACCCTCTTCGCGACGAAACAAGATTCAACTAACTTGCCCGGCTGCCAGATGGGGGGAAGGCCACCCGTGTCACTTCGAACAATGCGATACTACATTTATATGCACGAGTACGAGCCGTTCGGAAGCGAAAGTAATCACCTCCGTATTGCAGGAAATAAAGATTGAATGTGAAATCGTCTTTACGAGATGTTTAACCCTCATCCCTCATTTTCCCAACTTAATTTGTTCCTCGGTGTTAAATAGATCCAGTGGTAAAAATTAATACAACGAAGTGATAAATCGTTAAATTTGCTAATTCTTTAAGGGAAAAATCACAAAGCCTCAGATAAATATAACTAGACATGACGAAATAACGTCATTTCTTTGGAGCAAACTGTGTCAAATTGACGCAAGGGATGGATGAGGGTTAAAATGTATAGACTGGGAAGTGTTTGTCAGGCGATTTAAGAGCTGGCTTTCGTATCGTAAAATATGAAAGTATACGTATTGAAAGTCGGAAGTAAAAATGTTGAAAATTGTATACTTGGGTAACTTGGACCTAGTATCGCATATAACAAAGAAAATAAATGTCTAACTTAATTTCGTTTCAACGAATCGATAGTATATATGTCTGCATAATGATTTTATATGTCTAATAACGAAATAGGAGTACTTAACTCTGTTTTATCTTCTGCTTCAGAAATATTCCTCTTACTGGTTTTTAATGTATAATCCGTGCTACGATGGTGTCTGCTGGATTCAAATATGTTTCCGAGGAAAGGTGTTCGACGTTGAATAGATCGGACACGACCATCCGGGTTCGATTTCCTCGCGCTAACGGTGACGGTTTTACTTTCGAGCGTGTCTGGCTGAAACTAACCGACCGTAGAATCACCGGTAACGACATTATCGTACAATTATGACGACCAATCTATGAGTCATCGAGTTTCGAAGTGCAAGAGTGAATTAACCGCATGGGTTCGCTCCGCTGGCACGCTTCCGAACTTGCTGTTACACGTTGCTCCCCTCCAAACTTCGATAATTCACGACCAGCCCATTCACAATAATACACTACCGAGCTGTTCGATTAATAAAAATTTAAGCACGCAAACGGTGCTTCTGAAAAAATTCGCGAGATTTACCGTTCACTCGCTTCTTTATGAGAATAACAATCAAAAGAGGAATTTAACTTGCAATTTACTGGGTTGAAAATAAATTAAGAAGAATATCAGTCTTTGTTAACGTTCTGCATTTTAATTTTGTGCTGTATAGTATTTGCAATGCGTTTTATTAAATGTCGACGGTAAAGGTATTTTGATGAATTTATAATCTCCATGTAACGACTAATAAAATTCAAGTATATCCTCCAACAATAAGATGAGAAATTTCTCGCGTTACTTTCTATCCGGAAATTAATGCAAAATAATGCACCGGCAAAATGCTTTCACACGCCACTGCATCCTCGCGTACATAATAATTTGCTCAATTAACTATTCAACAAAACAAGAATCCAAAATTCAGCATATTCTCGATTGTTTCAGGGTGAACAATAGACGAGAGAATGAATACCAAATATTTAAAAGCCCAGTCTTAATTAATTCCTCCATTAATACAACCCTCATTAAAGAATAATAATTCAATCCACCGAGAATATAAAATTCAACAATTATTCGATCATTTTGCTCGTACAATTGGAACACAATCAACAGAGAATTTCAGAACCAATTCTTAATTAACTTTCCAACTAACAAAACATCCATCGAAAGACAATAATTCATTGTCACCAGAATCAAGCGAATTCTGGATCGTTTCGAGGGAACAATCGTGTGTCAATACACCTTCAACTATATAAATTCATCCCTCAAATTCTTCCCACGTCATTTGTCAATAAAAATCCAAGTCTTCCCCTCACACCCCTAAAAAAAATATTAAAAATTACACACTCACGCCACAGTAACAATTCTCACGACAGATGGTTAAACAAACTGCAAAGCTCCTTTTTTATTCGCTAGGCAGTCTGCAGGTTCGTTATCTCTTCAAAAACAGGTCGCCACTCGGTACAGTTAGATCGGACGAGGTGGACGACGAGAGGGGGTTGGCTGGTCTAGGCGGGGCGGGACACAATGGTGCACGCTCGAACCGTCTCGTATCGCGTCCACGTTGATACGAATCTTCAGAGTTCCTTTTCAACGCGCGGGGTTCCTTTTCACGCGTGTATACGTATAATAAACGCGGTCGATCGAGTGTCGATGGACATGAGTCCCTCGCGTGTCACGCGCGATCCCAGGCCACCATCCTCGACACATCGACACGATTACGTGAATTCTTGCGTGCATACAATGCGCTTGGTTTATCTAAAAACGCTCAAATACAATAATGTCTCGATGAGTGAATTTGCTTGAAAATAAATTTGTTTTTTGCCTGATTCCTATGCTTAGCATCTGTTTACTCTGTTTTTATTGGTTCCAGAGAGGAAACTCCATAGTAGTAGAGCTACTGCTCGAGTCGCATTCATCGAGGAATCACTGTATCTCGAAAAATATGCATAGTTAAGAAACAATGTTAGAGATAAATATTGTATGACATCGAGAGAGGACGAACAATACATTGATTTATTTGACCTTGCGACGACCTTCAAACGTCCTGTGAAGATAGTGTTAAAAATTTTAAAGTACATCAATTCTTTAACACGTTCATGCGTATACTAGTCTAACTTGACCCGATTCCTCAATGACAAACGTCCCCTCCCCGTACTTCAGTACTCCTTATTAAAAACTCAGTCGAGCTACGTTCATTGTCTCCCAGGAAAAAGAAGTTTCCTAGATTGAGTGAAACCAGTGTCATCGTTTAAAACCCAACCGTGACCTGGACTCTGAAGAATCCTCATCTCCCATCCGGCCTCTTTGAAGACACTTCGCGCGAAACACAAAACTTGCAAGGAAACCGTTAAATTTCATCTGTGATCCTCCGTGAAGCGTTAGCTCGCCGCTGGTAGGAAAGAATTTTAGGGATTTCCATTAAGTGACGACGAAGGGGGAGAGGCTAGCGACTGGAGTGGCGCAATCTGGCCCAAAGCTGGAAGAAACAGCCCAGGCTTTTAAGGCTGCCCGATCCATTATAATGCTTCCCGGTGGCGGTATTACCCCCGGAGCTTTTAATATCATTGTCTTCACGACCCAGCGATTCGAGTGTGTTTCCCTAGCTCTGGCCTCTCTCGGTCAAAATTAAAATCTCCTTTGTGCGGGCAATTTCGCGGGTACGGCTTCTCGTGACGAAATCTTGCAAGGGAGGGCACAGAAGTGTCCCCCTCTGATTTCGATGAAACTTCGTATGTCTGTTAAGCAGTCAAAAATAATGGATACGTATTTTTTTTTATCGGCTGAGACGCGACTTTAAGGGGTGAAACTACCCCTCGAAGTTTCGACCCAAAAGTACTATCTCGAAATCCAAAGCAGATATATAAAAACTTCTAATGGATGAAGTTTGCAGTTTTTTTATGTAGTATAATATGGTGCTAACAAATTGTCCAAAATATAATTTGTTTATAATAAAAAAATTTCGGATCGAAACTTCGAGGGGTGCTTTCACCCCTTAAAGTCACGTCTCAGTCAGTAAAACAAAATAAGTATCCCTTATTTTTTACTGCTGAAAACTCGGAGAGGGACATTTCCGTGCCTTCCCTTGTTAGAGCTGTAGTACGAGTGGATAATAGCTAATCGGGAACGTCGAAGAAATTCCAGTCGGTTCGGTAGCGATCGTCCAGCTGTCTTTGCTCTTTCACTTTCTTTGACTATTCCCTCATTACCATCGAACGAAGCTTGCCGTTTAACCCCTTTGCTCGCAACATCTGCACGAGCTAACGCCGTCGAACGACTACGTCTCGCCAGGGAATGAGACGCTAACGCGGTTGCAACCATGACGACTCCGTTTCCCCCAGCCAACGCCACCACACTGACACTAATTAAAAGCAGTTCCCTTGATAACGCATCCTCGCGATTCTTGGCATCTGAGAGCAATCCACGGCAACGAGTCGTGGGTGTAACGCTAATCTTCTCTTGCGTAGTACCTGCCCGCCTGGCGATGGAATAATACGCGGTGAGGATGTAGGGTTTTGTATCGTACTTGTGGTGTACGAGATGTGTGGGTACTTTATACATTGTGTCCCACTTACGCGAGAATTAGTATTGTGAAACGTTTTACTTTTCGAAGAAAGATGTGTGCGTGTTGAATGTAATATTAATCAAGTCTATTCTAAACGTCTGAAGTTTCTATACAAAATAGAACAATATAAAGTAGAGGATACCAAGAGTTTTGTACTCTGAAGGTTGTGAAGTTTGGAATGACAAGCATTACTATATGTCATTATCATCTTCGAACAGGACGTTTCAGATAATTATGAATTATATTGGTCGCCTTTGGCGGGATCGTTTGGTCGCTTGGTACAATTGTACTGTAAGCTTGGTTCATAAATGTGGGTTATTAACTTAGCAATACTAAAATAAGGCCTATTAAGGAGTTTGGCATAAAGGAAAATCACTTGGAGAATGTGAATGTGAGTATTCTCTTTAAAAATAATTGAATAGAAATTTTTTTTAAACAGACTATAGAGAATTGGAAGGTTAATACAATGTTGGTTGAGGATGGATAAGTTATTGGGAGCCGTGGCCTGAATAAAGTGTGGATTATTCTAGTTCCCCTGTAGCTTCTTAACGTGACGGGAATGGATAACTAGATCACGAATTGAAAAATGATTCTTCGTGATATTAGAAAGACGAGGTATGAACTGCCTCGGGAAACGGAATCAACGGAACATTTGGAATCGTTCAATCGGAAAGAAACACGATGTTTAATTTAGCAGTAAATGTGCTTCGTCACGAACGTCCGGTTGAGATAAACCGACGCGATGGAAGGACGCTTAATCTTCGTCGGGAACAGCTGAAGTCTTCCCGAGAACTGTTTTCATTCGGAAGTTTCGGAGTCGAATGTCAGACACTTGCGAGATTTTACTGTCGCGCGGGGATTTCACATTAGTATGAGATACATTGTGATTATCTTATGAAAAAATGAAGTGAAAATGTTCCCCCATGGTCTTTTGTATATTGATTTAAGAAATATTGAAGTTTAAATTAACATAAAATTTAACTGGTCAAGGTTGTTCAGAAGAAAATAGTCGAAATTATTATTAGCACATTCTGGTTCACAACTCTGAGTCCAGGCCTTTAGCACGGTAGTTATAATTAGCTATTAAAATATTAATTATAGTAGTTGTAATTAAATATAGCAATTTAAATTTATTTTAATAATTACTTATCGAATGAATTTCCAGGTATCGTTGTCGCACGATGATAACACAGGCGTATCATTCTGTTTGCCTCACGACAGACACAGCCCGGCCGGTCCCTTTCTTGGGCCAAGCGAGCACTTAATTAATCCTCAACGTTCCCGGAAATGCACAACATCGCGCATTATGTCTCCAGGCGGTTGTGCCGGTATCGCGATTGTCGGCTGTCCCCGTACCGTAGATTGAGGGGGAGCGTAAACAGAATCCAAAGGAGCCCTTAACGTTTCATGCCGCGTGCTCCGTTGAATGCGTCAACAAGCACCTTAGAATTTCACAGGGCCGACGTCACAGGCAGCGTGGCGATATATTGCACATCAGTTGATAAATTACCGTCACTAGGAAACTGGGGGGGAGGGGGGGCACATCCAGACGCAGCGAGGACCCCCACGGATCGAGTTAGAAGTACCTACTAGTCCTGTTAATTCGTTTATCCGAAGGATTACGCGAATCACTGTAACCCAGGTGACGTCACAGGTGCCAGAAATTTAGTAACGGTTGGCCCCGCGTTTCTGGCACCAAGGGAGACGTCGACGACTTTGGTAATTGTTCCGCAGCTGTTGTTTGCTGTTCATGTTGAAATTTCGGTGGCTTTGCGCGAATATCATTTATAGGGATTAATAGTTCTTTTTTTGATCAGATCGTCGAAACTCGAATTTGTGTCGATAATACGTTGACTGCTACAAGTGAAAAAGGACGTACGTAGCCAGACGCACTTTACAGGAAATCATCGATGAGTGTTCGAAGGCTCCTCGGCATTGACAGTGTTTTTAGGGGTCCCTCGTGGAACCAGTTTAGCGCGCTAATAAGTCGTAAATCCTTGAAAATCTATGCGATTATTAGAAGCTGTCTGTCTTGTTTTAAATTATACTGCGACATTAATTTTACCAAAAAATTTTGTAATGGCATTTAAATAAGCCAGCCTCTTTGCAGTGTTGGCAGACAAGATATTAAGTTCAGTTGATTGATCGAGCAACCATGCTTTTATTAAAGTCGATAAAATAGATGATTGGAGAACAAAAAATTTTCTCTTTATCGATTAATTTTAAACAGTTCTGACAGAACGACACCAGTCGTGAAAGGAATTTCCTACCTAAATTCGATTGCTCAAGATTTCGAATAGAACATGCTCAGCGAGGAGCAAAGTTTCAGCTGCAAGTGGAATAATAACGGCGCCAGTATAGACTCTCGCCAGTGGAACAAGTCGACCTAATGTCCGACCATGAAGGAGAGACTTGTCCGTTCGCAGCTGTTTCACTCTGTTACTGTCACTTAGGGTACCAGATATTTACAAGTTGTTAACGACCCCAGATCCGCCGAATTTGCTCGTTCCTCTAGCCATCAACGAAAGCTTTCGACGATGTGGTCGCGCGCGACACAGACGAGGTAGTTAACGAGAAACGGAATCACAAAGTTTGGCAAGCAAAGATAAACGCACAGCCTACATTCATTTTTACAGAATACCACAAATTTATTTATAATTCCCGCAGTAATCGTGCTCCAGTGACTCACAAATCTGTGCACGGATAACGTATATATATTTGACCAGATTTATTTCAGAACTATATAAACAAATATCTGAATCACTGTAGCCAGTTTCTTTCATCCGTCAAGTGTAGTATTAAAATTTCATAAAGTAAATACTATCATACTTTTTCCAACCCTCGTTAATCATCAACGAACGATCATCTTCTCCGAAACGTCCACGTAAATCATGATCCAAAGTTCCGTCGATTGAAACTCACGATGGGGTACTCCCGTAACGATTATTCTCTATTAATTAACCGGTCGAATCGGCCGAACAACGACCAATATCCGCGAGAATGGCTCGCGGAGCAGTCATGGGGAAGGTGGGGTGTCATTACAAGCTTTTACGCGGTCGTAAAGTCACGAATGGAGTGACAGAGGAGAAGTTGGTCAGAGTGGAAAGGGGGATGGTTTGGAAGGGAGGGGGAAAGGTGGGCGACAGGAAGGGCATGGATATTGCAAATTTGCGGGCGACACAGCCTCGACAGAGACGGGGGTAGTAAGGGGGTGGAAAGGCCTTGCCGCCGTGTGCTCGAAGGGGACGGGGAGGCCGCGAGGGATGAAATACGAGCCGGCATTAACACGAATGCGGAACGTCTGTCGCCGGCGAAATCGAGCTTAACGCGTTAATAAAGGTTAGAAATGCCGGTTTATAGGGGTCGTTATTCAGTCGGTAATGATTCTTTGGGTGTCCGAAGCCTCCGGTTTCGCTTTCCCTTTCGCTCTCCGCTTTCTTTTATTTCGTCGGGTGGGGGAGGTGGAACGGTTACGATATTAAATGCCTCGTAATTACGCCGCCAGCGAGGCTGCTGCCCGATCGGCGGTCCATTTTGCGCGTTCTTTGATAAAAGAAACTCGTTATAAGAAAATCGAAACTTTTCTGGAAAATACGTCGAAGAACCCGCCGCCTCCGATAAAGGCAACGGGACCGAAGCAAAGGGGATGGGAATGGGCAAGAAAATTAAAATGACAAAGGAAACAATTAAACCCGCCGTAGCCGTTCTTGCATTGAAGACGGAGAGAAACAATATCAGGAAGCAGATGAAAGGGGATACAGGGGATCGGTTCGTGACCGAGTACCAATCGAAATTATCTTTTCATTTTAAATGGCGAAAGACGTTCGCTGCTCGTCGAAGGGATGGCGTTCAGTATACTTGTTGACTTTTGTAGAACGATTCGGTCTCCCTGATTCGTTGCTTCGAGATTTAATCTGGAGTCTAGTTGCTGTGCATTGGAACGGACACTTATTGAATGATCACGGTATAATTGAAACGCGATCGAAGAAAATTGCGTCTCGTTGCTTCTCTTGTATGAAAAGAACGGGTCGGTGGGAAATTAAATGGTCGATCATTACTTACGGGCTGTATTTAGTTTACGTGAATTGAAAACGAAATGGTACATGTTAAATGCATGAAATCTAACTATAATAAGAACTATAATTTAATCTTCTTATAGTGAAAAATAAAAAATACAGTAAAAACTCCATGAGAATCTGAAACTCGGAACCATCTAATAGTTAGGAACCTCAATTCATATAAAACTAATAAGAAAAGGAACTCTATTCGTGCAAGCATATACTGCAAGACAAATTCCTTTTCGATTCCGAACACAAAAGATAAATACTGAAAGAACCTAGATATTACTTACGAGGTAGCCTCGAGCAAACAACGAACGAGGCAAGAAGATCTCTCTAAACAACGAAACCAAAGTGCATACACACAAGAAAAAGAAACACGATACAATTTCTAACGTAAAATGAATCAATAAAACCCGCTTCAATTCCTCCAAGTCCATCGAACAATTCCTTTTTAAACACGTTTCTTACGAGTTTCAACTGCACACTAAACCGTGTATTCGTTTCGGTAAAATTTCATCCATCGACGAAAGAAATAATATTTAACCAAGATCTCCGCGGCGAGAAACATTTTCGCAAATTGCCCCCATTAGTCGACAAACGAACAATGTATTTTCGAGGCGGAAGGGAAGAAAAAAAAAACAGAAAAAGCATTGTTCATTTGTTTCGCCATTCAAAAAAATTCTAAAACAATCGCGGAGTAGCGACGAAAGAAATTTGGATGGCTGTTTTGAAGGGGAAATTGCAGTGCTTTTAGCGCGTCGTCCCTGTTTCAATTTGAACCGTCGTGATATCAATGGAAATTACATTATTCATCGGCCGGAGGAGTGTATTTTCGGAGTTCGTCACTTTATCTATTAAGCGAAAACATACCATTATTCTCGTTCGACGGAACGTTCATCAAAGAACAAACCCCCTCGCGACCCCTGCTGCGCGAGTTTGCGTTCGATATAATTATTCCGTACGAAATTTACATTTCAATTACGCCGCGCATTTATTTTCGCCCGAGCAACTCGAGAAACCGACCGTGTCACAAGAGACGCGGCAAAGCGCTATCGGTACTCTGTTTCGAACGGAACAATTGCGTTAAGATGCAGGCGCGAATTCGCGTTCCTCGTTTCTACCAAGCAACGACAACTTTATACGGTCTTGGTAAATATCACAATTGGGACACGCTTCGTTGGCCTTCCTCTTGCGGTTGATCATTGATAAACGCCGTAGAAGACGTTATTATTTCAAATAACGTTTAATTTTATTTCATAATTACTTCGAGACCTGTGATCACGTTTGAAATAACAGTATTTGAATTAACATATTATTTTATTTTCTAATTATTTGAAATGATTCTTAGAAATAATTGTGAAATTGTTTTTTCGAAATTGTACCAGGTGACTAGGTCTCACTTTGATTTATTGACTTTCTGCTGAAGAGAAACACCCCTCTTCCATATTTCAGGCCAGTGGTACGATTATTTTATTTCGCGACAATATTCGATGGACCCAAGAAAAAATCTTCCAAGGATGAGCTTTTTCAAGAGCGAGTTCTGCTTTACACAAGTTACTGTAAAGGTTTCTTAAAATAAAATGTTATTGTTGCATATTATTTTAAGTATGATTTCTTTTGCAAACATTGAATTGCAAAAATAACAGAAACAGGACAATTATTATGCGACAACCTGATACATACTGCAAACAGCTTCCAAAGAATATCTGTTCGCAAGAATTTTTTCTTCCTATGAGGTAAACCAGTGTTCACACGTGAAGATTAGAAAATTCGTTCGAAGGAGGGAGGGATAAGAAGTAGCCGATAACGAGCCCGGAGGAAAAAGAACGTCGCGGTGAAAAGTCGCCGTTAATGAGAAATAATGCCTGGGATCCTTATTAGTGTTTTCTCATTAACCTTTATTAGCACGGAGAGCGCCAACAGCAACGCTTTACCCCGTTCCGGCTACGTGACCGTATTAAAGGTAAAAATATGAAAAAAGGTATTACGTTATAGCCGAATTACGTTCACAGTAGGAAAACTCTTCTAGGCAGCGGCTTAAACGGGAATTATTGATGCCCCGTCTGTCGCGTGACACGGTAGAACGGCGAAATATAAGCGTGAGCGTGTATTGATTCGTTCGTGGGAAGAGTTTAAAGGCTCTGCAATTGTTACGAGGGTATGCACGAGAAAATGTGTGGTCAACAGTTAGGATTGCTATAGTAGTTGGTGGTGATCGATATCATTACATTATACGAAACAAAGAAAAACTGTTAACCGAGGTAAGCATCGGTCATGAAAACAATTTATTGGAACATAATCCACCATTGTTCACGTAAAGATGTTTTTATAAATTATTCAAAATGTCCTCCTTTTGCTTTTATACAAGCTCTTAATATTTGTGGCCATTCGTCCATATGTGACAGAACTTAACAACCGACTATGTAAATTCTTCGCAACTTTTGTTGCAATGAACGTGTGTATAAGGGAAGAAATTCATTAATTTTTTTGATTGCATATTTTTAACGAGCTGTTCGTTCTACCAACGTGATAGAAACAGTTTATCTTCGGTAGTCTTTCATTTTCATTCGGTTAATTCAATTGTTTGCAGTAGGCCTCTATTTTTATATTGCGATTGGGACTTCCGAGACCATCGATTAATTACATCGCAGAAATCACGAACTGGTAAATGTTTGACCGTGGGTTCCGGTGTAATTCGCGAGGAAATCAGTAAATTGATTGCAGGTGGGTAAATATTGCGCGTGTACTGCCTTCAGGTGGATAAATTCCGAACTTTCGGTAGCGAACCGGTCCGCAAATATTTTCACTTCCCCGGCGCGGTTCAGTACTTATATGGCGGTACCGTGCTCTTGTTTACACACCATTATTGCAGCGTGGAAGCGTCTTTGCGATCTCTTTGCGGCTGAAAACTGTGCGCGATCGTTACGGAGGCGACTGGGCTGACACAAACAATTTTGATCCTTCGCACAAAACTTTTGAATGTCGACAAAATACCATGCATAGTGATTTAATAGTAAATAGTTTAAACAGAGAATGCAATGGAGTCTTTTGTAGAATAGACGATTGCAAGAGTATTCTACGTTAGCCACTAGAGTGAATAATTATTTATACCATATTTTAAAAAAATGGTTCTTAAATGTCATATACATTAGCTTACTCCTTATAAAATGTATCGTAAAATTAGTTCTAATACCCAACTCGACGATTCATTTCAATAAAAATTCTTCGTGTGATACAAAATGTTGTACTGAACATGCTGTCTTGTAATACCTAATCACATTCTGCGATTATTATAATTTCATACCTTTTATAATTTATCTTAACCAAAGAATCCCGTCTAACTCGAACATAGATAGCCGTAAAACACGAGTTCAGTTTCGCAAAGGACATACCTACCTGTAAAAACTCTTCATACGAAAGAATGAATTTCATTCAAGTGTAAAAAAATACAATCTTCTTGAATGAAAGGAAATGGTCCACGAGAACCTTTAATAATATCCCTCCTTTTTGTTGTATAACGAGAAAAAAGTTTCACTTCGCCGAGAAGCAACTAAACCGCTAACGAACGACTCGGTTCCATTACAAGTTCCCGACCAAAAAGAAACGGAGGGGAATTTTATTAGTAGAGAAACTAGAAGGAGCACTATCTCTCTATTTATCATCGTTAGCGAAACTTTCGAAGGGCCTTTTATTGGGGGGAGGCAGTTTCCGCCGGATTTGCCCGGCGACGAATCGCCGGCACAAGCTCTCGGACTTGCAAGCCCCGTTACGCCGCCGATCGTGAGTAATTACACGACAAAGGAGAGAATTACATAGTCGAGCGAGCGCTTTTTCGGAATCGTTTGTCCGCTCGGTCGCTTCGTGGAGTCAAGGGCCGGAAAGTAATAAACGATCCTTTGGTTTTTTTTTTTTCGTCTCGCGTAACATTCTTTTTTCCGCAAGATACAAAAGACGGGAGGAGGCTGTAATTTTCTTTGTAATCGTGTTTTCTACGAAAATTGGAAGCAATTCTCGTTAAACCATCCTGTTAAATAGGGAAATATTTGTTCAATCCGAGGAAGATTACGGTGCATGCTCAGTAGAATGTTATTAGGGAAATTTAACGGGGATAAATATAATATAATATATATCTACTTTTCTTTTTGTACAATTTTCCCAAAACCCGAAATTTACGCGAGCGAAGCCGTGGAAAAAAATTCTCTTTTACAATTTTTCGATCTCTATTAAATATCGTTGCATTCATTCGAAATTTGTATTAAACTGTGTTACAAATCCTCTCGTTTCCATTAGTAAAATCTACACTGTATTTGCCTACACCGACGTAAGATGTTTCAGATTGCTTTTATTAATACCGTGTGATATTCGTCCGGGCATTTACAAACGAGAATTAATTCCACTATCAAGTTGATTCTCTTGTGTTACAGAGAGTAGACCGTTTCGGAGTGGAATGCCCTGTACTGCACACAGTATCGTGTGATAACAATTATCAAGATCCTTCGTGTAAGCTTGTACCATTCCGAGCGTGGATAAAACATCGAGCGCCGAGCGCAGCCCGGCCGGAATTCAAGTTCAGGAAGTAATCTCGCGTAAGCAAAGCTTTGTTCGACGCCGTGGCTTAACTTGAAATCGGTATCAACCGATCCCAGGTGTTCAATTGGCATCCCGCCAGGATTTAAGCTTGGCTTAAATTTCTCGCCATTGGTCACGTGGAACTGGGGCAGATTCAGATTAGAATTAACTAATTGTTGCGTAGAGGGTTGTAATTAGCCGGGTTTGCCCGCCGCGTACTGCCGTTTAATTAAAATCGTACGGCAATCAATCGGCCGCGGTTGGTTCGCTTTCAAGGCAAAGCTTCCGTAGAGAGTATCAGGGAAAGGTAAAACCTATTATCGAGACTTGTGTACGCTAGTATCGCAACTCCAGGAATTATGTAACTATTAATTTTGACGGCAGCAACATTACAGCAGGTCATCGAACTCGTGAAAAACAAACTGAGACAGATCATAGGTAATCTTGATCATTGAGAAGTCGACAGATATAATAACAATTAACAAAACGTGGTTCACGCGAAGAAGATTTCGACACTTATGACCAAATAAATTGGACAGGTGTCATTTAGGACTGGTCAAACATGATATCGAATATAGAAGATTCAATAGAACTCAAAGAACTATATTCAAATTAGAAGAACACCAAGACTTCTCAATCTTCATATTTGTGAAATCTACGAGTTAGAGCTCAAGGTGGTCTCGAAGGTGGTATGTCATATGCAAAGATTTAACAAAAACTTGAAATCTTAAATACTTCAATTCCCAGACCACCAAGACATCTCAGACCCCAAACTTCTAAGATCCACAAAGTGGGCTCCAATATGGATCTCAAGATAGTCTCGACAGTGGTGCTTAATGTGCAACGTAAATAACATTAAAACTCTCACTGAAATGAAATCCAACATAGAAGATTTAACAAAAACTCGTAATCTTAAATACTTAAATTCCCAGACTACCAAGACACCTCAGACCCCAGATTTCTAAGATCCACAAAGTGGACCTCGAGGTGGTATCAGTATGGTGCTCGGTATGTAACCAATGTATGTAACTCTACAACGTTTACTAAAATAAAAGAAAAACTCACCGATCACGTCCAGAAAGACGATATGGCTGATAGGCGACGCGGTGGACACCTGGCATTCGTAGCAGCCGCTGTCCCGAATCTGCGGATACTTGATCTGTAGCGTCCAGTCGTTCGTGTGCTCATTGTGGACCACTCGAAATCGTTGGTCGTTCGTGTACGTGTAACGACCGACGGTGAGCAGATGAGTGTCCCGGTGTCGTATCCAGGACACTTGTAACGTGACCTGCAATGGGAAAGATGAGAGAACGTGACACCGGTTAATCGAATAATTAAATCGGATATGAACCTCCCCGCGCGGTTCGTTCGTGACGAATTTAAGGGGAGAGGGAAACACGATAACGCGGAAGGATTTAAATGGGTTTCACGGGTGAGTCTGCGAGACTCCCAGGGCAGATTCTTTTGTTCCTCGTTAAGGGTTTTCCATTAAGCAGGACCGCGTAATTAGAAGTAGCTTGTTTCTGCGTTGTGCTGGCAATTAGCGAAACGCCGGGTACGACATTTACCGAGGGTATTCGCGACCCCCCACCTCATCCATGGTTTCGAGTTTCGCGCCTTTCTTTGTCCACCTTTCATCGCTTTTTTGTCGCTGAATTTCCCTACGTGGTTCTTTCGGCTGGTGGAAAATGTTTCCAGTTCGACTACAGAATTCACGTGCCATAAAGAAACTTTTAGAGATCGTAGCTGACGCTGCTGATTGATACATGATACACGTGATGCGTAAGGCAAGAATCTGCGAGTAAAGGTAGAAATATACAAGGGTGATTCTGATAAGTGTCCCACATAAATTGCGTTTGAACTGTTTGTTATACGAAAAATGTTTCGAACTAAAGTTGTACGGTATCGAAAGGGCTATACGATGTAACAATGAATAACATGAACAAAAAGAAACCGTGTGTTAATATCGACACCCTGTAAAATTTTAAAAAAACCTCAGCCACAAGGACGATTGACAGAATAATTTCAAGAAGTAGGGACCGATCGCCAAGAAAGGCGACATGAAACGATCACCTGAGTGGACGGTAATTTTAACAGCTTAAAGGACGCTCGTTCAACAGCACCCCGTCGACGAGTGGCTTGAAAAAAAATGTACGGCTGAAAGTTAATAACGTTCCGTATTTATGCTAACAGAGCAGGCGCGAATTTTTAAGCGAATGCTGGCACTCACCACGCTTTGGCAGCGTCCGTTGGTGCCGCGCCGCTTGTAATCCTCCATTAAAAATTAATTGAAACGCGTTCCATAATGCACGAGATTTGAATTTTCATACGCGGCGCGCTGCAAATTTCAAGGGTATACAGACGTTCCTCGGTCCCCCTCACCCTTCTCCATTCCCTCACACCGTCGTGGCAGTTTCGCGTCGTTCCCGTCGTAGTGGAAAATTAATAGAGCCGCTTTGCATATCGTCGGAAAGTTAGCGCGCAAGATAAAACGGCTCGGGACGCGATAATTGGACGTACCCACCGGGAGAGTCGGCGACGTGTAAATATTTGCTGCCTTTTGTAACCGGCTGACACGCATGTACCCGTGGAAAATGTCGAGACACCGCCTCAATGCTTAACAATTTTGTGGCGGCGCGTTCTCTGGATCGTGAAGAACGCAAAATTAGGAGGAAAGCGTGATCTCCTCGTCAAGTTTATTCCTTTCTTAAAGTGCTATTAAAAACTTAAAAAACGCGGTTAATTTTATAGTTGTGAATTCATGCGCCAGTGTATTTCCTCATATTATGAATGTTAGTCGACTGGTAGACGCGCTGTTGTGTAGGCGTGCTACTTATCAAGACATCTAATTGCCGAAACGTAGGACCTGTTATTTGTGTCCTACAAAAACAGAAAGAAAAGCATCGCATGGTTGCACAACTTGTATTAAATCTGTGTGCTCACAACGATCGAAACATATTTGCAAGGAATGCATATGAAATTTTCAGCTTTACCATTTTTGTACCAGTATTCCCGAAGTTAAAATAAATAACGCAAATGACAACTAGATAGAAAATCAATTTACTTCCAGAGGAGTATTGCGCTGTAATGGGATTCAATTGTTTTGTTAATTTCTCGTATTTTTCTTCTTCTGAAACGCTCTTTCGCATCGACGATCGTAAATCATACGGTTGAAAATCAAATTGTACAAAAGAAGAGGACGACGCAGTGCCCTTTGCAGAACGGCCGCCGTTGGATCCAAACGGAAATGTGGAACTCCGTGAATTTCGAATAACCATTACGATTTTATTACCACCGCGGGGAAAATAGAGATAGGAATAAACGTTAATATAGCCGCGCGAGCCCGTCATTGCGAGTGTACAATCGGTCCTTTACGATCGTCGTTTTCCATATTCATTCGACCCTGGCCGATTAATTACGTCGCGCATTTGTTCACGGCTTGAACAAGAAAGGAACAAAAAGAAAGGCACTTCCACCAAATAAACGCGTCAATACGGAGGAGTTAAAATAAATATTTTGACACTACAGTTGACCGCTGAAGGGTAAACATTTCTTCGTTTTTTTTTTTTCAATTATCGCCGATAACCAATCGGATTTTCCGCCATTTCGGCGGCTTCTGACCGAGTCGAACTGTATACATCGATTTCAATCCGAGAAATATCGCATGTTTGTGCGTTCCAATATGGTAGAGAAAGCGTTCAACCAATACCGGTTGAACAGGAAACAATGAAAAATACTTTCACGACTTTCGGAAAATATTTTATCGATATATTTGAAACTGGTTGTAATGCTTGTCAATTTTTTATTTGGATTATTTATCCTAGCAATGGAAGAAAACCAAACATTTCTATTCCTGTACTTCGTTCAATAGCGTTTTGTAATTCTGTCACGAGTTTGTTGTAAGAAGATGTTAAAAAATTCATCGGTATACTTTGTGAATTTTTTCTGGGAATACAATACAATTATCTGGAAATGAACAGTCGAAAAATAACAGAACCTCCCCCTTTCATTCTCTCTCTCGCCCTGATATCGAATTCTAGAGCGTTTACCCTCGTCTGGAGTAAGGCCTTGTTCCCGCGGATCCGCCGACGTGGCAGCGATCGTTTTCACCCGGTATCCATCCCGGTTCTTCGCCGTATCGACGACGTCGCCCGCCGCCACGATCCTTATCTCGTTTCCCCGCCGAATTTTCCGGGGGCACGAATAGAGCGAGTTGTCGTCGCTGAAATTCGAGACGTTTCATGAGGATGTTCCGTTGTTCGTCGGCCGAGCGATATCCGAGACGATAAGGCTACTGGACGGACAGATAAGGGAGTGGATGAGAGAGGCGTTCTCTGGAAGGAAACGGTAAGTGGAAGAAGTCGGGGGGGGGGGGGGGATGACACCGGCTGGCCCGTAACTGTCTCATACTACTGCGGACAGCTCCCCTTTCCCTTCGTAGCAAGAGTACCGTATGTTTATTGCACGCAGAAATGTACTGGGTGTACAGGGTAAACGCACCAACGAACGAACAGTTAAAAGATTTTCTAACTATTAAAGTCGAATTTTAAACGATAACGATATTAATAAATATTTGGCGCATGAACAACTAGATTTTCTAATATCTGTATCTTTTTATGACGTATAGTTTTCAGTTTGAGAAATTGGAAAAATTTAATTATCGAATGAAGAGAGATACAAATTTCACGGTAAATGTAGGGCACGACACTGTCAGCACGTACACGACGTCGACTAAAGAAAAAAAAAGTTCCACGTCGTGGCGAAAAAAGGGATGCGTGATACCTATCCTCGATTTTCTTGCGATATTTTATTTAAAAAAAGCACTTACGAATCGTTGCATGACACTGAATCCGATTACTTGTTCAAATCCACCACGGAAATCGCAGCACACACTCACGAAAAATAAACATAAAGTAAACTAATTTTAACTAAAGGCAAAATCGTTATAATAAATAAATTAATTTAATATTATAAGAAAATTCGAGAGCTATCTCACGTTAGATGTGTTCGCGTTGACGACTGCCACTGAACTAAGGAAACGTTCGCTTGCATCCCATGCAAAGGACTGGCAGGTAATAAAAATATGTAAACAGTGCTCGCGAATGACTTCCAAATGTTGTGATCGCAAGTACGATTGAAGAAGTATTCGAACAGAGGGGCAATGAATATTCAGGCTGAGGATTGTTCACTGATATTGAGAAACTCTTATTTTCATCCTTGAATGTTAATTTCGATTATTTTTATCGAATCTTTCTACAGCAAATGGCAGAACACAGTTGTTCTTTCTATACGTTGTTATTTATAATATTTTCACGATCTATTCTCCGTCGAATACTGTAGGAAATTAAATAGAGATTTCCAGTATATATATATTGTTTAATAAAATAAAATAATAGTGTAGTCAAAATATTCGAAACACACAAATGCTCGTTACCGCTGCGAATATTTCGCGTTGGTTTGTGGGAGCCTTAAAACAGTTGTTTTCGTAACAATTGCTTCGTACTCACCGTAGTTCTTAGCGAGACAAACGACCTTGAACGAACGATTAAATTTACCGAAACTTCCGCAACTTTACAGAGACACTTACCAACCTCATCACTTTCCCTCCCATTCTCTTCTTACCGTGTCGTCTTGCTTGTTTCGCGACTGTCACAGCCTTCGCTGCCGCCCCATCCTCCTATCGTCGCCTCCGTCACAATACACCTTACCCCATGAATATCGTGCCATCAAGATCCTTCGCGCGTTCCGCTCGGCGCGCGCACGTCATCGCGGCTGTATGACGACGAAGCTCGTATAATTTATGATACACGGCCGACGTAAGCTCACCCCCTCCCCCGCCCCTCTACCCATATAGTTGACCCGCCATAGGGTTCCGGGTGTCGCGTACACCCCGGATCCGCCTGGTAACATCTCCAACACCCCGCCACGGTCGTCCCCTTTGCATACCAATATTGTGGTTCTATGGAAACGATTTACGGCCGACGACGGCCTGCTCGCCGACTTTACGAGTGTCGAACATCAGAGCAGACATAATATTCCTGGGGTGGAGGGTAAAGTGGCCGTGTTTAGTCTTTAACGGGTCTATCGGACCCAAAAACGCGTCGGGACGTCGAGTCGTAATTTCCTGTTTTCATAGAGCAATTTAGGGAAGTACTATGGGACTACGCAAGAAGCTTGATTTTATTGCTAAGAATTTGATCAGGTAATCACGAATGTTTTTTTCGGTTTTCAGATTTGGTCAGTATTACACTGTGTACATGTATACACTCGTACGATTGAAATTACGATTATAGATGCTTAAATAGGAGTTTATTTAGCGGAGAATTTATCGGTCTATAACACTTACGTAAATGACACAACCAAATATGAAATTCTTCTAGAATTGTTCGGAAGGTTCAACATCATTGTACCTTATTATAAACGTGGACCCTGGTCATAAACGTGGATTTTCCGGTATGCAGAAACTCTTCAAGCAATCTGATCCATCGTACCTACCCCAATAATTTAACACAACCCTTTACCGAGTACTCGTTTCAATCCTATCTTCATTCTTGAAGCGAGTTCCGAGCCGGGTCTTTTCATTGTTTTTCGGGAAACAGAGGGTCACGACCCTCTGCGAGCGGTGTTTAGGAAATTCGTTCTGATCTTTGTATGGAGAGGGGAGAGGGGGTTGTAGGGACTCGCAGGAATTGTTCGATTTATTCGTTTGAATAGCGCCTTCTCTGATTGCAGGAGAGTCGGGCAAAGATTTCGCGGGTCGAGCCAACCGGGTGACGTTTGAAACGAGGGGGTTTGGAGAGGGAGGGATTCAGTTTCGTAGGAAATTGGACGATCGATTCCTCCCGGAAACTCTTCGTGATACCGCGGTTTTCATTGTACGCCCGCCCCGAGTCGGCCTGACCGCGGATTTTAATCGAAAACATTCGCTCGACGAAGCGCCGGGTGCGAATGTTTGCGAGAAGTTCCGCCTGGAATTATTCCCCGTTGTGCTGGTCCAAAATTATTCGAGATGGGAAGTTCAAGGGACATGAAAGTTAAGACCGTTGGTACACTTCGGAATGCATTTCTAAAGTTGTAGTATCAGTTTCGACGAGTAGATATATTTTTTATTCGGGTATTTCATTGTAATGTTTAAATTGTTCTTGGAATGGTATTGACGACGTCAGGAAGAGAACTTGTTTAACCCTAGAACTACCAATAGTTTACGATTACCGAAATTGTAATAGTGGTTCTGGCAGAATTTATGTTGGCTTTCAGTTTACTAGACATTTCATGTAATTTCAATTTCGCATAAGAAGTCGTCTAACACGATTCGATGAATAATTGATAACGTGATTTTATAAATCAATTTCGAAGTTTACTTTGTGCCACTTTGAGTTAATGTTGCACATGATGGTAATAGATTCAATTAGTCGCTCGGGGCTACTGTTCTAAAATGATGAAGACAATTAGCTCCTAAAAGTAATTACCTTATCCTAGTGTAGATTATTCCGAACTGATTATCCAACCGTAATTAGATATTAATTAATAATGAAACAGTGAAAATGATATCGACAAGCAGCTCGACAATCTTGACGGTATTGTCACGGGGGAAATTTTCCACGAGCTTCCACTGTTAGTTATCAACTTACTGGGTAATTATTCAGCGTAAATAAATCCCGTGTAAGAAGATTTTGACCTAGTTTCGTTATGAAGTCGCTGAGAAACGAAGCACGAATATTCGGTTGGAAATTTGTGCGACTCACAATGTCTTCTTCTAATTAACAAACAGAATACATAATTCTAAACAATTTTTCAGCAAAAAGAAAAGAATTGTTTTCAAATATTCGCCATTTCTTCAAAAATCAATGTGTTTTGAGAAATCTTGGGCACTTCTCTAGGATTTAGTGTGTAGATGACAGAATTTTCATATAACACAATTTCTTTATAACACAATTTCTAGAACTTTGGAAACACCCCCGTACATATCGCAAGGACTTAATGTTACATTTTTAATAAAGTTCATAAATTTCTTGAAAATACACACCAAAGTTATTCCATCATTTTTCTTTTATCATCGTGACGTTACCCCTTCAAACGGCGCTTCTGTCACTTTCGCAGTCGCGCGTCAATTTAATCGTCGCGCGTGAAAGAACCGAAAACAACGGTGAAAATTAACCGTGACGCGCATCGGCCCACCGATCGGTTCATTTAATTCGTGACCGAGCGTAAACGCAAACGCCCCCAGTCGTATTATTTTACGCCACTGGAACGTGGTCTATTGGTTCGTACAATTAGAATCCCTCATTATACCAACACGAGGGCCGTGGCGAGTCTGACAAACCGTATCCCATGTTTCGAAATTGCCTTTTATAAAATTCTATTAGAAGCGTAAACGTTCGAGCCGCGAGGAATAGCCAGGGAGCATTAATTTCTCTCGAGGAAATTACGCGAATAGCCAGATAGGGATGGGGGGTAGCCAGACGACGAACAATGGTCGGCGTTTTTTTTTTTTTTTTTTTAGCCAGACAATATTTCCCGAAAGATATCCACGGTGTTCGTCGATTTACAGTCGATTTATTTTGGAGCGTCGTAACTGGCTCAGAAAAGGTCAACGGCAACTATTCATCCCATGGGATCGCGACTCCTTTTGTCGTGCAATTTCGCCCCAGCAATCTCCATCCCCAGCCACGCTCGAATGGTCCGGCAAAATAGCGTTTAGCCTCTTCTTGGCCTCTGCCACGTCGATTCGCATCCCGTTCGGAACGTACCTACACATCCTTCCGGTGTCGTCAATTGGACGGGTTCTGTTCTTCCCTCGTGTCTGTCAGGTAAGTATCGTCTGGTTGATCCCGAATCTGTTTTGTGTAAAAATAGAAGAGGAACAGAGAATCGCGGCCGGTGTACGATGTAAATTACTTTTACCCTCGTAAATCGAGTTTGGTAGATTGGGTGCTGCAGCGTTAGCCAGGTGGGTGTTGCGCTTGTTGACGACCATAAAACGACGACACGGAAGATACCGTCCCAGTGGGACGTGGAATTAAAGGTGACGCGGGAAACCGACAAACAGGCGACAAGATGGTTTTAATTATAGAGTGTGTTCAACGTGATTAAAGCACACAAATTATTCTATTAAATGTTTACTTCACTTAGAATATTTTCAACTTAAAGATTTCATCACTCGCACCCGTTTGTTTGATGTTTTCTTTTGACTTCACCACTTTTCCCCTGAATCGCTTAATAAGTTCAGACATCGCTTGACCATTCCTATCCGACTGACCATCTGTTCACACGATCGTTCAGCTTAGAACTACTTAATTACTCAAAGAGAATAACTAAATTCTTCCTACTACCGACGTTGAATATAAACTCACGCGGATCCACTAAGACCGATCGCACCATAGCAAAGCTTTGTTATCAGAGCTAATAAACGCCCAATTTTTCAAGAGTTTAAAAGCAACGGAACTTAGCATTACGAACAGAGATGGAGAGAATAAGAGGTCAAAGGGAAACGCAAAACGCAGAGACTCGAGCGTAAAGATAGAGAAAAGTTTTACCCCACCAGGCGAGATAACAAGCGCGATAATGTACTCAGCGCAGTGTGCATTAAATAATATGTCGACCGTCGTTCCGGCTAAACCCTCGTCGCATACAAAAAAAAAAGAGGTCTGCTGATTGGTCGCGAAATTCCGCGATGAACAAAGCATAACGCTCCTAGGAGAAACAAACCAGTGAATGACCGAATTGTTGAATTTATGAAAATATGCGATTAATAATAGATTGTGTTTGTGTGTAACAACGAAACAGCTGTGGAAATTGCAATTACATTTATTATTCTTGAAATTTCTATAAAAATAATTATTTATTCTTATCGTAAGTTTTTAAAAATCACTTATAACGTGCAACACGTGTAAAAGACCAGTAAATGATTGCTAGATTTCTGAAATATTTTTAATAAGAATTGTACTTATTAATGTTTGCTTAATACGCTAAACTGAAAATGTGGGTTATTAAAAGTGCAACTATACTCCATTTATAAACATTTAATAATTTTAAATTTATAATTTAGATTTCCTTGCCTAATGGACATTCATTGGTATGCGGTCAATTACTGGTTCGTTTACCCTGGTTACATATTTTTCATTGTAAAAGAACAGTTTTGGGGGTATTTTGAGCCGTAGCATTGGATTCTGGTATTAGTTTCTTATTGAAATAAAAAGTTACGACTAATACGACTCTCGCTGTGGACAGCGAACCTACGACTCTACAAACTGTATTCGCGTGCATTGTAATCCTCGTGAGAAGCTTATCGGGACAGGGGAGAACCGTTGACATCCTCGTCGTGTCCCAGCGTTTACTTTGCGTTCCGCTCGACGCCGTGCTAACGTAACAACCGGTGCTATCCGATGAGGGATAAAACAAACGGCGGTTTAACGCGTGCGAGCGAGAAACGGCCGAAAAAAAGAAGAAAAAAATGCTAATTTTGTTGTCACTGTCCGAGAGGCGTGTTCGGAGCACGTAGCTCTCGATTGTTACAGCACGTGTGTACACGAGATATCTCGTATGTGCGTTTACAATGGCGATTCGAGTCACGCGATAGAATAAGATAATTTGCTTTTTTAATCGTAAAACAATAATATGGTGTCGCCGATGAGACCACCAATATTCAATAAGCAAGCGTGAAGAGGTGCGTAGTTTACTATACCATTCGGGTAGGTACTATTGATTACCCTTTAAGACGTATACGTTAGATTTAGAAAATCATATTTACAGGGGTTCTGTCGTGACGAGTGTTAACTAATCGTGAGAAATAATTATCCCCCCCCAAAACGCTGTTTAGGCGTTTAAGGGTTAAAAATAAATTTTTAACCTTTAAACGCCCTTAAACCTTAAGGGTTAAAATGAAATAAAATATTAACCCTTAAAGAACCCTGCGTAAAAACCATTCGCAGAAGCATAAAGTATCGTTAGTATGAGTGAAAAGCAGAATCTCGGTGAACAGTGGGAAGATAGAAAAGAAACTGTAAAGAATGAGGTATGGGTGCACGCCACCATCAATCATTATTATAAAGAGAGTAAAGAAGCGCGTTTATTGACGGGGAAAGACATATTCCACCCGTGCAGAATGTCTGCTAGAAACGGTTCCTACACAATTCGATGAAAAAAAGTTTCTCCTACAATTTCCATTTCCACTGTGTCCTGTACACGTTCAACAAATACACATCTCACGACGACAACGCACACGTGTAATCTTCGAGCGGACGCGACACAGGATTACGCGTCCGCATATTGGCTGCGCTCGCGGTGATCCCTCGGCGTTCACAGTCTCTCTCAAGTCCCATGTGTATGTGTGTATAATAGCATTACGCAGTCTGTAAGAGGCGACGAGAGTGTAATCCAGGCTGGACGGGATCTGTCTACTTGAAACAATTTTGATATCGTCACCACGAGTCTGACCCGATGTTATTAGGCAAACGGTTTAAAATTAAATCCATATAATTTCCGAAAAATGCACACTAACGAAGATTTTCGTGGTTCATAGCGTAGATCACGGCAAAACTTTTATTATACGTCACGCACGGTATGTCTCAAACTCTGCTCTAGCGAAAGGGTTAAATGCGTTGACAGTAACAAATCAATGCTTCAGACGATGCTGGCTGACGATTAATTCCTCGCGGTGGTAATGTGTGTCTCGACGAATCAGGGATGAAAGGGAGCGTTCTGTTTGGTTTTCCTGGATTCGGGGAAAATAAACGATCCCCAGGGAAAATTCAAGGGTGGGATCATCATAGTGAATATTCGATGTTTCGTGGCCGGTGAAAAAGCGTGTCGACAGGTTACCGAAGCGGCGGCACGATAATGTCGCGCGCAGCTACGCCGCGCAAAGTGCTATTAAAATATAATTAACGTCGCTATAAATTATATTTACCTCAGCGGCACCGCCGCGTGTACGCGTGACCCGTAATTCGACTGCGCGGCCACAGTCCCCAACCCCCTCCGACACCCTGTCCGACAAGTTTTATACGAGTTTTAATATACGGATATTAATAAAGGGATGCCAAGGCGAAGTTAAAGTGCGCGCTAGATGCATTAAAGACAACTTATTGGATTCTCGACGGCGTTGTGCCCCGATGCTGATGAGATTGCGCGCAAGGTCAGCCGAAAATCAGGTCGCATTTTCGCGGACGAAAGGTTTCCGTGTGATTCGATCTTATGTAGATTACTTTACACGAGGGAAATATAACTGTCTGCCGAAAAAGACGATTGGACGAAATTATTGATAGAGAGTGATAATACTGTTTTGACGAAGTTTGAATTTCTTCTTACTGTTCACAGTGTATTTGTGGTGGGAATTTTTGTTAGGCATGCTCTTTTATGGATATGTGTCATTTTTTTTGACATTATGTACACTGGTAGATCGAAGCACACTTTTTAATTTAACGGTGAATTTGAAAACTGTCGAAATTAGTCTCGTTAAAATATTCCGTCGAGTCGAGAACGTTCGATTCGTCGATCGATCGATGACAGCGCGTGGTAGTAATGCGAAAAAAAAATTGAAGCTCCGTCGAATCAAGGCGCGCACTAACCAACATGACATGTTTGCGCCGCTGTAACGCGTCGTGACGCTTGATCGGCGACGCTCAAGTGCCGTTCAGAAGCAGTTTAACGCTGGACGTTTCACCTGTTGATACTTTTTTTTTACACGTAGCCCACTGTCACACTATCCTTACACTGTGCAATATAGTAATTGATCAAATTCACGCTCGTTTACATCTTGACCTTTAACCCACTAACGCGCGCTTTAAAAAAAAAAATCATTAAAAAATCAATTTTTTTTATTCGGTATTTGAATATATATTTGTACAAAACTTACACCATTTGGACAAAAAAAAAAATGAAACATTTGATCAGAACCATTCATTTTACTTCTATGAAATGAAATTCAAAGTTCACAGACAAAAACTCTATATAAACTGTGACTGTTGCATAAGACCAGAAGCGTTTAAAAATCATCCGTTTCAAAGTATCCATTTAAATGTCGTTATTTAAACGAATAGTAAAGCCAAAACCCTCGGCATTGTTCCCCTTGATTCGTTAAAACGAAACGACCGACCGCTTTCGATAACAGCGAATCAATTCTCGCTGTATAGAACCGCGAATGAAATTTCGTTCGATCGCAAACACCGGTAGATTATTATTTAACGATAATGAAACGGTTCATCGTAAAACATTGCCGTGCTCTTGGATCTACTCCGGTCCCACGACGATAATCCCTGATTAACAGTGCTGCTTAATTAAGTACGCAATCCATGTAACGCGAGGAGGGGGACAGAAGCGCGTTTCGATCCATACACCCTAACGTTGTTGTAGATCGAAGCCCCCAGATACACAACGTGCAACGTTCAGCCGTGTAAATGCGCCGGGTGTTTGCGCAAAACGATCTTGTTTATCGAACGAATACGATAATTCGTGACCGGCGCGTCACGGTGTCTATCGGCGTCCAGTTTTATCGAACGAAATTTCTGCTCGAGCGTGAAAAATTCCTAATGGATCCCCCTACCCCTCTAAATGGACCGTCGCGTGTATAGAGCCGTTGATTACGTCGGTAATTAAATGATTTATAATTGTGTCGTATCAGGCCCGGGAATTAACATGGACATTTGAATTGTTAATGGATCTGCAATAATCATATTGTCGTCTCACTGAATACCACCGCTCCGCGGTGAGCACTAGATCCAACACCATTTAGGGACCGAAAATGCTACGAGACCATGATGGATCGTTCGAAAATTGTATGCAATATTACATTTAACGTGGACATTTTGTGTAATAATTTTCATACAGACGTTAATTTTTAAGTACTTTTATAATGCTTCTGTATAATTTTAGAAGCATGTTCGGTAGATAGAAATAATAAGAAGGTAGTTCTTATACTATTGCTTTGGCGGGCGGCCCCGTCGTACGATATTTTATTTATTAACTCGAAATTCTAACATAAAAACCAAACTACTTTTTACAAGATATATGTACAAAAGACTACTCGCCAAGATTGTCTTCGGAGACGCTTCTAAACAAACTCTTCTTAATAACCTTTCGATTGCATCGTCTTCAGATAGACAGATCGTAGGAATCGGTTCACCGGAATGCAGGGCGACTTTTCAATAACGTCTCAAAATATATGAATTTTCTAATTGACTTTTTACTCAATCGCAGCATATTTTCGTGCTTTGATAATTCTTGTTAGCTAGAAATACAACAGGACAGGGTATTCAGGTGACGATAACGAACGGATTATATACAGGTGTCGTGATCCGATTGAATATCTTGTCAGGCAACGCGCACAAGTTGTGGAATCGAAAATTATTAATGGCCACTTCATCGTGGACACGCCACGTCCGTTTAATATTTTAACACCTCGACGGCCCGCAATGAAACCGGCCGTTAATTCTGTAATCGGAAATGTGACATTCGAATTTCCCTCGTTTCCTGATTTTCCAAATTGATAACCGTTGACACACGGCCAGCTCATTTATCACGCGGCTCGGTTTTAGCCGAATTAATAAAAAAAAAAGAGACCACTCGTCTCTGGAGCCTCCACTTTCGTGACCGAGGAGGCAAATTTTTTTTTTTAAACAGTGAGAATGGTAATAGATTTCTCCTTCGATATCCGACATTTTCGTAATTCCACTCGTTCGACTTTAATATGAACGATAAACGTCCGATTTAAGCGACCGTGTACCACTTGTTTCACGGTTCTTTAGATAATTTTCTTCTTATAAATTAGGTAAACGCTTTGACTTATGTAACGTAATTGAATCATAATTATTCACTTCCTTTTGCGATGAATGAGTCATTATTATTTATATTAACGTATATAAAATATATTTAATGACTCGAGTATCTCTAATATTTTGAACCAAAACAACAGTAGAAGAGTAAACATTACGTCTGTGATAATGGAAAAGTTTTGCACGTAACTTCCAAAGGTACAATGTACTCAAACTCCTACGAAACATCTATAATAATTACCATTTACTTAACAAGATGTTCCTACATGTATTTCATTCGTAGAATTCCGTATTTTGTTTGAAGATTTTAAACGTACCTTTTACCAGATTGAATGACTTTCTTTGTCACTTAATAAGCTCTATTTTAAATTTCTTCCACAAGTGAATAACCTCACGTTTAAGAAAATTTACATTGGAACATTGAACACCAAGTGGTCTTTCTTTCGCCACACATTTGTCAACACCTCGATCGCGACTCAATGAAAATGCTCCGAACGAATATGCCTTTACCGCAGTCAGTGTCATCGTGGAGTCAAGAGGCGTTAATACCGGAAGAGCCAATGCCTAATTAACACCAGGACTTAATTAAGTATTCATACTGATCACGGCTGACAGAGCAGTGCATCGTGTTGCCACGCATTCTCGATTCTACACAATATCATCCCGGGCTTGAACGCGCGGTCCCATTATCAGTAATCGTCGGACTGATAAGCTCTAAGCAGTTTCCAGTTGGCCGCCCTGGAATTCGCCGAGCGTGATATCGATTACGTTTTACCGATCGTTTGCAACTCTAACTCACACGGGCCCGTTTTGTTCGCTCCATTTCTACAATAGTTGAATTTTGCCACTTTCCGTCACCCTCGAATTTTACTTCCATCCGCTTCAGTGCGATCTTAAAATCTTCATGTTTATACAGTGTGTATAGTGTCTATCCTTTTGAAAATATTATACTGGAAATACGGTTTGAATTTAGAACACCTTTCGGATTTTCCGTTTACTCGAAATAAGGGAGAATAATGATGAGAAATAATGAATTGCTTCAGGACAAATACAAAATTGCAGATAAAATGTGGACCATTTTTTTGTACACTTGATAAATGTGATTCAATACATGAGTGTCACAAGGAATACGTAATTGATTCGTATTAATTTCAAAATGGATTGAATTGAAATGAACTTCAATCGAAATAGTGGAATCTACTTCGATATTCTATTGAAACTACATGAGAAATTAACTGCTTCCATTCTTCAGTGGTACGACCAAGTCTGACAACAGACAAGAATGTATAGAAATGAAGATTTGAAATTGATAACTTTCAATGTGTCATTGGATGCGACAGAGATAGTCCAGAAGTTTTCAAGGCTCACCGTACAATTCCACAGTCGTCGAGGATAGCACCGGGGTCGTTGGAATCAATACCGACAACTTTGAACTCTAGAACGGCGGCAACTACTACTCCAATTGTTAGCCCGACGTCTATAAGCTCCGAGTCATTGGACACCGGTATCCACGATTTTCGACTCGTCGAACGGTGGGGGCTAGGATTCCAGAGTCAATGCACGTGACTGTCATAGTTCCAGAAACTAGTAATCGCGATAATACGGATTCCGTGATTGTAGAACCCGAACGGGGTGGATGAAGCCTGGAAATACAACTTCTACATTTTCGTTACGAGGACAATCATACAGAAGTCACGTAGCGTCTTTACAGTTGAAGGGGCCACTCACGGTGACCTGCCAAATCTGCAAAGATAAGTTCCAGCAGCCGCGTGTTCAGCCTTCACGATTCCGACCAATAGAAAGGATTTGAGCTGGAACTCGAGAACTCTTGGAGGCGATCGAACGTAGAAAAAGAGCAGAAAAACACAGGAATAGAGAGAGAGAGATTGCATGTCAGAGTCCTGTTTGTCTACGCACTGGTACTATCGGTTAACCATTCGTCTTGGTCTCCATGGTGCAGCCTGGTATTCCAGGGTGTGTGCTACCGCCCACCACCTGAGAAGCTTTCTGTTTGTTCCCCGCGGAGAGGACCAACATTCCTACGGCTCTTTCACGCCACCAGCCGGGTGAGCAAAGTAAACCCCAGTGCGGCAACCCACCGAGAAATTCGATTCTTAAAAGGTGCCTCAACCCCGGGGATGTTCCCTTCGATCTGCTTGGGGAAGCTCCCCCAAAGAGAGGATGCATGGGACAATACCGCCCGCTAGCCATGTATCGCGTTACCAACACCGTAAATACAACCCTGAAAGTCAGCTCGTGATACCTATCTATCGGGTAGAAAAACGTTTCGCTACCTGGTCGAATTTCGCCGTCAGTTCGTCGATATCCTCTATTGTGGATGGTCAATGGAGATTGAAAATGTGCATACAATCCATGAACGTAAAAACCGTACAATGTTTCAGGCTGAAGAACTAACAAGAAAATGGCCCCAGGAAATTTACAATAGAACTTTTACATGTAAGTAGCCCGCTTCCATCTTTACCAGTCATCATTTCCATATTAGGGTTCAGATACTCGAAAGCTTCTAGACTTATTTGCTATCGAAATTTCCACGTCGCTTGAATACAAGTTATGTTCCCCAACTATTCCTAGGTGTTTTAACATCCAGATAATGACCATTGGCTTCGGAATTCCCAGTTCTATCACTGTACTAAACCTCATTAAAAAGTCAGCGTTACACCTGGGAACCTTTCCTTGTCAGTGCCGACAAGCCTTCGAACACTCATCGAGGATTCACTGTACATGTCCTGGAAGTTTCATTAAAGCTGGCGACCCGAAATTAGGTCCCCCACGATCTGATCCGAACGGTCTAGAAAATAAACCGAGCTAGGAAAAGCATTGCCATCCGCTCTCACCCACGGAATCACATCTTTTAATCGTTATTACCAACCTTATCTGAAATTACCAACAGTGTAAACGCGCGGATCCGATCCTAGGAAATGAAAGGTACACCCACTCGTCTCTCCACCGGCACGCCCACACCGCCAAGCCCCTCCGCGATTTTTCCATCGATATTTAATGAATTCTCTCCGGGCAAACAGCGACGGAGAATTGAAAAATTACCGAGCCGTTGGAAAAGCAGATACGAGAAGAGGAGGGGACCGTGAAAATTCATCGGGCCGTTCGTGCTCTCTGGCGTTACCCCAGCAAATCTCTTATCCGATACAATGTTTTCTTCCGATTTCCGTCGCCCGTTTCCGGGAGGTTGGTCCTCCCTCCATGGAGATTGAAGCTGGAAATACTTTTCCACCGTTTCCCTCTATCCGTCTCTCTTTCACCTCGAAATACTTGCACCGTGCAAGGCTAGTTGAAATTAGCTCGAAGCGGTATCGACGCAGCGAGAGTCACCGGATGGAATATGACATAATTAAAAATTCAGAATCGAAGGTGCACCCCACCGATAAGTTAAACTACTGCCTTACGTGGAATTTTCTTCTTAACACAGCGTATTGTGCTGTTTCGCTTTAATTAGGCGTATATATGTGTGTTTCTGAACATACTACAAAAGTAAGGCGATAAATGGTGCTAATAAGCGATGTAACTAATGATAATGAAAACCATTTTACATTAGCCCATCGGCTCAGTAATATTGCTCCCTTCGTTAAAAAGCTCCAAATAAAAAAATTTTTCAAAGAAATATGGATCGACTTTGAAATTGCGCTAAAGAGTAGGAAATAATTTTTATTTTTAATATTTATACTCTCTAGAGTTCTGTAAAATACAAGGAAAGATAAAACATATGCAACAAGTTTTCTATATTATTTTGAACCCAATTACTTGAAAAGTATTCCTACTTTAGTTCTTGTGTGTACGAATTATCTTATAAAATGTTATTTCACAGATTAATCCGCAATCTAATTGTAAAGTACGCAACGATGACCGATAGCGCGATTGTCCGTGGAAATTTAAATCGAGCTGTTCCAGCAAAGAGCTGGTCTCGGCGAATCCGGTGGCCGCTAAAGGAATCCTTGGAGTACTTTGCGGCACTGGCAACCGGCTATCGATCAATCCGCATTTCTATTCCGGCTTAACGCAGAGGACCGAAGAGCTGAATACGGGGGGCGAAAAGGCGCTACACTGTGAATACCAAATAGGTTTTTGGTTACACTTCGCGGCCTGATACACTGACCTTTTCTCTTTTCTTTCCGATAGCCTCGATTCTCCGCGGTTGCAGAACCCTCGTTTCTCCTCCCTCGAAGCTTGTCTAACGAAAAACGTGCCACGCGATCTTCTACGTTAAGACCTCTATTCCAGTTCTCATTTAAGAAAGACATACTACTACGTCAACCGGACTCAGTTTTCGTGTTTAAAAAGATGTACTGCTGCGTCATCCGACATCAAAGTGTTCAGATATCTCGAAAATTCATATCAATGCCTCGTTAGAGAATGAATACAAGGCAGATACTTATAAGGGTAGTTCGGTAACCTGAAAATTCCGATTTTTTTCAAACTTTGCAAGTTTGTAGGGGACTTCAAGAGAAGTATAGCGCAATTTCTGTTTTTGGTCCAATGTCTAAGCCTATGATACTATATTTCCATTCATTTTTTAGTAATAAAGTTTTAAGTAAATAAGTAAATAAGTTTCTCTATATTTAATTTCAGCTTTTCGAGAAAATACTGTGTGCTCTCGGGATAGTACCCTAAGATTCCCGCAAACAGTGCACCTACAAATGTAGGGAACAGATGAAGCTACCATACGATCGAGGTTCTCTTGACTCAGCAGTAGCAGAAAATCGGTCGATGACAGGTGGCTTGTTCCAAAGCGCGAAACATGCTTCTATGAAGGAAACAGAGGTCGATACCATCCTTTTCGGAGGGTTTACGGCCGGGTCGGGACTCAATAGGGTCTTGTCGTAAAGCATGTGCTCTCCTAGGCAGGAATCGGTTACTGGGTCGTTTGCAAGAACCGATTACGAAGCAATTTCTCGGGTCTTGCTGTACCTGTATATGTACGTGAGTAACCTGAATTTTACAAACATTTCGAGTTCGTCAACATTTATAACAGCTAAGCTTCAGTAAATACAATGGAATGTAATGAAGACTTTTTTTCAAGGTCACCTTCAATTTTCTTTAAAATTCAATTTAAAAAAAAAGTAACACATGTTATGTTATGATAATTATCGAATTCGTCTTGAAATCCTCGAACAGATAGGCGTAAAAAAATTATAGGTGTAATCGCAAAGAATTGAAGATGACTTTGAAAAATCGTGAAAAAAAAAAGTTGACAAAAAATTTGCTATGAAACCATTTGCTATGAAACCATTTGCTATTGAAACCATGTTATACCTGATAAAAACATTTTTGATCGGACTGCTAATAACAGAGTAATCTCTACTGATCACGATTCGTGGTTCACCCTGTATGTATATGGCTGGGAGAAACCATGACATAGCCGAATGAAAAATGTGCATCGACGTATGCCAGGCGTGTGGCCCCGCCTCGTAAATATCGATAACAGTTCAACGGGCATCAGGAGGCGAAAACTCACTCGAGCACTCATTCGGCGGCGAAGCGAACGTTTAATGTCGTTAAGTAACCGAGATGACGGAATGTTCGGAGGAGTTGATTCGCGAGTTTCATGAATAATTTCGACGGTCGACGGGAGCCGCGGAAGTAGTAACTTAAAGAGTGATGAGTGAATTCGTGGGAACCTTGAATACTGCACAGTAAACCCGTGGTGATTGATTTCGAATGCAATTTCAGAGTACTTTAATAGTAATAAAGATGTACGGTTTGGTATACTTTCGTAGAAAGTAAGAGCGTTAATTTGGAACAACTAATTTAACAATGTGGGATCTTATTTAATTTTCAGAAGATTCGAGATATAGGTGAGTACAGTAAATCATCGATGATCGAAGGTTCCTCGACACTGAATGTTCATACGTCATTCCCACTTTATTGGATGCTTAACTGATTCCATGCCCTCCACCCCACCGCCCGAAAATATCGATACAATTTTTTACTGCTTCATAGTAGTTCACAAGATAGCCACTTTTATACAATCTTTGATTTTTTGCCCAATGAATACAACGTCAATCGTGGCAGTCATTCAGAGCAATACGTTATAAAAAGACTTGTAATAACTTTGTTAATATAAGAGATACTTGCACAAAAATTTTACTATCCTTTCTTGGAAGGTAAACAAATACATAGGAAAAACTACAAGTTCCTTTGTCCCTTAATTGTTAGTTCTAAAAATCGTTTAAAAATGACTCCTCCGAGTGGGAATACACCCTACCATCCGTAGCAAATATCTCGAGACTGTTCCTCCCTGCAGCACGAGTCCTCCGGCAACAAAGCAAACCTCCTCTCCCTGGGAAGATTCTCTCTTCCTCTCTGTATATATAGTTTTGAGAATATACTTTCGAAACGTTACGAGATTTCCCTTTATCCCAGGGAACAGAAAAGCGGGAATATCTTTCCTCCGCGGTGAATCGAATCACAGAGCCAGCGCGGAAAGCCCCGGCAACGCGGCTTCGCAAAAATAAAATTTCCGCTCCTCCACGTTCTTACGGCCGGCCGCGATTACGAGCGGAGGGGTATCGTCGTTGCGCCAGGATTAAAATCGATAGCCCGTTACACCTGTTCAACAATGGACAGCGAAACTTTAATTGGCCCGCGGATGGAACGAAGTCTAAAAAAAAAAAAAAAAAAAAACAAGAAATAACGAAATATCTCGCGTCCACTGTGCTCCTTATCCGTTTCTTAAAGTAGTTCCGCTTATCTCACGCGGCCACGAACTTTCACGGTGGCCCGCGCAAATATTTTCTAACAGAATAACACCGGTGGCCACGCCGTGTTTTAATCTGATCTCGGTCAGGTATAATAGAAACCGAGGTATAATCTCGCGGAAGAATTAAGTGGGCTGTATTGCAAAATTATTAGGTCTGCTAAAACAAGCAATATATTGTTTGTTTCCGTAAATTGGTAATATAATTTAACACTAGAACTACCGGCATTGAATGTATGCTAAGTTAAATTGTGTAATATATAGACTGCGGATTTTATGTATTTATAGTCTATAGAGGTCTATACGATATGATAAAGGATAAAACTTTTATCAGATTCAACGAGTTTTCTATTCTATTCTGAACTCAATATTATACTTAAGAGAAGAAAGAATTTACTACATTACCCATTACAAAGTGCAATCTGTATACTTTAATATTATACGAGACTAATTAGAGTACTTTTTAACTTTCAACAGATATAAGTCGGTGTAGAATTAAATTTGTACCTATAGATAATTGTTAATAAAAAAACGCTTGATGGAAAATATTTTTTTTACTGTGATCGTTCAAGGATTAAGGCGAATACGTGTTTATGATATTCCCTCGGTGTGTGTTCGCACGTTTCTTTTTACATGAAACCTGGATTTCATTTCGCCAACGTGCATCTTTTTCATTTTTCAGGACATCATGCATTCTGTGTGACTTCGCGTGAAATTAGCCATGCTGCTTGGTAAAACTTTGCCCCACTGACTTTACGTCGGCTCCATTTTCCTGCAACGTCGTTTTCGTCTCACTTCGAAGGGAGTATTAATGGAACGGTTAATATAAAAATATCTTGGGTAAGATGATAGACGTTCAATTTGTATTAAGAACCTGTCTCTTTCGTTATTACTTATTAATAAACGTGAAGTCGATGAATCTCCGGGTCTTTGAAAAATATACAGGTTTTGAATTTTCATTATTATATATTCATTCGATATTACTTTCTGCATTATTGAACTTATGAAATATTGTGAATTATTACAAGAACAGAAAGGGAGTTAGTTTAAGAAATCGACTTCATAGACATGGTAACACACTGGATGAGTATAACAAACGTTCGATTTCTCACTTCTAAATAATTATCTACCTAACCCTCTTTTCATAAACAAATTTTTACAAACGGCGATCCCCAACTAAAACCTTCACAACACTGCTCAGTGTAATGACCTCGACAACATATTAAAAAATCATCGAAATCGGAAATGGCATCCTTATTATAAATATTTACCAAAATTACTTCCCAAACAGCGAGAAAATCTCGCGAACGAAACCTTCCATTTATCGTTCCGGCTGATTAACGTGCTAATTCACCTGCCTCGCCGGTGCCCGCTGTTCACACACGTATCACAGAAAATGGTAGGCGAGGGTGAGCGGTGTACCACCGTGGATCGTTGATCGAATTTTCGAAATTTCGATTCGTTCCGAATCTACCCTCCCCCCTCCCCGTTGTATATTCATTGACCGGAATTAAACGCGCCCGGAAACAGTGTCCCGCGGATGAAAGCGCCCCGATATAATCTTCTTATTGCCGGTAAATTGTTCGTCGGCGAGCTGGCCAGCCTGTTGTTTCATATGTATAAACCGACGAGTCGTGAAACACGATTCACACTCGGCCAGAAGCGAGTCTGGGCGAACCGAAATTTATTCTTTCCGTGCGCAACCGGCAGCCCTGCCGATTCCTTTATCTCGGGAAATATCGCGGGAAAACAGTCGCGAACGACGCTCGAGACAAGAAGGAAAAATAAAAGATCGTCTCAGGGAGATCCTCTCCGGGCGGTATGATACACGGCACGAGTCGGTGGATACTGACAGCGGGTCCTCGGTTATTCAGTTATGGTAAGCAAAAATTTTGCTTGTATTTTCAAGAATTAATAACTTTGAAAGGAAACCTCAAACGCAATTTCCTTATTCTTGATTTTCGTCTTAGTTTTACGCATAGAATCCGCCTCGTGAAAGTGTCCCACACTTTTATTAACACCCTGTAAAATATGTAGGAGCAAATGAACAGTCCAGCCGTAACGAGAGAACGTTTCGTACGATAAAACGAACGGTAGCTGATAAAATAGAAAGTCAAGAATGGATCGGGTGTTTTAGTGGTGATTTTCAGCAGCCGGTTTTATAGGCGTAGGGGCGTGGCGTTGTCCAGAACGATCTGCGTAAACTTTCAAACGAAAGGGGGCTGTAAACGTCCCGCAACTCGGCAGGTTTTTACGCGAGAACTGTCGTCTTACTCTGGTATTAGTGGCGACGGGTACGTGAACCCTGAACAACCTATTTTGCTTACAACCAACGAGAAAAATTCATGTGCTTGAAAGGTTGAAAAAAATTCCAATGAAAACTTGAAGAAAATTCTGAAATCTTCTATATGTATACAGGGTGTCCCAAAAAGATCGGATAATCCGGAACATACATATTCTTCCTCATGCAAATACAAATCGAAAAGTTTACACGCATATAGTGATTTCGTAAAATTCAACTCCAAAAGATATAACAATAACATCAGAAGCTGATGCCAGGCATAGCCGCAGAACACGTTTAATATTTCATACGTTTTCTAACGAACCGAATAACCAACTCACAATTTTCCACATTGAAAATCAATATTCACCCAATATGTTGATATCTTACGGTAAGATAAGGATACATCGAAAACCCTTTTTTACCAAGAAACTCTCGTGAAAGTCGCAAAGGTGCAGGGCTATAAATCTCTGGCGCCGAAATTCGCTAGAATATTGACTTCCGGCGTTATTCGTTTTTACGGGACGAGTATTCGTGCAAACGTCTGCATCCGTACTCTATCATCTTTATCCTTTCCGCACCCGTGGAATTCTTCCCTAGTTTACTCTCTCTCTCGTCCACCGTTGCCTTGCTGTTCACCCGTTCTGCCTCTGTTCTATGCACGTCGTTCCCTTTCTCTTCAATATTTCAGTGGTTTTCACCCCTTTCCCGTTTCATTTTCAATCCCGCCACCTTTTTCCTTTACACTCGTCCCGTCCCTCCTTTTCAGCCACGTTTTGTCTATTGATTTTGATATTTTACAAGTTGTAACGGCGGCTACGCGCATTCAGAGGCGAGAAATAGGAACCATAGAGTCTTTACAGGAGTGGAGGGTGCACGTTGTTGGATCTTTCAGGTTCTACTTTCGCGTTTTCCTCGGCTGAAAAGCTTTTTAACCGTATAACGAGAGTGACGTTTTCGTAACGTCTGATTATAATGTATATAATACAGAAAGTAGAATGTTTATGGAGTTAATCTAAGGACAAACATAACAATTTCATAATTATATGGAAAAGAAAAAGTAAACGTGACATTTCTGGATGAGTTTTAGAATTTATATGCTTATACACAATGAAAATAATAATGAAACAGTTTTTTTTTTTTCTTGAAATGAAAATTCAGGCGTTATAGGTTTAAGGGGGATGTAAAATATTTTGAATCAAAGGAACAAGATTCTATGGAAGATCCAAACTAATAAAATTTATGACAGAAACGACAAGCGATTCTGCACGAGAAAATCAAGAGGAATGGTAGAATACTATTTTTTCCTTCGAGGTTTTGTTTCGGAGAAAATCGAATTTGAAGATACGTCATGTATGTTTAATCAAGTTGCGTTAATGACTATGAACATTTACAGTGGTACGTTATTACTTCTACTGCACTAGACTTTGATATAAATTAACAGTTAATAGAGGTCTGGTAAAAAGAAATATTATCAGTCCCGTCATATGTATTTGGAAAGTAGAATCAGGGAGTAATAGTCAGACATAGTGTTCAGTGCTATCGAAAGCCACCAGTGATCGATAAATCTTCAAATTCAATTTTCTCGACAACGAAGTTTTACGTGGAAATGTTTCGATTATTTGTTTCGTACAAAGTTATATTTTCTTCCCCTTAACATTATAAATTACACCATACCTTTGTATATTACTATGTATATTACACCTAAACACGAAATATTGGGTCCTTTAAGATACGAAATACGCGACGGTGACGGTAATGAAATTGCAACCGGGACACCATCGACGCACAGTTACCTTCGGAAACGCTTGGTATATCTATCAGGCAGGTGTGAACGAGTTTCACGAGCCTTAAGTGTAATTAACACGTTAGGAGGTATAGATCGGTGGAGTGTCGTGTCTCGGACCGCACCAAGTGCCGGCTTTGAGTATCTCCGCTATGGTTGCGTGATGGTGTGCGTGCTCTTAACGGTTGATAGTGTTTATTGAGGGCTTTGATAGTGGAGTATCGAGGGAGCGAGCACATAGAGGGATAATGAACGGCAAGAGAGTGCTTGAAGCAAAGGGAATATAGACACATGCGTGTAGTAATGTATAATCATTTCGAATTAGTGCTAATTTATACAGGATCGTTACTAATTAGTAGACTGCGGATTTTATGCATTTATAGCCTGTAGGACACTTCCAAACACAGTAAAAGACAAAATTTTCATCAGAAGCAACGAATTTGCTATTTTATTCTTCACCCAATAAGATATTTACGAGAAGAAAGAAATTCCAACATTTGCTCGTGTCTTTATAAATTACTTTATAAAATGTCATTTTGCATAAACATCTTATTAACGTTCGATAGAAACCTGTCTATACTAACTATTTATTACTTTAACATACACAACAGGATTTTATTTAAAAGTATATATAGTAGATATTTATAACAAGAATAACAGACAGATCAGTTACGTTTCTGCTTAAAATGTCCATCCAAAATACTTTCATCGACCAATTCATAACGATCAGAATCACAGACCAATTTATCTCACCTGATAAGATATTCATTAACCCCTGTGCACTGTTTCAAAATCGAAATTCGATTTTCGATGATGCTTTCCATTTTTCTAAAATGGACTAGAAAAATAATTCATCGTCACACCGCGGATATTTATAAAAATACCGAATAGTACCAAGTAACTCATAGACACTAGAATCAACCGGAAATTTATTTCCATTATCGAACGTTCCATCAAATTCCACGTAATTTCATGAAACTTTTTACATTACTATACATATTTCCAGTATATTCGTGTATCCACGTCATAAATGCATAAAATCCGCAGTCTATTCATTACCCTTTTTTCCCTTCCGTGGCGATTCGTTTTTCCCTACCTCGGCCGAGATCATCTCTACCCCATCACCCTCTCTCACGATCTATCCTCCCGGTTTTATGTTTATCACTCCGCGGGGACGGGCGCCACAACTTTTGGCCTAGGACAAGCGGCATTTAAATGCATGATACGAACTTCGTCCACAGGATCTACACGAAAACCCACGGTATTAAACGAAGAGAGGGGGGGCAGAGTCGGGGAAGGGTAATACAAGTATGATAGGGGAAAAGGATTCCTCGTCAGCTGAGATCCTTGCTCCGTGGAAATACGTATACGTTGCTCGGCGTAAAGAAAGATTATGATAAGATCGAGGCTACTGGGGAAAAACTGATAGGAACGTGCAAGGGTCTATAACCGCGTCGAACTAAAGGGGGGACTGATCGTTCCGTCAGGGTTCACCAAGGAACACGGAGGTTCCGGATGGACGACCAGAGGAGTCGTCCCTCGGGCAGATTCTTTCCAATCTTGTCGCGAACAGATGCTCCACGGGACAGTCGGACGTGTCCAGGGAGACGAACGGTTGTCTGTGCGATCTGCTTGCACCGCCACGTGAGATGTCGTTCCGTTACGACTCGAGAAAATAAGTAATACTCCGTTGGGTCTAGTACGATCCACGTGATGGACGAGTTTAAGGGCTGTAGCCATTGTGAAGACTTGAAAATTGTCGTTTTTTTGGGGGGATTTTGGACTTCAGTGAACGAAATGTTTGATATAAATAATTGTCTTTATTTATATATTTATAAAATACGGTTTCTAGTTAAATTGAACAGTATGCACGGTATCATTATTAACATATTCAAATCCCAAGTTCAGGAAACAAAATTTTCTTCAATTTCGTTATTTATATTTGAAAACCCAAAATTATAAAGTAACCCAAACATTTAAGAATTTAATATAAGGACGAATATGACGATTTCATAACTGTTGTGTTTTACAATTTATATGTTTATAAATACAAAAAATAAAGAATACAAAATTTTAAATAAATAAATCAGGTGTTATAGGGTTAATACCGACCCCAATTTTCTTCGGTCAGCTTTCACGAAACCAGGTCTTTGGTCGAGTCTTCTCTGTTTAGAGATCGGCCCCCCGGACTCGACCCAAAGACAGTAGCCATAAACTATTCGTTAAGAACGGAATCGGTTGGCCGGTTGTAATGCACCGGCCGTGATTTATCGGTGAAAACCGTGCCCGCGGTAATTTACTCCGGACGTTTTCCTGAATTGCGCCATCTGTACGCGCGTTGCGTACGATGCAACGGACCGAGCGCGGTGAAACTCGAGCAAGTTTCCCTCCCCCGTTCCCCGGTGGAATACAATCAGACCTGGTTCGCGTTCGGTCGTTCATACGCTCCATGCTGTCCGTAATTGATTCGTTCATCAAACTCTGTGTCGTTTTGCCTCCGGGAACGATCGTCTCCGAGCGCTCATGCCACCGTATGCGTGTATTCTACGTGATAATGGGGCACACTCACACCTGCGAACGGTGCAAACTATTCCGAACATCGATGAGAAATAATCCTTTTTTTTATGTTTTTCTTTTAATGATGATTTGTACTTTTCGATAGATCGACCGTGTCATCGTTGATTATCTGCTCTGTCGGGTAATAATTAAAACAATTTTTTGAAGAAGAATGGTAATCTTCTTGGTGGATTTGTTATATATTTTTACTGGACGAAGGAAAGGTCGTATTATTTGGTGAATTAAACCATCATTGAAAATGATACAGACATCATTCGTTCTTGCTAAAGGTTTCATTTTCGTATGTTTCCAATCTTTAAAATTATTTTAAATATATGAACATTCCTAATTTAATAATTGGTAATGAATATTAATACATGAATAGTTCAGCGTAATTTCAGTTTTACTATAGTATAATGAACAAAGTCTTCGTGTTCAACCTATTTTTAATACGTTTTTGTAATTGCTGTAGACCTGGTAGTGAGTTGACCATCGAGTACTTTATAGGCACAGAAAGTGAATGTTTGTTAATTGATTCTAATGTATAAATATTTGTTCCAACGTGTACAAATCATTCCCGTCCAGTATTTCTCCATCGATCTGACGATTCTTCTACCGGCTGCCGCATTCCCGTCCCTTTCCCCCGTGTCGCGTTCTACCTTAATTAGTGACCTCGATAAATCGTAGGTATCGGGTGGAAAACCCGCAGCCGGCAAGAAAAACTAATTAAACGGACCACTTATTACGTCGAAGCGGTTGGAACCGTCGACGTCAGTGGAAAAGAAGATTTTCTGCTTCGTGTCCGGATAGACGCGTTCGTAACTCTCATAGATTGAGATTCGAAGAAAATAATTTTACAAATTCGTCCAGCTCATCAATCGCTTGCTGTAGACTGTAAATCTTCAAGGAAATTCAATCTCAGACACTAATTTAATGAAAATGAAGATTAAAGAGAAATTTGCCATATCGTTCATAAATATTCGGTGTATGAATAAATAATCCACCATTTCTCAACGAAGTTAGTATTCGTTCCTATTGTGGTCCCAGATTTGTACCGTCTCACTCATATTTATATCTAATTTCGACGATTCTACATAACTTAAAATTTGTCATCGCATAGTTCAAAAATGATCAGATTAGTTACTTATTGATACACCTAATACTTGCCCTCAATGATCCACTATTTTTAATTTTGCAATTCAATTTGAGAATTTACAACAAAAGATCGTGAATTCTGCTCGTTTTGTGGCCCAGATTGCCAAGAAAACTACATAGTAAAATGGATATAACACGAGTAAGAAAATTCTTACGAGCTGTAGGGTCCATTGTTAAACTTCACTAATGTTTCCACTGTGTTCTACGAGTTAGAAAGTTCCATAAACGCATCGCACATCTGCCAAACTTTAACTGCAATTAACAAGAGAAAATATGATGTTTTTAATGTACACTCTCTTATCACCCCACACTGCGGCTGATTGCTCGAGAATAATAAACCCAGTCAGGACATAATCACTCACCCAAGTCGTGCAAAATAATTCTTGGCACTTTCTCCTCGACTGAACAGCAACATCTCGCGGGGGCAGTTTTATACCACTCATCGACGAAGTGAAAAATACACCGGAAGGAGAGGAGACGGAACGAACACGAAACGACCCGAGATACATCTTTACTAACCGTCGTAAACTTTATTAGTTCGTCATAAAGTTTATCGGTCCATGTCACGTTTCCATCGCGAATTATCCAACGGGCACCGGATTGTTCGGGATTTCGAGCGACTGCCCCTCGATACGGGGGTCCCGTGAAAATAATTTTTTTTTTCCGTGTCGACATAAACTCGGCCCCTAGCGAGTCGGGATCGACGAATTTTTCAGCAGGCTGACGCGTTTCCGGCGGCGGAACTCGGTTCACGACAGCCGCTATTTTTTTGTCGGCCATACATAAACATTGCTGGTTTATCGTAAGTAACAAGTTTCCGCTGGCACACGCGTCGCATACGCGACAAACGCTCGTTCGTTGAAATTTCCGGTGGATTATACAGGTCGACAGCATTGCTAGAATTTTTTTCTGGGTAACACTCCCAATCTGTACGTAATTTATACCACGTGTCTGGGTTGCAAAAAATAAAGTTACACATTTTACAATTATTATTTACAAATTTGTTTGACAATAAAACTAAGAATAGAAGGATGTAAATATAATTCTTAAAAATAAAAGAAATTTGAGATTGATTAAAATCAAGGGTATATTATGTGCAGATACTTATAATTAAAATTTCTTTTATAAACACTAGGTATTATTTCCCCCCGAAATGTAATTCCCCTATCAAACACATATTTCAGTAGACTCTAAAGCAAAGTATAACATTACACCACAGAAGTTTCTATCTTGATCTGTGTCCTTGCAATCTCCGAGCTAATTTCATTTATTAAGAAAGTTTCGACCTTTGAATAAAAAATCGCAAAAAGACATCATTGGTTCTAGGTGAAGCTTTCATTCCACCACAATTCTGCAGACCCGTGCTATACTAATATTTAAGTTGTAAATGTAAGTTTCACCGTTTCTGTAAAATAATGTGCATATAGGTTACATACGGAGCATAAAATATACAATCCAGAGTGAAAAATGAGCCCAGATATTATCCGGGCGACGGGATTCACCGCTATGAAACATCTCGTTCCTCGAACCACCGACCGAAACTCCCCTCCCGGGGCATCGAAGTCGGACAAGAGCGTCGCATAAATACGCCGGCGCGCAAATCGAATGAGTTACGAACGGGTTCGTTCGCACCTAACCGGGAAAACAACTCGGCCGATCGTGTACGATTCAATTTAGAGCACTCCGGTTGCGCCGGCTACCACGCAGCTTCTAATAAATCATGACCGCCACAACATCCGGTTAATCGTGGAACCTCCACTCGCTCGGGCTCGGCTGGTAACGGTCGCAATACCCCGGCTGTTTACCCATTCAAAGATAGCGTTCGTCGGACTAATTACTCGCGGAGTGTGCTGTAAAGGTTTAATGATCTCTGGATCGCGTGAAGCTCCCGTTCTCCCCGCGGACGTGGCACGCGAGCCCCTGAGTGCTCGTTAAAACCTGGCTGTAAGGGCGGCAGAGGAATGCGGGAGGCGTCTCGAGAAGATGACGCCGGTCGAGCACCTTGGAAAAATTCGTTGACGAAAGACGTAAGTATTCTTTGACTATACAGAATGGTGGATACAACCTCGGACGAAGTGATTATACATGGAAAAATTTGTCGAAAATGTAGAGTAACGTTTTTTTGTACGATGATTCGTTTTCGAGATGAGCTAATACGATTGAATTCTTGAGAATTTCTTAAGGGGTTATGGCTACCTATAAATTTTGAAAAAATTGATTTTTGGGTTTTAATATTTTCTTACGGTACATCGTTTTAGAAATATTGTGTGGAAGTTTGAAGTTGATCCGACCAAAGTTGACGGAGTTACGCCCGTTTAAATTATAAGGCCTTGGAAGTTTCGGAGCAGATATAAAGTGGTAGAATCTTTTTCTAGGGGTGCGTGAGTCATGAATACTGTGTCCCAATGCAATTTATGGTTGTGTTAGTAAATACACGAATGTTTCGAACTTTGTCGCGGGCACAATTGTAAGTTTAAGCTAAGTCCCGAAGGACACTGCAGAACTCGAGATATTGGTTATAATTAATTCATAGGTTCGAAGAGAAATAAATTCATTCTCACATATAATCTCCCCCACTTTTGTCTATGATCGAATGATCTAATTTTCAAAACTAATTTTATTTCAGCGATGTGAAAAATTACTTACCAAAATAATCAAAAGTCACTTAACACGTTGACTGCCACAGTGAAAAAGGCAATCTGTAGTCAGACACTTTATTAAATATTTTAAGTCATAGATGGTCGAAAATATATACGTTTATTTAATAGAGGCTGTTGGTCTTGTTTGAAAGTATACCACGATATTAGTTTTACGCAAAATCTTGTAAGAATATTTAAATACTTGTCATCGATATTTAACTGACGTGGCAGCCAAAGTGTTAACAGTTTTTTCGACAACACCTTTAAACTCGTCGAGGCACAAGTACAAGAGAACAGGTGTATCTAAGGGTCATCGGCCAATCAAGAGGTTTAGAATTCGTGCCTTAGCTACCTACTGCTCGGTGTCCAGTAACTCAAGCGATCAGGGGGCAGTCCTCTACCGATCAGGGAAAGCTGATTACTTTTCACTTCACCTGGAACCCAGTCGTTCGCGAACCGAAGGGGGTTCCGAGCTCACCGTCACCATCCTCGTTCTCGTCGATAATCGTCCGACGCCGTTCCTCTGCCCGATAAGGTTAATTTCGAGTGGTAGTCGGAAATCGGGCTCTCGCTTAAACCCTGGACGGGGGAGACCCGGTTGAAGGAGACGGGAGAGACGACTTAAAAGATTTCCTCTAATGCCGGCCCCATTATGCCTCCAGGCAAGGAAACGGCGCGAAAAGAGAAACGCTTCTCCGGAGGAATTTAATAAACAGAACGGAAAGGCTGATCCGTGTAGAACGCGAACGATCGCGTGAGAGACGCCTGGTGAATGGACGAAGGTTTCCTGGCAAGATGTAACGGAATTATATTTTTATTGTAGAAAGTGTTTCCACCGTCGATATGGAGTGTTTGAGAGTGATGAATCATTAAGGAAGTAATTATATCACTCGTTTTATTGTACGATTTTTCTAGTCATTCCTTCCTTCCCTATCTATGACCTCAAATAGCTGTGAATCTTGATGAGTTTGAATGAGTTCGAATAGATAGATATTATTCAATAATTTCGTGTTTCACTCATTATCGAGTAGCCTTGAATCTACCTTTTTCTGTTAATATTCATGACCAATAGTTATTTATAGTTTAATTACTTCCTAAGAATTCGAATTGTAGTAAAGAACGGTCCACAGGTAATACAGTGAACGAAATAATTATATTGTCAAACATTTTGTCCGATATAATTGCTTCGATTACTGTATCACTATCCACTGAAGTGATACAGCAAACTAACAATATACAAACAATATTAAACAGGCGAATCAGACTTTCAAGAAATTATAGCTCACATACGTTTTACCGTATCATCGTCCACGGTCATCGAGGGTAACGTATCAGTCTGGTTCTCCAATTTTCCCGTTCGTCAGACATCCCCTTCACGCACCATCGAGTAACGAGCTCGTTACGCATTCGTCCACGGATCGAAGTAAACGATCCGAGGGTTATCAGTTGCAGAAAGACGAAACGTACGGACTAATCAGATTAAAGAGCAACGCGCGTTTCCCTGGATTCACGGCTCAACTCCTTCCTAGTCACCCTCCCCATTGGTATCGTTTCAGTCCCGTGGATCGTTCTCTCCCCCGAATATATTTTTTCCTTTTCCGTCCTCGTCCCTCTTTCTCGATGCACCGATTCAACGGCGCACAGACCATTAAGGAGCATACACGACGTGCTTCGTGTTTTTCCGTCCTTTTTTCTCCCGAAGCTTTTTAACCGGCACCTTCGGAGCGCGCTGCTCCCGCTAGCACGCTTTAGTGCATTTCCTGAGCTTTTAACGAGGCCCTCGTGAAAGCACTGCCCCGGCTGTACGGTCCCCTCCCCCCTTATTCTTGCTATTTAGTGGCGGGCAACATTGCCCCGTATGCATGCACCCCTTCACACGAGCCAAGTTGAACGCTGTCGCGGCGCGATCGAGCCGTTTCAAAAATTAATTCGATCGCAGCTCTGTGTACCGGGAAATTTTTGGCAAAACGGAACTTTCATGTCTTATTCAAAATATCGTAGACTGGTAGGTGTTTGGATTCATACTACTTGCAGATTTAATGTGTAACTTCTTATGAATTAACACGAAGAAGAACGAAATGGAATTTGATACAGCATAAGATGGTTCCCTGTTGAGACCATTTAATGCAATGTTGAAAAGAATCGGGTTTCACAAAGGTTTGTTTATTCGAACGTGGACACTCTACACGGTCTGATCAAATACAGCAGCATTGTATCTACTTGTCGTATCTCGCGCTAGTCGAACCGGAAGACCAAACATTGACGCAATCTACTTGACTGAGGAACAAACGCCACAGGGATATTGACCTATTCTACTTGACTGACAATCGAGCACTCCGAGGATATTCTTCTGGGTCACTTGATTCGACAATATTAACAACAATAGAAACTGTGGATACCTACTATATTCGTCTCGTATATTTACAACGAAGTTAAATAAATTATTATACACTCTACGCGATGCATAGGATGCAATGAAGCATGGATTAATGTGACACCTTTAATTACGATTTATGCGTTTATATAGTAGTTCCTTGAGAAAGTGTCTGCTATAAGGTTTGCGCGATTAAACACTGACACGCAACACTTACACCATCCGCCAAAAGTATGGGACCAGAGATCATAATGAATAGGAACAGTAACTTATTATTCTGTTACGATATAATAAAAGTTACAGAACCATTACATATACAAATGATTTTCAATCAGTTTTACCACACTACTTCCATCAAATTTTTGTATAATACTATTTTTGTCTTTCTTGAATTATCAGACCTGGTCCCATACTTTCGGCCAAACATTTTTTGCCCGTTGTCTGATCAAACGCTGACTCATTCTACTTCGCGCCTACAATGCCGCGTGGGTCAACCTGTCTGCCTTGACAGGAATATTTCGATTTCTTTGCATAGGTCGTTAATGGCCAGACAAGTGGAATAAGTTTACTAGAACCGCCATCTACAGGGTGAACCATGAAACGTGATAAGCTGAGATTATTGCATACTAAACATTTTTTTGCATGATTAATCAGCCCTATAGGCTATAAATGCATAAAATCCGCAGTCTACTGATCAGTTTCCCTTATAACTAAAATACTAACAGATTATACTAAGAAGTTTATCAAATTCACTAGTTTCCAAACACAAGACTCGTAATATGGATCAGACTTGCGTTTCTCCGACGGTTAAATCGCGCGTTTTGTCGAGAGACCGCGGAGAAACTACAAAAATTCCGGATATCGAGAAGAAACGCGTCGTGGGGACGAGGGTCATATAGAACATGTGCTTAATTGCCGTTGAGAAAACCTTCTGAAACGTCACGTCCGACGTTCCCGGCCTTTTTCCGCCGCGCGCCAGTCCGTCCTTTCTCACCCCATTTGTCTCGTTGACGTCTTCTCCTCGGGTCGATGCCCGGAATCATTCGCTCGCAGACTTTCTTAACGAATCGACGTCTCCCATCCCACTCTCCTTTCTACGAACTAGGGACCGTAGATCTTCTATTTCGGTAATCTGCAAACGCTGCACGAGGGGGGAAAAAAGGTCTGAAAACTTGCAAGAGGATCGTTGTCTCTGTTTCCGTGAACAGAGTCGCGCAAGAAAGATGCACACAAGCTGAACTTCGAGGACGGTCGAAAGACAAATTGCGAACGTGACGCCCGGAACAAGAAAACGGAACGCGCTATTTCACAGAGGACGTACGAAAATATCGAGCAAGTTCTCGAAAGAGAATCAAGATAACCAGAATCGTTGTCACTCAAAGAAACATTCCACTGACGTGAATCCAGACGGAACATTTCAGTTTCAATTTCAAAATTGAAAAACCTCTCCCAATATACCACGAACCATGATTTTCCACCTGATCCAGAATCCCAGGATTCTACGTATCTATCGGGCCCATAAGTAACTTCCATCATTGAGTGTGTCACTACCCTAATACCCCGGGCTATTCTTCCGTCATCGATCTTCTCCAGAGAGGACGATCGATGCCCACTAATTCAGCCCAGGAATCCATCATTCTCTCCGGTCCCCGCCAACAAGAAAGGAGTTACGATCCTCCGAGAAGCAAGATAGATCCAGCCAGCCAGCTAATTGCTGACTGGAAAAATCTTTCACGGCTGGTCTTATCATCTCCACATCCGTTCTTTCTTTTATTTCGCTCTATCCTTCGTCCGTCGTCGCATTTATATCTACCAGTTGCCCGAGATCTCCTTCCGACGAACGTTGTTTTTTTTTTCCAGCTTAGCTACTTCTTCGCTCGCAACCCAGGCAGTTTTCTTTCGTTGGATCTCACCGGCTGCCTTCGTTCATCGTTCGCAGCGAAACCCCCGCGCGCACGGATAGGGCGAGAGCACCGTCGAATCTGATTCCAAAGGCGGGCGCCGTGGAGACGCGAACCGGAAGCCAACTCGAGGATTACCCTGCAGATCCCTCTTGGTTAGACCCACGGCTCCTGAGATCCAATTTCCAGCGAAGTGTGCAGTGTACCTAAGTACAGCGCAGCAGCCACTTCGCTTTGACGGCCAGAAACGCTCGCGGAATCCTCTGGAATTTCGACCTCCATGGCAAGGGGAGGGGTGTTCCTGGTTCATGCTACTTCCGTAGAGAATGATCGGAGACGCATTCGATGACGCTTGCGACGAAATTATTGCGTGATTCAATTGAATCTCTGTATTGATTACGAAATTCTAGAGAAGCTGTGTTCGAGTATCCCTTTTCCGTTGTGAAATGGTAAGCCGTATGAAGATTTTGTTACTTTTAGGAGAATGACTTGTACTAAATCATTATTGTTTATACTAAATGATTGGGGAATAAGATTGATTCTTTACGAGGAAAATTGTGGGGTTAGAAGACTGATTAATAGACTGCGGATTTTTATGCAAAATCAAATTTCAGATGGTTGTTCGTAAAGACGAAAACAAAAGTAGAAATTTCTTTCCTCCTTTAAGTATCTAATTGGGATCAAAGGAAAATATCAAACTCGTTGCATCTGACGAAAGTTTTGTGCTTGATAATAAGTGAGAATTTCTCTACGTGACTATTTCCAAAACTCATTGTCACTGAAAATAGTTTTGAATAAATATTGCTCCCTATGAAAACGTATACCCTACGATCAGTATAATTTTATGCCAAGTGGAACTGTATTGATTCAGTTTTCTTTCTACGCTCCTGAAAAACCGTGGCCAATAATCCGTGATCATTGTCAATAACGTGGATCATTCAAGATCAGAAAATGTATTGTACGTTTATAAATCATAATTCTAACGCGAGCTACAATTAAACAAAATGGATTTGAATTTAACCGTTCGTGATTACGTTTCCATCCAGGCGTTCTCGATGCCTCGCGCCGGCACAATTCCGATAATCGCGTCTCGCCAAACGAGATTTCGATATCCGACGTTCAAGCACGCCGGAGATCTAACGAAATTCGTCGGATTCCAATCGCGAACAGCCGAGAAACCCCGCGGTTCCACGGCCGCGCAGGAGGGATTCGCCGCGACAGAGTTTTCACCCGTCGAATCGGCTCGAAATCCGTCTGAACGCCTCCATTTTTTCCTCTTTGGTTGCTCCTTTCGTTTCCACGGATTCCGTTTCTTTCATCGCCGTTAAATCTCAACCTGGTCCACCCTCCCCGTTCACGTATCCGATATTAGTCTGGCCGATTCTTTTCACGGCTTCGCCCTTGCGGAGGACAGGCGAGCCTCGAAGAATTTTTTATCTCCTTTGACACTGCGCCAATTGTCTCGGATTTCGATCTCGTGCGACGGTTTTTTTGCAATGTCCGATTAAAATCCACGGAATTACATGTGACTGAGATTCCACTATGAAATTCTTATGTATCCTAAGGTCCGTGACCGATCATCGCCGGAAGATGTAAAAGAATTTACAGGGACGGATAAAAGTGGAATCTGCGAGTGGAAAAATTTGCCTCGTTAAACCCCGAGAGGATTCTCGGTTTCGTATGACGCCGGACCCAGGGGTGGATTGGGAATCGAGACGATCGAGGATCGAGATGCGTTTCAACAGGGGAAAACGGCCTCTGACGTTTTCCCAGCGATCCTAGGATTTATCAGGCACGAAGCTGCCACGGAATTTTCAATCTCCCGGCAATTATACGTCTTCTCGCCTTGCCCGTCGCTTTTTCACGTTCCTCCCTTTGTGCCGGCTGGCATCGATAGGACGATACGGCTGCCATTCCGTGACCCGAGGGACCGAGGCTAAGGAAGATCCGTGGAATTCTAACGCGGACGCGCGCGCGGCTGGCGAAAAAAACAACGTGAAATTCCCTAGACGCTGGCACCGAACCCTCCGATTTATGGGAAGTCATTAAAATTCTCACGGTGATATCCACGCGGCGAGCACGCACAGCAATGTGCCGTCTGGATCCTCTCGGAAATTGATCGAACACGGTCGGTAGACGACGAAGGTTTGACGAATCGTTCTTCTTTTTTCTTTTTTTGGTTTTATAGTGGGAGCAAGTTCGGTATATTCTGGGATACGTAATAAAGGTTTAAACGTGAAAGGAGATAGTAAATTACTTAATGATAATATGTACGGTCCTAGATATACATTTATCGCAGCCCTGGAATGTTAACCGTTTAATGCCCAGACCCTCAAATCATTCTTTCAAAATTAGGAGACTGTGGTGTATATTTCGTATCTTGTTATTTTGGACACGAAAATATCAATATTAAACAGACAAATTTTTTGCCAACTTTTTTCTTTCTTCATTTATTTGTGGAGGGAATAGTTGCTGATAAAATTTGAAGGGAATACTTGCTGATAAAATTTGGATATTAATTATCTATATATTATACCGGTATTACACCAGTATTTTCGATGGCATAATACCGAATTAAATCCCTATTTCAACGTCGCGGAAACTGTCAACTGTAAATGCTCGTCTACATCAGTCATAACTGACCCCGTATACATCGAACTTATGTAGAATCAGTCCAAAGCACGCTCGATTCTTCGCCAGTAACGCAGACAGTTGATGTATCAGCAACGAAACGTCGATACTCACGTAACTTTCAATACACCTAAGGGCGCGTTCCGTATCCGACGATAAATCATCATTATATGCCCCCTTTACGCGAAGCACACTCCGTAACAAGCCTTAAGCCTGACGGAAGTTTACTCCGCCGCCTGATAAATCGCGAGCTACCATAAATCCCGTGTCATAGAAACATCTGAAACTATTGAATCGGTATTCGTTGCTGCGAAATAATCGTTCCGTGGGTCGAGACCAACCCCGACAACCGATGCATAACGTCGTTCAGTTTCTCGACGTGTCCGTTGCCCCAGCTCAGCCGCGAATCCAGCACCCCAAAGTTTCGGTGGGTGAACGTGTATGCAGGACTCCGTCGGGGCTGGCCAGTTCAAGCCGGAAAATAAACAAGATTATTGGGTGAGCTTGGCAACTTGCTCCCTCCTCGTCCACCTGTCGAATATAGTATATGTGCAGTTTCTGCGGCTCGTGAGTACGAACGAGCGAGCACACGTACATAAACGTGTCTGTATACTGCACTATCCCAAACAAGCGGTCGCCTAACGCTGTAAACACCGGCTGGCGTGAGTACACATGTTTGCGCTTATGGTTAACCGTGTAGGCAAAGGGACGACGGTCGCAAGAATTTTACCGTGAGGTCTGTAGGATGACTTCTATTCTTGGGATTTTTATTGTTAAGATTGTGACGACCGATCATGTGAGTGTTAATTGGATTGTTTTCAATTGTTTGGACTCCGAGTTCGCCGTTTTATTTTTGGAAGAGATATTTTCACGTATCTCGTGATGGTTAGAAAAATTGTATATAGATTCTTGAGACAAGAGAAAGTGCAGGGTAGCCTGGATTTCTCGCTCGCCAACGTCAAGGATGTCATGAATTGGGGATTCTTGAAGGGTACGTCAAGGGTACACGGCGCTCGGGGTCCACGGTGCCTGGCTCTCAAGAGTCGAAGGGCTGTCTGGGGACTTAGGCCCGAGGAATTTCGCGTTGACTTGTGTTATTTGTATTGGGTCACTGCGAAAATTCACTGAGATTCTCGTCGTATAAAATGTGAGAATTATATTCTCTCACAAATTTTCTTCATAAATACTATTCAAAGAGTATAAAGCTCAGTTAATAAATATACATATTCTCATAAGAGATCCGTTGAATTCTAATTACCATTAATGAAATCTTCAGTAAGAATCTTTAATAGAATTTTAATGAAATATTTGTTACATTTTCTGTGATATTGTGATATAATGTTACGGTAACTATTAAATATTCTTTAATAAAGGAAGGCGGAATTGAATCTTTAGCAACGTTAATTATTTCCCGGGGAAATCTCGCAGCAAAACACTTTCTTGTTTGCATAATTAATATCGAAGCAGCTGTTTCGCCGACATTATACTTGTTCTTACTTTCTTTATCTTCTTATTAGACCTTCCGGAAATTTCTTCCGAATTTCCACGTGCTTATTTTGCGATGGACCCTTTTAATATGCCTCAAATGAAAATTTTCTTAGTAACCCTGCGGGTAATTATGCACGTTTTTCAAGTCTCAAGATTCAAACTTCAAGCTTCTAGTCTCTCTAGTCTCTCTAGTTTCTCTGTTCTCTCTGGCCTCTCTGGCCTCTCTGGTCTCTCCTGTCTCTAATCTCTAATCTGTAATCTCTAGTCTCTAGTCCCGTAAGGTATCAACAAATGTCAAGTGCCATCAAGTTTCAAGTCTCACGACTTACGTCTTACGTTTCCAGTCTTTAAGTTCCATCGAGTCTCAAGTCCCACCAAGTCTCAAGTCCTATCAAGTCTCAAGTCCTACCAAGTGTCAAGTCCCATCAAGTATTAAATCCTACCAAGTGTCAAGTCCGATCAAGTCCCATGAAGTCTGAAGTCTCACATGTCTCAACTCAGATATTCACCATGTGTCCACAACAAATACGTTTTAAACGAATAGTTTAGACTACACTATAATCTCAATCAAACGATTCTCAGCAAGTACAATCGCCGACCAATCCGACTGATATATGCAGTCAGAGACAACATGACTCGATCTGAATATCACCAGGAGTTCGGTTACGGAAGGGTATAAATGGCTCGAACCGCGGCCGACAGTAATGTGTATTTACAATCCGCGTGCGACCGTGGTTCGCCCATCGACTTTCGGCCCCGTTTCGAACGCGCACGTAGAGTTCCGCGGGTATCGGATGCAAGGCTAGGTTCGGCAGTACTTGCAAAACTCGAGCGGAGGCGGCGGCGCTGCAGCTTCGGAAGGATGCGCAACCTGAATTAATGAAGCCACGGATGCATTCGGCCGTGTGACTGGTAATCCTCTTTCGGTATTTCCGGAAGCGGCGCTCGGGATTTCACGTACGATAAATAGAGATAATCCAACCGATGTGTATATACCGCGCCACGAAATATGTGTCTCGAGTTGCGGCACGTATATGTATAGGTATTTCGGGTAACCGTTACAGGATCGCCTCGTAAACACCGCGCCACGGATGGAACGACGAGCCCCGCGCCGCTAGCTACGTGGAATCCTTCCGATGCCAGGATATTTAGGGGATGCTGTCATTAGCATGTGCACACGTATCCAGGCGTTTTATAGCTTCTTGGAATTGTTTCTCGGTTTCGGATATCGAGTCGCTGAGAACGTTGCCGGTACGCTCGAGGAATCGGATCCGAGGCAAGTGTGAACATTTGAACATCGTGTGTCTGAGGTGGGTGGATTATGACTAGACTGTGGAAGTTTTGGCGAATTCAGAATTTCAGGTACCAATGTTTAAAAATGAATGTCGAGCTGAATTTTAGATGTTTCAATTGACTTCGTTTAGTCATAACAAAATTAACATTTCGTTGGCATTGTTAAAAATACTAAATTGCTTTTTTCTCAAAATAAAGATTTTGCAGATACGTCAATTACCCTTAACAGACCATTATATACCTTGTATATAAAATGAAACACAATTATCAATTTAGAAAGATCTAAATATACGTGTGATACTCCTATTTATATAATTTTGTCTATTCTTCTACCTAAATATAATAATATATATTTATTATCTACGGATGAATAGTCTTTGTCAGTCAAACTGCACTAAAATTCTGGATGACCTGAACATAAAATTCTATAGATTCCTCATAAAAGCAGACATTCAAGAATTCTATCTTTCCGTTTCTATCTACCTATACGCCGATCCGTTGCTATATCCGTTGAAAATAACGGGAACAATTGCCTTAACAGATTCAACCCCCGTTTCTATATTAACCGCACCTATATAATACTTCAAGAATATCGATTCAACTAACCAGTTCAGTAAGTAGCTGAAGTGATCACCCAAAAGAGAACGTGAACCGATTTAGTCCAAAGAAATGACCTGTGATTAGGTGGAAAGATAATCCATAAATTATGAAAAAGAGCGAATCGCGCGAATTTTCAAAAGTTGGCGATCGATGGTTGGGGGGTGGACATGGAGGAAGACGATGGCGCGCCATTACGTCGATTTTTCTTTCTCGCGAGGAGACCCCTTTTTCAAGATACATTATGGGATTATTAGAGCGGCCTCGACGAACTAATCTTTCCGGGCGAAATTGTTCGCCGACCTAGACGTGCTCGTTTTCCCGTGCCAAGCTCGTTTAATAAACTTTCCCTCCGCCGCGCGATTTTCCGGACGCCGCCGCCGCCATCGCGGTAATTTCTTTAAGGCGCTGCCCATTACACCGCCGCTGGCAAATTCTGGCCGAAGAGACGAGCCGTTTTTCTTTTTTCTTTCTTTCCTCGAGCCCGTAATTATTCCATGTCTAACGACGCCGACGATACCAGAAAGTCCGAGAGATCAAAGCCGCGACGACGACGACGAGAAAGAAAAAAAAAAGAATCGACGGATAGCTCAAAGGAGAGCAAGCTTGAGCGCGAATGGATAATGATGTCTCGAACGCGCGACCATTCGAATCTTTAATTGTCCCGGATCGTACTGTTTCAAAGTCCATCGTCCCTCGATTACAGCGATGTCAACGGGAAATTTCTTTCGTGAACGTTACGAACAGAGATTTTCATACTTTTATGCCCGGAGCAGACCGGAATTCATGGATCGAATCGATTAAGGTTAGAAATCTACTATTCTACCTATAGATACTTGAATCTTTGGTTTGTGAGAAAAATGATGTTGAATGTCATGAATGAGATTGACGGGTAAATTTTAGAGGTTTTGGATCTTGAGTGTTTTACTTGAATAATTTCGAAGGAGTTGATTTCGATAATAGATTTTCACAAGTTTCAATCGAATGTAGGTTAGTTTAACACTAAAACTACCGACGATAAACGCATACGTAAAGAAACTTTTGAAAATTTACAAATTTATAACTCAATTGGTTTCTTCACTTTCATATCGTAATAAAAATATTCTTTTTACAAAACAAAATCAGCACTTCAAGTTTAGAGAGTTTCGAGTTTTAAAAACTAACAAAGTTTCGTATTTGAGTTTCGTAAATTTAAAAACCAGGTTCCCATCCACCTGTAGTGAGAAGTCAGGAAAAGAACAAGGCACAGTGAACAGCGATTCACGGTAGACAGTGCAAACATTTTAATTTTCCAGTCAAGCCACATCTGATCGGACTAATTAATCTAATTCGTGTGTGCTAAAGGGGACGAAGGTAACGGTCGATAAACGCGTGGGGACGCTGAGCAATCCACAGAGATAAATGCACGCGAGATAGATTGCACGGCACGATTGTTATAACAGTTATTAAGACAGCATCGATAAGACACACCGCACGCGAGTACACACACACTGCCCGGAGAATTACTAATTACTGGACACGATAAATCGGCCCAGTGTTCATTTATCATCGGGGAATATTAAACGACGGTGGGGGGAAGGAGGGCGCAGTGGCGGTTTGTTGGCTGGAAAACTTCATGCAATTGTTTCTCTGATTGCGAATCAAATTATTCAACCCCTGGCCCACGGCGTTAATCTTCGGATGGATAAGTATCTTTGCATTACGTTCGCATCGTTGACTATGTCGCCTCGAAATACCTGTTTGTATAATGGATATCATCCCTAATCCACGGAATATACAATATCTTTTTTCTGCTGAAATATTTTTAATACACCTTCTGTTTTATTAGTAGATTGCGGATTTGATGAATTTATAGCTTATAGACGTCTGTGAAATAGAATATAAAATAAAACTTTCATCAGAACTAACGATTTTTCTATCTTATTCTGAACCCAATAATATACTTACGAGAAGAATGAAATTCCTATCTCTGCTTTTGACTTTATGAATTACTTTCGAAAATGTCATTTTGCATAAAAATCAGCTATCTATTTATTATTAACACTTTCACTGCCACGTCACCCAAATATTGGGTATATCGCAAAGAGGCTAGAATATTTAAATACTGTTATGAAATTTTTGCATGAAACTAACATCGTAGTGCAAATTTCTATTGTCTCTGATGTAATTGCGAACTGCATAGAATTGTGTGAATTGTCTTTGTTACAGAAAACAGTATTAGACCTCGTAGAATTAAACCGAAGTTCAGTGGAGAACACTTCGATCAAAATACATAAAGTTTGTAGAGTCACAACAGGAACGATGAGAATAGTAATCGGCCATTCATATTTCCCAACCGTCTGATGCTTCTAACTCGGGACATTATTGCCGAGAAAACAAAGTTACGAGAAACAGTTTGAACTCTCGTGTACTGTTCGTGTCAATTGACTTTAATTTTCAGTTATACTGTTCACCAGAGAAACTTGTAAGTTAATTTGACCCCAGTACTTTATACATACAACGATCATGCGACATCTAAGTACATATAATCCCTTAATTCGATTTCAGCTTGGATCAAGTTTAATTATTTTACGTATCTATAGTAATGAATTGATTTATTGACGAATGCACTATGGGTTAAATATATTACCCAATGAGCTAACAAAAAATTTCTCCTGATTTTTAAAACATTCAAGAGTTGTTCCGAATCCTCTATTAATAAAACGAGATTTCTATAATAAAATTACTCCGATCGTACATCATACAATAAATGACGGCTGCAATCCGAACAAATCATCATTTCGATAACACGATACCTTTAATTCCCAGTCGAAAACGCACGCGATTGTTAATAACGGTCACTTGAAAAGTTTTTAACTACAACGTGGACGAAGCCGGGAGGAGGGGAGATTTGGCTTATTGAATTTCAAACAGCTTAATGCACCGTTATTACGTTAATAAAGGGTTGTCCAGTGGTGTCTCGTTACCTTTTTTTTCGCGCCAAAACGGAACTGTACGGGGATTATGATGAAGAACCGTATTCCGTGTCTCACTCCGATCTGTAATGACTTATTAATGCTAACGATGCTCGTTAAGGGGCCCCACCCACCGTGTCGTCGAGATCTCCCCTTTCTCCGTCGTTGTTTTATTCTACCCATCCCCCCTTCAGCCCCACAAGGGACAACTTCGCCGTTCGGACAGGCAAGTAATTCATCGCGTCTTGGCAAATTGGGTCGAGTTAGTTTGCCGGAATGTTGAAAAGACATTCCAAAGGGATTCGTTCTCGAAGGAGAGCCCGTGATATTGCTCGTCCCACGAAATACTCTCCTACCCCCCTTCCCCTTCGCCATCCCCAACCGGACCCGATGTACCACAGAACTTGGAACTATTACGTATAAAGTTGTCGTAAGTTTCCGAGATTTTCCACTTCCGTTCTTCCCTTTATCTTCGATTCCCGATAACAGGGACTCCTGCCGACATTGCGAATCGCAGAACCCCTTTCTACGATTCTTTTCTCGTTTTCCATTCGACGACGGCGAACTTCGTTACGTTGTCCTTTCCTCGGATCGGTATTATTATATTCCGTATTATTTACCTTCGATGCGTAACACGGAAGACGGAAATTCACAGAAACGTACATTGTGTGACATTTTTGTTTTATTCTTGTTCGTTTTTTTTTTTTATTTCTTTTACGTCTGATCGATTACTATTATGAGGTCATTAATGACGACGTCAGAATTTCCGAAGCGTCCCGTCGTAGAAAAAGTTTGGGATACGCTGGGTTTAGTGATATCTATGAAACGAAAATTGTGTTACGTATAAAATACGGAACGATCCTGCCCGAGTTTTATAATAAACCAGAAAAGTGATGAATATTTCACGTGCATGATAAAAATACAGATATACAATATTACTCACACTATTTCACGTTATGGTAATATGAAGGGAGAGCATAAATTCGTCTTGTATCATCGCGGCTGACAAAATATCACGCGGTAAGAAATTACTGTCACGACGGACGACGGAATATTTCATTCGTCGACGGTGATTCCCCGAGCTGTAGAATCCTTCGAGAAAACAAATTCGCGCCGCCGTGAATGATGGCTCGTAAATCATAAGGCTGGTGCTCGACGAATGTACATTTCGCAACCGGAACCGGGCTGTAATTTACGAACGAAACTCGGCTTATTACAATGTTTGATCTCGGGATTCGAAGAAGCCTGTTTGCAAAGAGTCGTTTCGTCGTCGGCGACGATCGACTCGGTTGTGATTCTCGTGTGGAAACGTTGGTCGACCGGGAAATACGGTCGTTGGAGAATGTTCGTGTCTGAAGCGTGTTTAAAATGTTCGCGAAGAATCTGATAAGGCCGAGTCAATAACCGAGTGCCCGCACGATTAGACTGGAAAACGCATTATCGGGGGATCAGTTTGAAAGCTCCACATGAACAATATTTTGCTGTCCGATTAATTTATTTTTAATCGGTGGCGACCGATTCTTCGAGCTAAAAGTCACATTTAAATTGACGGTGGTTATTGAGGGTTTCTGAACGGGGAATGTGGACTAAAATAAATTTTAAACAGAATAACTTTTTTAAAATTGGACCCTGAGTTTTTGTAAAGTCAGAAGAATTAGTTTATTGAACGATGTGTTTAAACTGTTGATTCTTTTTTTCTACGCATGACACTTCAGGAAAGTGTGTTCAATAAAACACAAGAACTGTACGTTAATTATCTCAAAATTATCTAACGCCAATGAGTTCCATCTGAATGTTGATATTGAGGACAGTATTGTCAAAGGACAGTGAAGATCATCTGTGTATAAATACGTATGTACTTCAGGTTAGCTATTGCACATCGCGATGAATATGAAATGAAAGCAAACACACGAGGAATTCCGAATAGCCGTCAAATAACACGAACACTACCTTTCCTGGAAAAACACGACATTCTAGTGTCTTTAATACATCTGACAGTAACCAATGATGACCTCAAAAATACACAAACTAGAATTGGACGCAGAATTACATCCGTCGTACATCATACCTGTGACTTGCACTTATGTTTTACGATTAATAATTCTGTACTTATCGTCGTCTCTTACACGAAGACGTAAACTAAGATGTGAATCTCTTACACGAACAGCACCTGCCGTTCAATCGTGGAAGAAAAGAAGACTTTTCCAACAAACCTAATATTTATTTATTCCCTTTGGAAGATACTTCTTTCTCGATTCTCGATAAATTCTACCGAATTGAAACTCTTCTCCGGGCTCTTCTTTCGAAGTAAAACTCGGCTCCCGGCTCGACACAGACTTTTTTTTCGCGATGATGCAAGCTGACGGCAGCCGTTTTCTAATTAATGGCGTGGGTCGCAATCAAGAACGCTCACCGGCGGCAGATTGAGACTGCAAACATTTCAAATTGTCGGACGAGTGTACGCCGATAAAACTATCGGCCGACGTTGTTGAATTTTTACGTAAGACCGTGCCGGCGTAAAGCCATAAGACCAATATGTTAGACGTGTGTACAGAGCTCGGCCGATAAGACGTCGAAATGGAGGGAAAAGGGGGGCATGTATAAACTTCCAAAGTCACACAATGTTACGCTGAATTTTCACGGCGAGACCACTCTAAACGAAACGCCTCGTCAATGGGAAACCTCCCCCGTGTAATCGAGGGTAACGAACGCCGTGAAATTTTTTAATCGACGAGAATTAAGTACCGTGGCGTAAACGAGACATTATGTTACAAATAATACGTTCGCGGCACTTCGCGTTATAGGCTTCGAAACACTGTAATTTTATATCTCATTACGATAAGGCGAAACATTTGTTCTACCTGAAATATAATATTTTATGATGCAAATATTCACAAGGAACTTTAAAATAATGGATTCTTTTATGTGATAATTGTTAACCTTTTTTTTAATTCTAGGTGTTCCTAGTTAATATTGGACATGCTGTAAGCTCTCACAGCAGAATTTTCTGTTTCCTTTTTTATGTACCCTGTACTCGACAATTGTATACTTTATTTTCTATTATATGTGTATTCAAATCCAGAGATCAAAATATCAATGGATGCTTACTCTGAATTGCATATCTGTTATTGCTCCTTCATGTTATTATAACACTTATTTAATATTACTTTAGCAACAGATTATAATTTTGACTATACAAATAAATAAAAATTGAGAATGACCAAATTTTATTCTACATTTTCTTTCTTATTTTTCCATAAGAAATAACGTGGTGCTTTTACATATTATTCGGCCGGCCCTTGTATAACAGCCAGTCGATAACATATTAATCCATAATCCTCGACACAGTTCACAATTATCTACAGTTGTACCAAGAGAAAGAGAAATTAAATATCTCTCACCTTTGTTTTTCAACAAAAATATATTACAAAAATGGATCGGAAAAGGGACTAACAGAGAACACAGAATCTCGACGGTTCAATTTCAAGTGAAAGAAAAATCGGAAGTACACACGCACTTCGCCGATACGTCTTCGACGAGGACGGGTGAGCCTCGGCGAGGATAAGTCGAGGTTAATGGGAGGAGAATCGAATTCCTTGGAAAGAAGGAAGCCGTTCGTCGCGCATCCCTGTAACGCTGAGAATGCAATAGGGAACGGCCCAGCGACCACGCTTTTTCCTTTCATTTGATCGAATGTCCGTGACGGGAATCGACTTTCGCGTCACGTCGATCGCGGGAGGAGCCGCGTGTGCCGCGCCTGACAATGCTGAAACCGTCGTCGCATCCCAGCCGTGGTCTAGTTGAATAAAAACGTTCGTCTGGCCAATGTACCGCCGGGTCTAGGAACAATAGAAAATTAATGACAAAACGGACGGCATACCGAGTGAACCGACGATTCGTCTGGCGATTTTCAAGAGTACTTTTCGTTTCTATGGATGCTTGTGATTCTTAACCTTGGGACGAAGAATCAATGATACTGCTCGTGAGGTGCAACGTGACCCCCTAATGATTAGATTATTCTACTGCTAGTGGTTCGATCGGAAAATTGTTTGCAAGCATCAGTGATGATGTCATAAGTAGAACTAAGCAGTCTTAACCAGCAAATGATATTTTCTTAACGTTTCTTTGGTTTATTAAACAATAAGGTATTTTCCCCCACATTTTACCAACCATCGATTGTCAATTCACAATTTTCGCACGGTACTGTATCAACTTCTCGGACAAACTATATATCCATAAGTTAACGATCGGTGTCGGTAAAGGAACCTAATAAAACATTTAAAAAAAAAAAAAAATTCCAGCACTTCACAGTTGAATCAGAAGTATCGTTTCGCTACCGCCCATAAAACTTCAGACATAATTAAAGTGGCAAGTTACCAGGCCCCGTGGTGTGCCAGTTGGCAATTAGAGATTACACGCGACGCTGTTCCCTTCTATTGCATAAACAAGTCTAAATCAATAATGTCGGAGGGAAGGGATTAAGTGTGCATGATTTCATTCCCTCAACCTGCACCCTTTTCATTCCCCCAACTTGCGCCCTTTTCATCCCCTTCGGTATGTGTATAGAATACCTTGCACACGCCGTGTAATTTTCACCTTTCTCGGCCGCGGGATCGATGTCGATCGGGGCACACACGCCTCATCGACGATCTGGACACGTCTCCATTCCTCGAGCCCAGACACGACCTCCCCCATCCAGGTTCCATGTGAAAAATACTGTGGAATTGTCCGAGCAAGAGGAAGGTTGCCGGTGTATTTTATCGCGCGGAAGCCGTACACGGTGGCAAACGACTCCCCGGTTAAGGGAAAACGAAGAACGGCTCGTCGTCAAAGGGTTGAAGGGAGGTGGCGAGGGGAACCTCGTTGTTTGCACGTGCTCGCTCGCGACTGCTCGGATGCAGCTGGAAAAATTAGTTTCGGAAGTAATTTCGGCGTGGGAATATTCTACGCCTCGTTGGAAGGGACGAAGAGATCCCTACTTCCGCGTCGCTTTTGATTCGAGAATTTTCGAAGAGGCATATATTTCGTTATTTCGTTCTGAGTTCAGTGACATAAAAGTGATAATCTTTAGGTACAAGGGAAAATAACGATTCAAGGATAGAGAAGTGAATTGTTGACCGAAGTAAATGAGAAATTAGAGATTGGAAAATTTAAGGTGGTAATTTTGGGGTCATTCTGTGTGCGCCAATTAAAGCACGCGTTGTTATTGTAGTTACGTTATGCTTTTAGCCTGAAATGGATTAAACAACCCTTAGTAATATTTGTTTGAATTACCATTGAATCAGAAGCAGCTTTTTTTATCATACTTTAGAACTGTGCATCTCGAATAACAAAGAATTAGAAAAATTGCCTACAATTATCGTGATTTGCATAAAATACACGAATATAGTTCCAGAAATATGAATATAGTGCACAAGGTTGAAGTTACGAAAAGATTTACAATTTTTTCCATTTTCCGGGAGGAATGTTTATACATATGTGTACGATACGAGACATCCCCCTGTAGGAACTGTTGCCCGAGTATCGACGCAGATTGTGTAACAGGAAGTGAGCTCTCAAATTTCCAAACTTCTTGACCCAGATGCTCATAATACGCCATATCGCGCAAGCATCCTCGAGTCGTATCCCAGCGCCGTTGGAAACGACACGACGAGAGCGCCGGGCATTTTTCTAAGACGGTTCCGACCGGAAGATTCCACCAATTTATGTACACTTATGGTATTTACATTACGCTCTCGTCAGGCCACTCCTAGATCCAGGCACGAAGCACCGGCAGCAGTTGGAAATGCTACAAAATCGATCCGTGATGCACACGCTGTCTACGAGTTCGCCCATTCCACGGTCGGGATATGACCACGATCACGAGCCAATACTGTGGTTACTTAACATAACCACGCTGGGTAGTACTACGGTGCACCTGATGCGTTATGTATATTCGGGGAATGGTATGGAGTCCATAAGTTTCAGGTCAAAATGAAATTAGATGTCTCATCTCGTGGATGACGCACTAACATTTTTTTCCACGAAGAACTGTGTACGGTAGTTTTATAAAATGTTTTAGACCGAAAACGATCGAATAAACGCGTTCAAACGTTCTAGAAAGTGTTTTATTGATTAATTACAAAATCAGGATAGATTTCTTATTTTATTATCACCGGAACCTTGCAGGCGATTCGATCAGAATTTATGTACACTTTAACGATACCATATTACGCAATTGAATTCAGTGATCGTTGAACGTTCAATTCACCGTTTGATCTCGAATATGTCGTTCGAATCGGAATACAGTGAAGTTGGTCGGGGGATTCCAGAATCAAAGGAACAAAGGATCTCTCGATTTTCAAGCGTCCGTAAGGTCTTTCGGTCGTCAATGCGTTCTCTATAATGGCACCTGCAACGCCGAAAATCACGTCACCCGAGAAATTTCTGGATTAACAGAGGTATCGGTCTCACCTGCGACGCGTCGCGTCGCGGTGAATCGTAACCGATGAAATTTCACTCGTAGCCCACGGGCTAGAGTCCCTAGCGAGCTCATTAAAGGCTTCCTAGCCACGACAAAGGATTTCACCTTCTTACGTAACACTGTCCTTCGTTTGTAGGGGCCCTTTCGTGCTACGATCCCTCTTTCTCGAGCCCCAACCCTTCCCTTTGTCTTGGTAGAGTCGCCTCTCCTCCCCCCACCGGGGAGCTCGTCAAACACTTTGATCTTAAATTAATGTAGGTCGGATTACGGCTCTTGTCTTGCTACCCGATGATCAATCTGACTACGAAGAACTGATTGTAGCCGCTGTTTACGCGAACAACAGCACTACAGTCGAGAAATTCGATTTGAGGTAATGTCAAGTTCATCGTAGTCCTTTTTCACGATCATATGACACAAAACGTTTCCTTGTCGGTCTATGTTTCGAAATTTCTTTATTTCCTCGAGTTCGACCACGAAACGATTCAGATCGGATCTCTACGCTTCGGAAGTTTTAACGGGTGATCGGGTAAACATGATCTCGAAATCAAATACTCGAACTCGGTTGTAATTACCCGAGTGTACTTTACGGGACAAACTTAGTTGCGTCGCCGGTGAACATCGACGAGCCCCGCCCAGGAACCGTGGATATTTTATGCAGGGAATAAGTTTTCCGGCTAATTTCGTCTCAAAGGAAGTCATCCCGCCAACCCGCCCAGTGATCACCGTTGAATATACTGCACTGTAATCTTCCGTCCTCTATAATTATCCTGACATTGAGTAGCCTGTTTATGTATTGTTAGAAAGCGGTGAGAAAAAAGAAATTGATCTAAAAATTATTTTCCTAGATAATTATATGAAATTGAATTTTATCGTTTATTTACTTTACAAAAATTAAGTACCGACCGAAAGTATAAAGACGAATATTATTACAGAGCCACGTATCTTGAAGTCTCTTGGAAAGAAATACTAGATTCAATGAACGATAGTAGTAAATTATTCACTACCACAGCAAACGATAAAGGCACCAAATAATCAAATATCTAATAACTCAATTCGCAGGCCAACAACGCTACATTTTCTCTTAAGGGGATTAGAAAGTCAGATTTGGTGAAAATGGAAGTTTTCTTTGGAAATTCATTACAATTAAATTAATATAAATTGTTACTAGTACTTTTGGGTAATGTTTACTAATACTATAAAGTGTAAAAAGATATTGAAGAGGAGAAAGTTGTAGTATATTTTACCAGTAATATGATAGCATTCCTAAAGTTTTTATATTTTTAATATATTGTTAGAAACAAAAGTGACCTAAATTTTTCTAAATAGAATGCTACATTTCCTCGCAATTAATTCTCCCAAAAAGTCACATTTTCATCAAATTTCACTCCCTAATCGCCTTAAACGGACACACATGCACAACCTCTAACGTGATTCCGATCGTGTTTCCGTCTGTTCGTCGTGTGTTATTTCGCCGTTCGTTTTACGTTCTCGTTAATTGCCGTGGCAAGTAAAGTTAGAAACGACGCCGGAGAATTTTCCAGGCGTGTTGAGAGTTACTAGCAACCGCGTGCACGCGCGCGCGTAATTACTCGAGTCAATTTCCCAGGCGCGTTTGTCGACTGATCCAACTGGCACTGTCATTAAAATTTCCGAAACAGTCCAGGGGCTGTGCTCAAAAATTGACCGCATCTCCCGGTCAGAAACTTCCCAGCTACGCTCTCGAACGATCGAAACTGGGTTAGAAGCATGCATATGAATGAGCTGTTCCGTTAGATTTTTTTTTTTGTTCGCGTGCAAACACATCGAATCTTCGATCACTGGCTCGTAGATTAACGGTGGAGGGGGAAGCGGTAAGATACGTTCGACGTTGATTGGCGGACGTGTATTCTTCGGCGAATCCGATTACGGTTCAACCCCAACGGTTATGCCGTATTGCTTGGATCCACGATACTCGGGGATATCTGATTCACGATATGACGAAGGCGAAAGATATATAGGATGACGTGTATTATCACGGAATAGCTTTGATGGTATTAACCCTTCTCTGATTTTTGTTATGTTGGATAGAGTTACTGGTTCTTGAACTGTTCAATTGGTTTTGTTCGCCGTGATATGTATGTATTAGGTATATCAATAGGTGATCTATTGTTGAATGATATTGTTATGAACTGGTATGTAACATAGAAATTTAAAACGTGTTTATAATATTTCTTTCTTTAAAAATGACAGCGAATACCGAAGAATGTGTACTTTTACGAATTTCACTGAAACAATGTCAATTGTTCAGGGAAAATTGAGGACGGGAATTCTGAATCTTGCATTTTGCTAAAGTTTACAACGCGTAACGATTTGACCGAGCCAACTATTTTACGCGTCTTGGTGACTATGAATTGTGGGTACGGGCTCCGTGAATAATCCGGATGACCTAATCTTTCGCCACAAGGTGACGGTAAAAAAATCTCATAAAACACGGTCGCATGAGTTACGATCGTCGAATCTTTTCCTATATGTATACATATCTAATTTTCATGCATAAATTTGTCCCGAAAAAATAACTTACACGAATTAGAATAAAACGAACCAGTCTCCCGGAGATTTATCGTCGCATCCGTAACTATATTCTTCGCGTAAGAAACTGCTTGGAGCATCGCAAACGCCTCAAGAACTCGTACAATAATTTTCATTAGATTGATTTCTTATGGCTGGAATATCTGTCAATTCTACATTTTCGAAGAAGACTTGTGCGTCAGTTTAACTTACAAACAGATACAACAGACATAAACAAACCCACTGAAAAAAATGGATGAAAAGACAAATGTAAAGTAGATATTTCAGAAACAAATTTCCAATCATTATACCTATTTGAAGTTACCAATTAACAGGTTACATATTCATAAGTTAGCCGTTAGAAGAAGCATAATTGAAGGTACAACATAATTACCTACTGTAAGAAATCGAATGAAAAACTTAATACACGAGAATATAAACTATCTCGAACTACATGTAATATTGTCTAAAAAAAGAGCCACCCGTGATCGATCATTTTCTGCTGGTCATCAATCGAAAACAAACCAATTCACATCTAAATAGTAATATCATTCTCAGTCCATTAAAGGGACCCATTTACCTCATTCAAACAATTCATCGTGCCCCAAAAAATATCCGTAGTCAATTATCCGGTATAAATCGAAATCTAATAATTGTCAGGGCACCCCCCTCCCTCTGACGAATAAACATTATACAGATATACCGATGACCCAGCGCACTTTGTTCAATGACATTGTGGAGAGGCAGGCAGCGCCCAAGTGCACTTCCGATGCATCCCCCTGCAGTTTTCTACAGACAGGTGACGATCCATTGTGCCGGCAAAATATTGACACTCGATATTTTCCTGCACTAACCCGCCAGGGGGTTGGGGGAAGGGGGAGGGGAAGGGAAAAACGTTTACACGTGAGCCCATCTCCATGATGGAGGCCCGTGCTTTTCGCCCTCCGAGTCTGAACCCGTTGCTTTCACCGATATTAATTTCCCCGTTCCTGTTACCCTTTTAGGCGCGAAACAGCAATTACTTTAATTTCCCGCTTGTTTATCAACGGCTACGCTATTAAGCTCTCCCTCCCCGTTCCGGAATCAGCCGACGTGTCCTCTGTCGAACTTTCTTACCGCGGACATGTTTGGTCGAGCGACGACAACGATGTGTTTACTTAACCCTTGTGCACTCTTCGAGTAATTGTCATTACGAGGGCACTCGATGAGTAACGGTGAAGTAAAATGTAAATTGAATTGTTAGTAGTATAATTGAAGGTCACTCAGTAGGGTGACCTTGACAACATATGTCGAAGTGGTCATTTTACTTATCAATACTACTAAAGTGCGATACCAAACTTTTCTTACTAATAACTTTTTAATAAAAAACAAGCGACGACTAAAACTTTTTGAGAGTTATTCGGAAGAATGTCATTGACAACCTATGTCAAACTCATCGGACTTGCATCCCCTAAACGGGGACTTGCATACCCTAACCCTTTTACCACATATTTCCCGAGATATTTATACGTTTCCAGATAAATCGCACACCCTGTATACGTTACAATCTATCGACGATTCAATTTAATTCACGGAGAATAGTAGCAATTCCTCGAACAGTGTGTAAGGGTTAAGTAAACGAAAGACGAAACAAAAGGAATCTGGGTGGCCGTAAACGACCCAGTTTCCTTAGTCTCGTTAAGGTATTCCGACTTGATCATTCTACGTACCGTCTTGTTTTCGACGTTCTTCACGCGACAATTCAGGTACGTGGTCTTACCAACGAGGGCGGTCACGTTTTTCGAAGCGGACAGGTCGAAGTACGGACCGGACCGTGTGCTGCTGTCGCCCACGCTGTTAGCACTTTTTCCGCTGCTCCCGTGCAGCATGCTGTAACAGTGCGCTCCTGGAAAACATAAAAGCAAACGTGTAAATTATTCGCCGGCGATCACATGAAATATTTGTATACTTTCGTAAAATTGAAAAGTAAGAGACACACACTCGAAGTCTACGAGTTTGAAGGTCTGATGCTACTCCGTGGACACAAGTCGTTGTTTAGAGTAGAACTCACTGACAAATGCAGACTTGGGATCCATTTTCCGACACCTTGCTTTCTAGGATACGTTACTTCTACTTTTACGTGTTCAACTCGCAAGAGTCTACTTCCAAATGCATACGAACGTGAGAGCAACCCTCGAAAGTTGGGCGTGGGTATACGCTTTATTAAAGTGTTTAATCGACTCTAAATCAATCACTGAAACAGATAGATATTTATAGGACAATTCGTATCAACTGAAACCATAGAGAAGTTTCCTTATTATATTTATTATCAAAGTTAAACTCTACTGAACTCTAGGTAAATTTCTAAAATCCATTATCTAAACGTTACATCGTAGTACCAGAAAATTTACTTGGACGAAAGTAAAAATGAATTTTATGTTACAGAGAAACTTGAAAACATGAAACGGAACCAACTGCAACTGTCCATAAATCTCATTCGTTTCAGTAATTTATCGAGTGTGTCCTGGTCGTCGTTACACTCGTCGTCCATTCACGAGCAACGCTTGCATGCGGTTACATGCAAAGAGGAAGTTACACGGTGACCGAAGCAACGCAGAGGGTGTATTTTTTTTTTTTTCTACCTGCACGGTGGCTTGCGTATTCGATTAAAACGTCAGTCAAGCAGCACGGTGGTTTCTCGCAGTTCAGGTGATAAATGTCCGTGTTTTTTATCTGTTACACAGCGTACACCGGTTACGAAGTGAACCTCCCTGGGCGAATCTGTTCCGGCAACGGTATACCGCTCGGCGCAACGGACAAAGGACCTTTTGCTCGCAACAATCGCTGGCATCGTCTATTGTTCCTGGGACAGAGACCGTCGCGACGTATACCCGATTCGACTGGTTCTCGTTTATCGAACGAGTTCACTGATGAATTTCTTAATGCTCGTCGATAGGACGATAAATTGGATTGATAGCGGGCCGCCATTGCGTGTAGCTCGATCGAGAACAGTAGACGGCTGCTGCGGGTCGTAGTTTCGATCGGTGAAGCTTTACCGGTTACGAGGACATTACGATTGTTCCAATATTAGGTGTAATAGTTAGTAATCCACTCTATCTTTCGTTAAATTCAGTATCTATTTTCGAGAAAATTCTTTGATGTACAAATTAATTCGTCCCTGGAATTAATTATTGACTCGAAAGCAACATAATTTTTTCGAAAGTAGATTTACCAACTGCACCAGAAATGACGTAAATGCGTAGAAAATGATGAGGGATATTTTTAAGACTAAAATTGATAATCGCAATATAAGTCAGAAAAAGGCCAATAAATATTTGCGACAATTTATTACCTAAAAAAAACGAAATAGACTGTGTCTAACCATGTACGGCTTTTATCATTGTGACAGTCAACGTGTTAAGGGATTAATAACTTCTCGATAGGAAGCTAACTAAGATACACTGTACCAATAAACACTTAAAACAAGTTCCATTCCGCCATCTGAAACTTCGTATCTCATTAATTCCCTTCCAATAAACATCAAGAGACCAGACCTAAATCCGATAAAACAATTCCCTCCGGCCACTCGATTTTCTCCGATCATCGATTTTCTCGCGCGATGTTTCATCTCGGAACGAGTCAAGAAAAGGTGCTCGTTAAAGCGGTTCCGTAAGTGTTCCCGAACGTCTTAACCGTACTCCCCCCTGCCCCACGCTTTTCGACGAGTTTCCGGAGCAAACTTCCACAATCGGGCTCGAACGCGGCCGAACTTCGTCGGGGAAAAAGGAAAGGACGTCGATTTCGCGGATCGAGACGCCTCGAACAATTACCGAACTTGTTTATTATTTGGTCGGAGAAGTTTCCGATCCTTCACGCGGATTCTCTCAGCCGTAAATTACCGGATGGGGGCGTGAGTGGGTGAAATTAAAGTCCCCGCGAATTGTAAACGAGACACGCCGTGCTTCCCCCGGAAATTACACCGGGACGCTGATCCCGCGGGGACAATAATTTCAGGCGACGGTGGCGCGCGATCGTTAAACAAAAGCCAGTAAAAATCATTCTCCCCTGGATCACCAGGCTCGACGCCGACGCGTTGAAAAGGTTAATGAAAGTACGATCTCACCGCGGCGGAAGTTACGTCCCGCGGAACAGCGGTATTTCCAATTTATCCACGTTCAAGGAAGTATATTGGAAGTTACCGCTTGGGACAGGGGGAATGGGTATCGCCGTGGTCTTCGAAAAAAGATGGCGGAGGAAGTCCGCAGACTATCGTTCGAGAGCAACAGCGGAGGAAATGGGGTGTCTCGTGGAAAATTTATTGTTAGGAGAGACCTAATATTATGATCTACGATTTTGTTGTGTTTTTCTCTTGTAGAGAGATATTTATCAGGTAAGGAAGACAGTTTTTACCGGGTCTAGATTTTGTCACTGTCGAACTCAATGGTAAGGTGGGTTTTTAACCCTCATCTGCCCCTCGTGTCAATTTGACACATTTTTCTGCAAAGAAATTACGATATTCTGTCATGGATAGATGAATTTGTTTAGGACTTTATGATTTTTATTTTAAAGAATTTACAAATTTAACTATTTATGCCTTCGTTATATTAATTTTGACCACTGTGTCAACTCGACACCGAGGGACAAATTAAGTTGTAAGGTGCGGAGGATCCGACCCGAGCTTTTCTTTTCTGCTATTTTGCAATGGGTAACAAAAGTCATTATTTTGAACTTTTGGAATAATAATTATGTAATGTATAATAATACAAGTATTAGATGTTTACTAAATAATAAACAAGAGTCTTTCCTTTCATTCCTCATCCACTTTTTTCCTAAAGCTACTAACAACTCGTACCTTGATCCGATTTGGTTCAAAAAATAAGCAGAACGAAATAACAAGCTAACATACACCTGCATTTCCCAATCTTTATTACAGTTAAAAAAGTATCACCTGAATAATCGTGAATAATACATTTTCTTCGTTTCGAATTACGTAGGAATGAAATTCGAACACCTGTTTATCAAAGACTGAACCATTTGGAAGGTTCCAATTACCTTTATTCATCGATAACGAAAGGGAACAATACCGTGACATTCTAGAATCATCCGGTGCGCCTTCAATTCGCATCATTCCTTAGTAACCCAGTAACATTCTATTTGAGCCAGTTTCATTCCCGGGCGAGTAGCCCCCTTTGTCCGTTCTCCATCTTTGAATTATAATTTCGTTCCTCCGCGACGACGACGTATGTCAAAGGAAACATCGCGCCGGGGAGAAGAACAAAGTGTCCCCGAGCCGTCCCTCATAAAAAGGTCGGAACACTTTCTGGGGGATGAAAAGGGGACTACCTGGCTATGGAACGGGCTCAATAGGACTGATCCATAATTAAATTAATCCGAGTCCATTGTATGGAGCATGTCAAATGAAAACTCCGACGATTCGAACCGGTGTAGCAACTCTCTTTTCCATGGCGGAAAACGGGAGAATTCTTTGCCACCAAATAACGCCGTCCCGCCGCCATCCGCTGCCTTTGTGGAATTTAATAAAGAAGTTCGCGGGTTAAACGGACTTCCTTTCACGCCTGAATAGTGTATCTTGCCGGGAGCTTGAGTCGCAATTTCGAAAGCATTCTATTGGTATGCTACGTTGCCTGGAACTCAACTGTGTTCCCACCCCTTTTGGTTCACTACTTAAACGGGTGGTATATTAAATATAGGCACGTAAAAGTTGATATAGATAAACTAGAGAAAATTAAGTAGCAGGTCATGGTTAATGCATATATTATTTTGCCAACCTGAGATAATAACATAACGAAATCCAAAAGCATATAGTTTTCTACGTCTTTTACGTTTATAATTAAAATAATGTTGGTAAGACACTTTAACACTTATGGTTTTTAATATGTAGACACCCACTTTTGTTGGACATGGTCTAACAAGAAAAATAGTTTCATAACAACAGTGTGACGATTCTTCGTAATTAAAAAGTTCGACGTCTCGATACAGATTACATTCAGGTGTCCCCGTAGAGGGAAGTACCTTCGATCGTTCTTCCCCGTATCGAGTGCATCGCTTGAAATTGAATTGCTTGTGGAACAGTGTTCGAAGTTTTGTATAACGCTATGCGAGGAATTGTCAGGGAAGACAGGTCATTAAAACGGCAAGAAGTCACGGGGAAACGTCGAACGCTCTTCTCGAAGCAATTCAACTTCGAACCGTTTCTCCCGGGCGAAACACCTGCACAAAGGTACCCCGTTTCGAATCGAAAACTTCCTGCTCTTTCTGAAAGATCGCCGTTCGGCGGTCCGAGTCGGAAGAGAAACTCACGACATTGACTGTTTAGAAATTTTCAGCGCGTACGTGATACGCTCCTTTGCCGTAGGATGATTGCATTCTCTCGAAAATCAATTATTGTACACTGAGATCGATGGATAAATCGCGAGAAACTAGACCAGAGAATGTCATTGTATTGTAACAGCTCAAGAATAATAATTACAATTTTGGTTTTTTTTCCCAAATAGCTTCTAGACTGTAAACGTTATTGTAAATTCCTGCCTTAATGACGTTATTCAGAAGAATTATGATTGCAATAGGTACAATATTCCCCCTCTTACATGTTCAAATAAAATGTAAAATTAAGATTGACGAAATTGTGTTAGTGGTTCGTTTTCAAGTTATTCACAATTAACGATACACTGTCTTCGTTTAAAAATAAAATACACGTTTACCTTATAGTCGAACAAACGATGTGTAACACTTGCATCCAAGCCTGGACTATCCTTTGGCCACAATTCATAAAAAAAACACACACGAAAGGTTGAATGATATTAGAACTGGTTACTCGTTCAAATTCACAAGAGAGACTACGGCACAGACACGGAATAAACACTAAATAAACTAACTTAAACTAAAACTCGTTACAAAAAAATAAAATTAATACCGTTAAAAAATTCAAGGACTATCTCACGGAGACACGATGTGTTCGCGTTGACGAGTGCCATCACACTACGGAATCGTTACTCGAATGCCACGCAAAGGACAGGAGGGTAATAAAAATGTGTAAAGAGTGAGTGGATGTAGTACTACCTGCTTTTCAATAGCGTCTCCAACAGTCGCGAATGGCCTGCAGATGTTCAAATTGTACAAAGGAAAAGGAACATATCGTATGTTTACATACAAAGTGGGAACGTATTTTCTTTGAAGGGACAGTAATTACGTATTGTGATTATCGTGACCTACGCTTTCCATTTGTACGCAGATTGCTTGGTTTCAGGCGTTCCTGAATTCAATTTTTGATGGTTAATAACGTAAAAACGAAGTCCCCAACACATTTATTTTCTCGTTCAAATATTAAACTCTGTTCATCAGCACACTAACAATAAATTCGCCTGAATTCTTTGGGGGTAAAAAATGGTTGTAATCGTGGAAAAATGAAAATTAATTCGCCAGGAAGAAGCAGACCTTTCCGAAACGCACCGCGAAAGCAATAGGAGTTTAATCGCGATACTTGCGCCGCGTTTATCTCCCTCGACGCTCCATTTAACCCGACTAAGCAAGGATAATATCGTTTCATAACAGATGAGCCGCGAACGATGCGTGTCAGCGATTTTCACGGAATTTCGTATTTAGCTTGAACGGCCGGCCTTTCCTTCCTTCCTGCCTTACATCCCACCTCGCGGCCATGCTCGCGTCATATCGTGTCCCTGTATTCGAAACGGTTATCGTTATTTCCCTCTAGAATGTCCCTCGATTCTTTCGTAAAATTCCTTCCCACGTGAGATGGAAAATGGAATTTTACTCGTGATCTAAAGGATAGAATGCCTATAATGATTTACAAAGTCTATTAGCGATTAAAAATTCCGATTTTAATTGACGGGCTCGGTGAAAAAGGATGGTAGAATTGCATTTTTCTTCTGAAAACGTGGTGAGTACTGGGACCGATACATAAGATCCGTATTTATCTAGCAGAGAAATGCTAATAATATGTTTTAATGTTTGTACAACTTTTTCTATTATACATATATGTATTTATTAATAATTCCAGATTCTGTCACTTCTGCCACCTTACCCCTGAGCCCCTAAATTGTTCTCCAATTAAAAGAATTTCCAGATATTCTCTATCTCCTACATATTCTCCTCTTATTATTTTCACCTTCCAATCGACGCAATAACACCTGAATTCTTCCCAATCGCACTTTCACCCGACTTACATTCCCAAAGAAACCACTCAACACCAAGTTCCCACACACCGTGAAATCCGATTAAAGTCGCAACGGAAAGCACGTTACATTCAGAAGAATAAAACAAGCAGAAATGATACGATTTAAACCATCCCCCATTCCGCCGCCGAACCTCCGATGTCATTGTCGCGCGAAACTCTTCTCCATTCGATGAATGGAGCTCCTCTCCGCCCCGTGGCTCGGATAACGAAACGAAATTTCGTCGCCCCACGCCTCCACCCTGGTTCGTACCATCCGTATCGCCGGGGCAGGCGAGAAGATTCTCTCTTATATTCTCAGATTTTACGGCTCGCGGGTCGAAGCCAGCTCGTAAAACATTCCAGCCGAGAGAAACAGAGACACGGCCTAAGCGCGAAAAAGAAGAGCAACCAAGGTGGTGGGATGGTTGGAGGGTGGAGAGCGTTAGGGTTGGATCTTTCAATCTAGCCCCGTTGCACCGCGCCCCGTCGAAAAAAGAGCAGGAAGCCCGGGTCTCGCCGGAGTAGAGCGGGCCCGGGTCTGCTTTAAAATTCAAATTCACAACTTTTGCTTAAACGTCTCTTAGATAGCCGAGATAGCGGCGCGCCACGGTCCCTTCACAACGTCTTGCATCCCCCCTCTCTTCATCACCATCCACTTCCTTCCGTAACGAAACCGTTCGCTTTTCAACCCCGCGGCGGGAATCTCGTTGGCTTGCGTATAAAAACTTGGTCCCCAAGTTGCCTTGGAACGAAGGTGGTAAAGAGGAAGGGGTTATCATAGGAAAGGGGTGAGTGGGGGGTGGTTGTGTATGGAAGTTCGGATCAAGCACCGATCTCCGATAAGTAAATTGGCCCCAGCATTAGGAGTCTCCGACGCGATGCAATTCCGATCGTTCGAGGTTAATGTTACAAGACGCGTAGAAACGATGTTTCCCTCTCGTTATTAGGCAGCTCGTGAGTTTGCATATATTTTTGATGTCATATGAAAGTGTGTGACAAGCCGAATTCATTAAACAAACATTTTGAATATTTCGTACCTGTTTGCGAGAGAAACGCTAGTCAGTAATGACGTGAACACCCTGTATAGTCCATTCAAAAAGAGTAATTGCTTGGAAAGAATTATCCAGTGATTCCAGAATAGCCAGTATTACCATTTGTTCTCGATCGAGAAGTATAAACGGCACTGCTGGGAGTCGAAAAGTGTCGTTCATTGTCGAACAATGGAGTTCGATAAAAATCTCACCCCTGAATCCAACAAGTTCCCGAACCAATTTCAACCACTGTATATTCCCCTACGGTCCCTGTTTATACTATTCTCCTTAAAACACCTAGATCACGTTGCTTTAAACTTCCCTGAATCCTCTTATCGGCATCATCCACCCCTGTACCGGTATCTTTAACATTCTTTGACCATCTTAAACTACATATCAGTTCACATGGTCGACCAGTATTTATAGGATAACTGGAGGACCAACATCCTAACCCCAACAGAAAACGATACCAGAAAGAAACGATCGCAGGGACGTCTAGCGGGTCCCCAGCCAACAAAACTGATCCACTCGGACACTCGGAAAATCAATTCAATGATAAATCTCACTCGTCCAATCGCAAATAACCGACGGGTCCTAGCCAGATAACATCATGGCTTCGCGACGGGACAAAGAAATATGATAGCCGTGGCTCGAGCTTATTTATCGAGTAGACCGGCCTGTGAATGGACCAAGGTACCTTCGCCCGTACCACCCATGGGAATTCATCGACTGGGTCATTTTACATTTTCCCCCTTCGTCTAACCTTCCTTCGCCATCCACCTAGCCGACACGGGCAACCCTGGATATCGTCCTCCTTCCGGGTGTTTGACGGGTCCGGTCGTAAACTTTTTACTACGATCCTCGTACAATATGCCTGGAACGTTCTCAGGAGGAGGAAGAAGGGGACCAAGTCCATGGATGCCTGACGTAGTCCGCTTCTTTTCCGTCCCAGTGTTCCTAACCGATGTCGAGGAACCGAACCGTGGACGATCGTCTCTATCTAGAGGAATCTGAAATTACGAGGGTACCACGATATCCGGCCGGCTTGGATATAGAAATGCTCGGGTATCGATTCGTCGTCGAGTACGCGCCAGCGAGAAGCATCCTCTCCCCGCCTCTCGGCGAATGGCGTTATTTATGATTCCGGGCCCGGCGGCGTATTTATCTCCAACCCGTTCGTGCCAGTCCTATCCTTTGAGTTCCAGGAACAGGAGAAGGAGGAGAACGGTAGAGTCTATTTGCGCCTGGATTTCAACCGACTACGGCCGCCGATGCGTTTCCCGTTCAGGACGCGGGAAGAGTCGTTTCGGCTTACGGTTTTCGGGGTGGTCCTCGTTAATGAGAGGGACGGAAGCGCCGAGACGTTCGCCGCACGGACGGCACGGACAGTGATTGAATTGTGGTGCTGGATCGCGACGTTTGTTGTGTCGTTTGCTAGTACTTCGGACCTGTCCACGGTGGAGCTACCTTATGGGCTTTTGGATGTCTGTATGTAGGTCCTGGAAGCGACGTCGTAATATTGGGATAACCAGCTAGCGTTGAGTCGACGACGATCAGAATTCGTTCGAAACATCTTATAGGGGTAAGACCCTAACTGGTCGACTTGAATTTAACAGGGTTTTGTTACATGATAGAGTATACAGGTTCATAATGATGTGTGAAGTATTGTTTGAACATATAATCAAGTAAAATTATGAACCTTCGACATATACAGGGTGAACCACGAATCGTGATCAGTAGAAGGTATGACATGGTATCAGGAGAAGTTTGACAAATTTTTTGTCAGTTTTATTAATTTATTATTATTTTATGTAATAATTAATGTAATATATATAATTAAAAAATTAAGGTAAAAGTTATGTTATGATACTTACCGAATTCGTCTTGCAATCCTCTAACTAACAGATAGGCGTAATATAATTATAGGTGTATTTTCAAAAAATTGAAGGTGACCTTAAAAAATCATGAAAAAGAAAACTTCACATAAAATTTGCTATAATCACGTTGAAGCTCTCTTGAAACCTGATAAAAACATTTTCGATCGGACTGCTAATAACAGTAATCTCTACTGATCACAATTCGTGGTTCACCCTGTATTATGAATATAAGTCGAACATAAGCTTTCGAAATTTTAATTCAAATAATTCCCCTCATTCTGAACGGTCGTAACTATAATTTTTTTTATCAATATTAACCATTAATTTTCTAATTTTTCTTAATCGTATAAGTACAAGAAACACGTATTTTTAACAATAAATCATTTTGAACGATATATTTCACCGTCAGCTATTCAGTACCCACTCGGCGGAATATTTTATGCACAGACGGAAAATCGGGGTGGATTGTAGCCAGGGACAATTGAAATTATCAGTGGCAACAGTACATAAACTTTGAATAGAGCTCGGACAATGGTGACGCAGGTGTGTGGAGAGACATACTGGAATTTCCGGTAGGAAGGCGGCGTATCAGTGACGTCCTGGATCGTACCAAGAAGTATTTTAGGGGTGCTCGTTACCTTAATGAGTGTCGAGCTCCCCGAGCAAGTAACGCTAATCGTCGACGGGGCTCCTCGTTACCGTTCGTTTTCCAGAAAACTAGATCGTTATGGCGGCCGACTAATTTAATCGGTTCGCCTTGGCCACTCGTTCGTGAGGAAAAATTGACCGGGACCGTTCTACCCGTTGTTTAATTAAAAAAGGCACACGCCTATAGCGTGCGCTCGACGAGAGAAACAGCTTAATGGACCGCGCGCCGCTTAGAGAACGCGTGAAATGAAACGACGCGATCGGAATGGGAATGTTCGATTCGTGATGAACATGTTTCGTTTATTTTTTGTTCACTCGAACCTTGGAGAGTTCGGTGAACTTCGAATTCAGCGAATAGATATTTACAGCCGCCGTGTTATCTAAAGTCGAGAAACACACGAAGTTATCGATTGTTTAAACACACAGGACGCTTCATTGTTTTCGTCTGCGCGTGGAAATATACAACACGATTCTTCGGAATTTTTTGCAAATTTGTCTTTGTTTATCGACGATGGTAAGACAATATTAACAGATCGAGATACAAACACGTACAGATTAAATGCTTATTTATTTAAAACAGCTTCGAGTTCGAATTTATATGGTAAAATATAAGATGTAGATCGATGGTATATTTTATATTCTCTGATTCGTGCACGATGACTTATGCATCTCAGCGTAGATAAATGGGGGTCGTGTTCAGAAATTTAGAACAGCATCGAATACAGAACTCGAAACTGCATACTGTATTGGGGGAAGGGGATGGAGAAATCGACCTGGATAATTTTTCAAAGTAATGCTTCTGTTGAAAGTTAGACCGGGTTGATGTAACACGAAGTTACGTCGCGAATAGCAATAAACAGTTTGTTTCCTGTTCAGGAATGCTCTCTGTTACGCGTCGATGAAGTATCTTGAGAAATTCTTCAATGAAACGATATTCTATTTGCGCAGTGGCTCTAGAATAAGATATATGGTGTAACTATTTACAGATTGAAACATGGATAGCTTAAATTTTACTCACTTTTACCTTTAATATAATAATTTCGAGAAACTACACAAAAGTGAATTCATTGCTTCATCAGCTTAACATTATACAATGTGTTAATTATTACGCAAATATTCACGAGAAAGATCGACAAAGAAGTCTGAATTTACATTTCCGCGTCAGAGATATCGAGACGAGTTCCGTCGCCGAGTGCATGAGCGAAAGGCAGCTCAAGAGGGATGAGGTAAATCGTCACGTCGCCGAAGAGAGCCGTATCGAATGAAATTTGCAATGGAAATTTAATCTGCCTCGGTTTGTACCGAAGTACTGGGCTGCTCCTTAACGCTCCGTGTCCCACGTTTCGCGAAGTTTTCGAGGAGGCAATAGCACGGGGATGGACGTGGGCGACGCATAGAAAGCTGCCTTCCCTGATTGTAGGTCCGGAAACTGTCTCGAAACTTTAACTGAAAAGAACAAACTTCAACACTTTATTTAAAACAAAAGCAAAAGAGGAAAGAAGTTAATCAATTTCACGAAACTATGGAAGGTTGCTGAATTTGGACCACTAAACTTTTTTTTATTCCAACCTGATCATAAAATATTTTTAATATTCGCGAGTAGCGGAAAAAATGTCATTACTTTGATCTTCAAGGTAATGTAATTTATTTTAAGGACATCTATAAAACGTTGTTACGTAGATACTAGTATTATTACAAAATTTTATGGTAGAAAACTATTATTCTAATGTTTTTCAAATAATACATAGCGAAAGGCTACAGTGTGTAAGGACATAATTCTGGGCGTTAAGCAATTAATGAGATTAAATAATTTTTCACCAAATGCCGACTCATTGAAGGAGAAGGATTATTTTATTATAAAAACTGGAAGTTCCACGTTTAAACGATTAAAAATGCTGAAGTACTTCTTTTATCTTTGATTCGTTATTCGAAACACTTTATCTAGATAATAAGTTTGCCCATCTCTCATTGAGGGGTTAACCAACTTTGGAGCTTAAAGGTGGAAGCTATTTTTGGCAAATTTTTTTTGCCTAGAATGATGAGATAAATGAGAGATCTGTTAAAATATATGTATTATACATACCTTCAGGTACGCGAACGGATTTTTGTTCCCGCCATACAGCGTTAGTCTTTCAGATTTCAGAGGATTAAATGAAACTATACACGTGGCTTACACAACGCATGAATCATATCATTATTCTATACTAACTCTTGCATACTCACTTCACGCCGTCGCGATAATGTGATTCCACAAAACAATTTAAACGCTTAAAAGTTTCCCAGAAAAACCAATAACCAGAGAAAGAAATACAGAAATGTAAGCACACAGAAATTAATCAGTTTCAGAAAATAAAAAGGGGTTCGTTCAACTGCTCTTCCCCGAAGAGTATCGCTCGATTTCTGCCGGTATTGCAAAACTTTCGCGCATTAATTAGATTATTCCTAAGCGACTGAACTATAAAATCGAGTCGGTAATTGCGTTCAGTAGACACTAAAGAAGAGTTTTCGAGCTGCTTGCGCGAAGAAAACGATTGAAAAAGGTACGTTTAACCTGGGGACCGTCATAATTCTTGTTTTCCTTCCTGTCTGCGCGGCATGGTTCGACTTCGGGGCCGACGTAGCGGAAGAAGGAATTCAGGGAGGGGGGGGATGGAAAGGATGCTCTTTCCGGGATGAAAGTATTTCCCCGTGATTCCTCGATGTTCGGTACGGAGCTTTTGCATAATCGCGGTTGACGTTGCTTTTTTAAGCGGTTTCGCGGCGCACGAGCGGAGATCCGACCACGGAGAAACGTGTCATCCACCTATCTAGCCGCGTTGCGCGCGTTGACACGATGAAAATGCAAATTCGATCGGTATCGAGCCCGAAACACTCGCGTCGGCTCTTGAATGAAATTTAGAAAATTTCGCGAGCAGCCGCCTACAACCACGGCGGGCTTATGAATTTTACATAAAACATCGCGGAACCATGCTTTTGTGGGTAGGAAATTTCATATTCAAATAAATTATCCCCGCCGCGCGGCTTTTCGAACGTTGATCTTCTCTTGGCTTGGAATGATGTTTTCGAATCTATTGCAGGCAGGTAAGACTTTAAATTATTATTTTTATAGTTATTCCGGAATAGGGGAAGGTTGATGAATTTGGATTTAATCGTTTTCATTCGTCAAAACAGTCTAAGGGCGAATGATTCTTGCCGCTCCCAGCACTGTAGCATACCGTTTATTAAACATTGTGTTTAAACACGTGTCAAAGATCGCTGGATTATTTTTTTGGATTGACGATTGGTAAGGCGATAGCCATTGACATGTATTTTAAGAATATTCTTGTTTTTTTGACTTAAGACGATCCTATCATGAGTTCTGAAGGCGCCCGTCAAAACCTCCAATTTGTACAGTAGTACATTCAGTGTTATATAGTTTATGGAAACATTGTTAAAATTTAAACAATAAAATTGTTTCTGTCTTCTTCAAATATGTACCAACAAGGATCAAACCAGTTTTTTACCATATGTTGTTCCATTGTTTGTTTATAAATTCATGAAAATCACGAACTTTTCGAGGGTTTTGACCGGAGGGTACCCTTAAACTTTATGATTTTCTGTTGGGCCGCATTCATAGCGGGTTAGACAAGCTTTGTCTAAAGTCGTCCGTGCACATGCATCAGCCCAGAGAAGAATAACCGTGGGATTTGCATGTATCAGTCACAAGGAAGAAGAAGAATTGACGTGGCAACGTTGGTCCGTTCGTTCCACGCGGCTTCAAAACGTCACCACTCGAGTTCGTTTCCCGTTGCATCCACCCCTCTACCCGCTTTCATTTCTGGCTCGCACGTCACGAGTGTTCACTCGTGCGCAGCCAATTCAGTTAATTTCGTCTCGCGAGCCAAGAAAACGATTTCGCGGTGCTTGCCTTTCTGGACCGCGGATTCCGCCTTCTCGAGTCGCCGTTCTCTCTTCCCTGGTCCACCTATCTCCTTTCTTCTTGTACAACTTTCTTCGTATTGTTCGGCGAGAATTCCTCTCGAGGTCCCTTTCTCCCGGGATCATCGCACCTTCGGAAGA
>NW_015374174.1:117812-280730 GCF_001272555.1 Dufourea novaeangliae | reverse complement strand
GCAAGATGTACAGGAAAATAGGAGAAAATATATAGATCATCACAATTAAGGAGTCCAAAAAATGGATGTGTCTCATAGACCATCTTGGAATGCATTCGAAGTAAACTCCAACAATTTGATAATGAAATCGAATGACTATAGAACCGTATGATTAAATCGTATCGTGAGTCATGATCGTTGACCACTCTAAATAACAACAACTCGTAACACCTGATCATTGTATGGAAGTAACCAGTGGATCAATGAGTCACTGTGCATTGGTACATATCGTGACAGGTGTAAAGAGTTGCATCGGTAACAGGAGATCAGAGCGAGAACGTGGATTGAATTGAAGCAGATTGTAGACGTGAACGGGAAATCAATTATTAACATAACCAGTCGTTAGTACGCGTTGCGTAACAAGCAAGCGAATTTCGAGCGAGGAATTACATGCTATTGTATGCACTTAACGTCGTTAACAATTATGTATTACGTGTACATTTATAATTGAAACGACTTTAAAAAGAGCGGATATTTCAATACCACGCGACAAAAAAAATAGATATACAACGAGCTTATGGAGTAAAAATAGAAATTCCTGATATTTACTAACAACGATAAGACAGAAGAAAATATTCCAAGGCAATGTCAGTAACTTCGAATCCCTGATGAAATCTACGATGAGACAGGAGGATTGTCGGCTATACATACATCGTGCAAATATTTACTTCGAGCAGAAACACGCGCGCTCTCTTACAAATTGTTAGCTACCGATGATAACTTACATTCCAGAACAAAAGAAAATGGACGTTCCACGACCGATTGTATCGGTGCTCGTTCACGTAACCTTTTTTCCTTGCGTCATTTTCCGTTATTGGACCGTTCCTCAGCTATCGGAGAATCACGCTTCCGCCAGGAGAATGAACCTATCATTCTATCAACTCTCGTGCACACGTAGCCAGAGCATGCCTAACCCATAGTCGACGTGTCTCTGGACCTTGATACGAGCTCAACTAAAGTCACAATTTACTTCTCATCTAACGTTTCTCCTCGAGTCATTACCAATTACAGTCAACTCGTCAAATCCTCATTATCTCCTTATGTATGTATACAGGGTGTTAATTTTAACTCGAGCACCTACATTATTTTCGCTACTATTGAAAGTAAAAAAAACTGACTATATGTATAGAATGTAAATGGTTTTAAGGCGTGCATGTGATGGCAATAACATTTTTTTTAATTCGTATTACGTACGACACTGTATATAATCGAGTAATATGTTAGTAAAAATATCATGTAATACGTGTTTTGAATTCGTCTCGATGTCCCCTGAATACGATAAAAAAAAATATGTGTTCCTATTTGTAAAACCCAAGGTGACTACGATTTCGCCATGAAAACGAACTGTTTTCGAAATTTTATTTACTGATATCTATTGTACACTCTATACCCTCTAACTCTTGTTCCAAACTTCTTTTTGTCAGATGGCTGCTAGTGGGTGAAAAATCGTGCGTCGCGTTGGAAATAACACCCAGTATATAAAATGGTAAACAATTACAGAAATATACACGTTAAACACGTTGAGCAAACTCAATCGCACGGAACACCCCTGATGATGATAATGACTCGACAGTAAAAACATATTTTATTGCGCCTTCTGTTCGTGACACGAGACAGGAATAGGTTGCATCACATCCATTCGCTCGAATCATTCCACTTGCTCTTCAGTTTGCATCGCGTCGTGGCCGCGTACGGGAGTCTCGCTCAGTTCGCAGCAGCGAGACGCTGCACGATGACTTCGTGTTCCTCCCACTCTCCGGCTCCTATCTTCCCATAGACTCAGTGTTATCGCGTTGCAGCACAATAAACGCAACTGTTCCCAGTCGGCAGTGTTCGCTGTCAGTCCGTGTGGCTGGCAGGAGGAAGCTTCTAGACGACCAGACGAGACGACGTTGAACGGATAACGCGCAATGATGGCGAACCACCAGACGGACGATCAGGACGGATTGGACCACCTGATCGACAAGGTGGCCAAAAATCTGGGCAATGGATTCGACGATGTTCGTTACGATCTTTTGTCGCCGGACGACTCGTTCTACATATCGAGTATGTTATTTGTGAACATCATCGCGAACTCGACGAACGAGGACACGGACAAGAGGACCGTTAGCATCGTGGTGAAGAAGCCATCACAGTCGGCTGCCCTACGGGAGATGATGAGGTGCGACGCTCAGTTCCACAACGAGATATTGTTTTACGAGAGATTCGCGAAAGAACACGAGGATCTGCCTATATGCTACTACGCGGAGGAAAGACCGCCAGCGAAGACTGTTATTGTGCTGGAGAACATCGGGGAAAGAGAATTCCAGCTGTGCTCTTGGAGGTAGATCGATAGATTCGTTGGTCTGGAACAGTGTACCTTTATCGGACATAAACGTATTGATACGTTTATGTTCGATTGACCGTTGTAACATATATATATTATTGTATCTCTGCTGAAACAGTGTACTCGTGGACAGAATGATGAATCGTTGTATTTCTATCGCCATCGGTAATTGTAAGTAGCTATAGGGTGAATCGCTCTCTGATAGGGTCGTTGTGATAAAGAGACAGCGAAAATCGACACTCTCTCCGACTTCGTCAGACACATAGACTGCTCAGCAAGAATAGCGACTCTTAAATGGCCAAACAGGCGGCTTTCCTCTCGACCCTACCAGCGAGAGATTCAACCTGTATACGTGCTTCATTTGGCGAGTACAGTGAACTCGGGTATGCAATCATATTATCAGTAATATAATATTTATATTAGTAATATAATTCAGAAATAATTTGTATCGAAAGTAAATTTATAAACGTAGATATATTAATTTAAGGCGAAATAGCTATCGTTGATATTTTCTTATTATTCGAGAATGTTATTATTATTATAGAGAGGAAATTATGGGCCACTTTGGATTTTGCAACCCCTATCTTATGATAACATAAACATAATCTAACAACATAAATATAGTTTTGGATGATTCCTAACCCAGATAGCTCACCTTGAAGACGCCAATTTGACGGCTATTCTAGATCTGAGACGACTTTAAGGCGTCATTAAGCCGTCTGAAGACGTCTGTGTGCTATCTGGGAAGCGAGTGTCCTAACATTCACAAATATATTTCCACGTCCTCCACCCTCGATACATCAATAACGAAACAGATTTCAACTAATTCACATAAGACAAACATCTTAATTAATAAAAATTCTCTGTTTTCAGGTACAACGTCCCCATGGAGTACACACTAGCCGCGATCCGTGAGATCGCGCTGTTCCACGCGAAGGGCTACACGATGAAGGAGCACAGCAGGGCCGAATTCTTCGACATCGTGGAGAACCTATCAGAGACACGGTATGATGGGAACCCGGAGAACATGTTACGGCATGTAATGAACAGAACCTCGACCAGAAGTATCGAGTATCTCCGTAATCGCGGTCACGACAGGGAATTCTGCGACCGAATGGACGCTTACCTGGGCGATTCGTACGAGAATATCGTCTTGCCGATCTGCAAGCCCGAGGAACCGCTCGCCACGCTGTGCCACGGCGATTTCACCTTGAACAACACGTTCTTCAAACGAACGAACGGTGAAGTGAAAGCGATGTTCATCGATTTCGCGATGATCAGATACGGTCCGCCGGTGATCGACCTGTCCACCTATCTGTGTCTGCACTGCGCGGAGGAACTCGACAAGGACATGTTAGACGGTGTATTAAAAGTGTACAACGACACGTTGGTGGGCCGTTTGGCGGAGAACGGTGTCGAGGAACTGGAAAGGTTCTCGTACGAGACTATGCGAGAAGATTATAGGAAAAAGGGCCTGGTTGGTTTTGCGATCGCATCGTTCTTCTTGGCTATAGTGATGGGAAAATCCGAACATTCGCCCGAAGATATGGCGCAGATAAGCACGGAAGAAGTGGCGATCGCGTTGCGGGAGTTGGGCGGGGATGAAATATCGGAAATCTTGGCGAACATGCTGTTGAAACTGAAGGATTTTGGATGCTTGGACCATGTCGTTTAATTGTACACCGATTTCGCGATTTTCGCTCCGGTTGCAACAGTTGATTCTCCAGATTCCCATTTGTTACTGCGAATCTGTACCGTGTCGAGCGTTTTCGAGATACTAGTCCACTGGTGGCCGAACCTTGTCAGGATAAGAGCCATTCTATGGCCTATCAGGAACACTCGAGAACCGTATGCTCTATTGGAAAGGTATTACATTCTGAGTTATGCTTACAATCCGTGGACATATCACGTTGCATACAAGTAATAAAGTCAGTAAACTTAGAACAATATTACATACGTGTATGTGGTATGGTGTCAAGTTTATAAAAAGGTACTGCATAAGTATAACGGATTTTGGCCACCGTGGTTATAATCGAAAGGGATTGTGCGATCGCTGTCATTGGTGTACAGTTCACTTAGGATTAAGTCGTTATTGCGAAGTGAGATGAAAGTATAGATTAAACTGATTTTTAAAGTTTTTCAAATGGACCCGAGTACGTCGCACTTATCGAGACATTACTGTACCTAAATGTAACAACTTATCAGATGTCTGTTTCTCGTACCAACAATAGCGTCTCGATAACCGAATTCATCAGAAAATTCATCGGACGAGTTACAACAACACGGATAAAAAGGCAGTTTGAAGGATCGCACAGACTACGGTCCCTGGGCCCCCTATATCCCGCGAACTAAAGCTCGCACAGGCGCGGCTCGTCGGGACGACGTGCGAAATTATTCTTTCGCCTATGCAAGTACGGATCTGCCTTTCAAATAGAGGTACTCCGGCCGCGCAGAAAAACTTTGTCATTTCCATATATTTTCCCAGACTGGCGGCAACGTCTCCCGGGAAATTCACTTACGGCCTAACCTGAATTTTAAGCCCGTTAAATTTTGCTCGTCGCAGACCTGCGCGCGCGTGTTTTCGCGGATGAGACGGGGAACGAAAAGGAACGACACCGTGCACGCAGCCCTGGTTGGAATTGCACTCGACGCGTAATGATGAGTGAAAAAGAACGCGGATGAGGGAGGAATCGAGGGAAACGCGTGGTTTCCCCAGGTGTTTTGATTATCCCCTCCCACCTGAAACGTCACTCCGACGTTTTCACAGAATATTTAATTCTGTGACGGTTTCCAACGGTTGTGTGCTTAATTGGATGTACAGGCATTAATTTTTTCGTTCAAACAACTTTGCACGATTGTACAATTATGATTTTATCCCGTTTTCTGTGTAGCTCCATTCGTATTTGTAGCATATATTCAACTTTAAGAAATAATGTAACACAGCGTTATATTAATTCTGTTTTACACTTTAACTGCCACATCAGCTAAATATGGGTGATACGTATATTGCAAAGAGGCTGAATTATTTAAATATCGATATGAAATTTTTACGTAAAATTAATATTGCAGTATACTTTAAAACACGGCCAACAACTCCAATTGATTAAACGCATATATTTTGGACGATTTATGACGTAAAAAACGAAATAAAGCGTGTCTGACTACGTACGACCTTTTTCACTGTGACAGTTAACGTATTAATTGATTAGATTAATGTTTGTAGTGAACTTTTATCTTGTAACGAGAATTCAGTACTTAAAACGTGATGAAATTTTAATTTGGTGGTCATAATGTAGTTTCTTCCTTCTTCTCTTTTGTTTTGGTACGCGTAATTATACGGATATGAATTATCATTGCAAATTGAATGGTAATGTAATTTTTCAAATGTACTTTATACATTCCATTTTGTACAACGATGTCGTAATGTATTCTGGTCGAAGTGTATCAGTATTTTTTATAGGCAGCAATAAAATACGAATGTTATGTAAACAGAGAGTTTTAGAACAAATGCCAATAATCTCGTTCTTCGATCACGTTCGAATCTTCGTATGATAACGAAATGTATCCACATTGTTTTATTATTTGGTAGAGAAGTTCTACAACACTTCTAACATTGATACTCTAATTATAAGAAATGCAAATAAAATAAATCACTTGAACAAAAAGACAAAAAATGAAACATTTTCTATGACATGTTAGTTTGTCGAGGCCATTCACCATTTGTGAACATGTTTTTAATAGCCTAATCTATAATTATTTAATTAGTTTGTCCTCGTTTTAAAGAACCACTTTATACACAGGTTTCGTTTAAATCAAGATATTCATTAATAATTCCGTGAATGCGGGTTTCCTTGTTAGCGCGCAGCAATATTTCACGCAGTTTCAGACACGGCAATAAAAGTTTCCTCTTGTCTGTAATAAAACGCTAATGGTTCGAATGAAATCTTTCATGGAAGTGCGACAATCACGCAACACATTGCTTTGCACATCGCTGGATTCACCGATATGTTTGTGTTCCCTGTATCATAAGACTTTTGCAAATAGACATTTAATGTCCTCGTGTATTTCAGAATGTTCTGCCTCTTCTCTAAATCATCTGACAAAAAAGTAAACACTTCTCGAATTGTAGATCTTAAGTATGTCACGATCAAATAATTCCGCCAGCCTTGACAAGAAGTTCAATCGCGTAGATTCGTGTCGTCTGGGACCGCTATATTGACACGTGTCGTTTGTACAAAAAGGAAATCAGGTGAAAAGATACGTATCTAGATCTATGCACAAATGATAGAACGTACATTGAATTAAGCTGGAGATACGATGAGAATATTTTGCAATCAGATGGCAGTAAACAGATCAAACTAATGCGTCGGTTCGTTCAACGATGAAACGATTAATTATGCCCTAAATAAGGAATTGACAACGTTGATTAGCGAAATATGCTAATGAGTTAGACAGACAGCTAAATTACTACTGATTTATCGCGTCACGAACTATCAGTTACAATTATCCTTTAACGGATTCTGTTCACTATTTCTCTGTCCAGTAGCGCTCCTGTAATGTAATTAAACGAGAAGCCACACTAACGGAAGTCAGTACCTATCTACACACGCTGACACGGATCGAATATTCGTGAATCGCTCCATCAATTTCGAAATTACGAATCGTTTCAGTAATTGGTACGTTGCTCTACAAAACCGTGAGAATCGTCCCATCAAACGTGCGACTGAACATTGCTGCGAACACCGTTTGATATACCGCGTCCTCGTTTTAAATTACACGGCTAACACGCTCGGGATTAATGCAGTTAATTGTTTCCTTTCTATAATTAATTTTTACTGTTCTCTGGAAGCTGCTTAATGAATGCGAGTGAGACTTACAAGGCCACGCGACGTATTTCGTCTAAAAAATGTGAAACTTCCGAGGACAGACGAAAATTGTTTATAGCGTGTAGCAAGAATTGGCGAGGAACGAAGATTGAAGTCCGGACACCTAGTACACACCATCCCAGAGACGAAGGAAGCAATACAAATCATCTAACGATCCGAGGAATTAATAGAATCTGGAGATCTCCAGCCTCAGGATCTGTAGACCCAGGGAACTCTGAGACCCCCAAGTGTACAGAATCATCTGAGCTCCCGAGGCCTTCAGAATCCCCAAGATCCCTCATACCTTCTATATCTCAAGGACCTCCGAGACCTCCAGTTCTATCAAGCGATATAGGTTCACTTTCGGCTCTACTGAGACCTCCAAGACTCCCGAGATTCTCGAGCATCCAGGAATCCCAGAGACCCCTTCTCATACCTGCCAGTTCCCTAGGACCTCTAAGACCTCCAGTAATATCTCCGAATTTCTTCTACTTCTACGGTCAGTTCTGCCAAGTAACATAAATATATTTACCTTCGACTCTACTGGCAATGAGACATCCTTCATTTCTTCTGAGATACCTGAGACTTTCTAGCCCCCCAGGGCTCTCGGAAGCTCCACTCTACCTTCCAGATCACTAGTATCACCGACACTTCCAGTGGTCTTTCCGAATTCCATCTACCACTGATGATTAGTTCTATCACGTAACATGGGTTTACTTTAGGCTCTATCGTATTCCCAGAGATCCAGACCTAAGTGGATCTATCTTAGCCCCCTAAAGTCCAGACTCCTCTATATTGGATGCCCCAAAGCTTCTGCAGTTTATAACGTGTCTCACAGATTTAATAATTCACATTACACGAACACGAATATTCTACAGAACGTACATAGGCGGCCGAACTTTTCAAATGATCGATACGACGTGGACAGGAAGGGACAGCAAGAAGTGGGTTCGATGCTAGCTCAAATCGGCTAAAACGAGCACGGAATCCGAAACGTGCGGGGACACTTTAATCGGACTTTACAGTTGCCAGTTCGAAACCAGGATCTTATCCTCGTGGACTTTTCTAATAGCTTCGGACGTACCACGAGAACCCTACTTGTCGTTCGGATAAAGCGATCCCCCGTAAACAGCCAGTTTTCTCCCTCGGGCTGTCTACCCATCGAGGAAAAATTAAGAATTCGGTAACGATATTCCGAGATTGCTGACCGCGAAACGGCGGAAAATAAGATTTACTGTAATTTAATCCACTGGACGGGGATATCTAATAACGGCGGGAAGGAAGAGAAAGAGAGAGAGTGAGAGAACGGCACGGGGGAATTGAATTTTACCCTATAATGCTACGAGGATCCTGAGAGATAGTTTACATCGACTTATCCATTAGGAACCCTTATTTACAACTTCTCATCCATTACGCTGTTTACTTCCTCCGATTTACAAGGTTCCATTACACTATGTAATAGTTTCGTGGTATACGTAGAAATCTGAATCGACTTGTACAAAGTTTTCACTGACACATTCACCATCTACTGTATATTGGATAACATCGCTGAAACAGTTCATCGATACGGACACGATCGACAAACATTCAAACAGTCCAAACGTGTTTTGAAGTTTTTCAAACGCTAGACGTTCAAACAGTCCAAACATGTTTGGTGTTCTTCAGGCAAGATGTTCAAACAGCCCAAACAGCCCTTTCAAACATCCAAAACAGTTCACAGGTTTGAACTGTTTGAAACGTTCGAAACGATCGAACTCTATTTGGACTATTCAAACATTTCGTCGGATATTCAGCACATATTTCAATGCTTTTACTAGGCATCGCTAGACAAGGCACACCTCCGAAAAGTTTCGACAGTGGCAACTGTACAGTACCATGACGCCCGTGAGCGTCCTACTTTCACCCAGGATCAATTCGACGTCTCATATTGTGGCCGTGTATACCGTGAATTTATGATCACGTTCTCACCCAGCCCGCAGTCGTATCTTCGATTTCCACCGGCTGAAATATTCATCGGCACGTGCGTCGTCGTCGACGACGACGGGGGCGCAGTAAACGGGTCACCGAAAAACCTGACCCCGGCCACAGGGGCCGATGGAATTCATTCCGATAATGAAAGGCGTGCTTTGATCGGCCGAATAAATTCATCCGGCGTGTATCCCGAAAAGGAGTGTCCCGCGGGAGATTCAAACTGTGGTTCGCGACGCACATTTGTCTCCCGGCAGCAGACGGTGTGTGTGTATCTGGGTCTCTGGCGTTATTTGCCCCGTTTGATTCACTCCCGCAGCCTGACTCTCGCCTGACGGAGAGCATTAGAGCTTAACGTGTGCTTTGCGCGAGATACCGGCGTGACGTCCTACGGTTGCATTGGACCCGTTCCAGTTTCGATCATTAAAGCTTCGCATTGGTTACGACCGCGATTTCACGCGATAGTTCCGATGCGTGAACGACGATCGAATCGATTTCTTGGAAGACATAACTTCCCTAGACGATCACTCGCTTTCGTTAGTATTAGGACATATGCTTTGTTTTTACATAGGTCCGGCTGAGTAATATGTAATAGCGGGCACCACTTGATTCTTTATGAAAAAATAAGACAAAATTATCTTGACGCTTTTTTTTATGAGAATACGAATTAAATATTGTAAATGAACATACGTTCCTATACCCAACGTGAAGGTTTAAAGAAAAATATTTAGTACTGTGAGTACAAGAGTTCATTTTGATATCCCGTTGTAGTGAACTGTGTAGGAAAGGAGCAGACCATTGGTCCGCTTGTATTTCAATCTGAATGTAACACTGTCAGCGCTCTTGAGCTTGATGCATGCACCGTGAAGGTGTATACATCACTCAACCAGTGAGAGCTGTTGTTGATGGGAGATATATCTGACGTTCTCGGATCGGTGTTACAGGGACTGAAATTTTTCCAACCTGAATGTGCGTATTCTATCAACGGTATAGCGATTCCTGCAGTTCTTGCGTAGCAACTAACAAAGTTTTACTTCATTAACCTGTTGCAGAATGGTTGGAAGTTAAAGAGATATTAAAAAAGTTCACCTATCTATGGATAATAGATGAAGATATGGATGAAGTAAGTAGAGTTAAACGTTTCGTGTAAGCAACAGTAGCATACATAGTGGCGTGTTAAAAAAGATTGTTTATATTCAGTCTCTCTGGAATGATTGGTTGTACCAAGACAATGTAATTCCTTCTGTGGCCATCAGTATTCTGTGGTACAGTATTTTGTAGACAATACGCGGACTAGGGACTGTCAACAAGCTTATAAGCGTGATGAACGCCAAAGATAGTTCACTCATATTTCGCCTGAACTACGAACAAAAGAGAATAGAGACGAGTGAGCTACAAAGTGAAATGGCGGACATAGCGATGAGGTTATATCACAGAGAGCGAATCAAATTCATGAAGAGTAACGTTTCTGTCTTGTGCCACATCTATTCGGCACTTCCGCAAATTTATTCTGTATACAGGGTGTCTCATTTAAGTGTGACCCACCGAATATCTTTTTTAATTCTAAAAACACAAAATATATTTTATAGGTAATTTGAATGGTATTAAGTGGTCAGTATCCTGCTAGTGTTATTTTTTTCAAATGTTTTTTTCTCGAAGTTTTCAAGGTCATCAATGTTTTTTTCTTTTCAAATAGTTACATATTTTTTCCTATTTCAAACGAGCTAAGTTATTTGAAAAAAAAAACATCGATGACCTTGAAAACTTCGAGAAAAACACGTTTCAAAGAAACTTCTGCAGAATACTGACCAGTTAATACGATTCTAATTACGTAGAAAATATTTTGTTGCGTTTTTACAATTAAAAAAAGTATAGCATTAAGTCATACAAGCCAACGTAATATTTTTCATTTTTATCATTAATATTCAATACCTTTATGATAAATTAATAATGCATATTAACTACTGTACATAATTATCAGTGCGCTATAAGACTTCCACGAAAGCGCAAGTTGTACCAAGAAAGTCATCCACTCCTGAAAACGCTCTGAACCATTGTCGTTGGCAACCAAACCGGCACCAACGGACACAAACAGATCTCGGAATGACAATTTATCGTCGTTATTGGAAGTTTCCTGTGAAGCAAAAAGATCGACCCGTTGCCAAAATATGCTCGCCCACTCCAGTGGCGTACACACGAAACGCGACACCGTGGCTTATATGAATCTCTAATAAACCCGGTCCCCGTCGATTTCACGAAACTGAAAACACCCCCGGTATCGATCGGGAACGACACCTCGATAAATAATACTATTTGCCGGTGAATTGCGGGATGCTACGTCCCGCGGGACTTCCGGGACACGATTCACCTCCGGTGTTGTTGGGAGCACGGCCTCCGGTTCGTCGATGTTGTGTCGTCTTTCACCCCTGCGCTGGAGTGAAAATTCATTTTTCCGCTGCATGATTGACAAACCGTGGTAACTCTCTGCGTCATGCGGAATTTTTAACCGTGGTTAAGCATTCTATTATTTATAATTCTCGCTGCGATGTTATTCGGAATACAATGAAAAACGAATCAGTGACTACGATAAATGGGGTATAGTGTGAAGTAAATTGTTTATCTGACCCCATAGGGAATGCAGATATTCGCTGATTAATGATATCGCGTCTTTCTGGATCGACCATAAAACAATGCGATATTCTATTTGATCGCAGCTAGCGATGGGTCCGTGAACAAACAGTTGGAACTTATTTCAACTTCCTCGACACAGAAAATTTTCGATGAGTGTTCGATGGCTCCTCGACACTAATAAGGAGAGGATCCCAGGTGCAAAGCTGACTTTTTAGTGAGCTTTAGTACAGTGATGAACCTTGCAATTATTACCAATAATCCAAACTGGATTCAATTTCCAGATTCTTCGCAGCCGCTGTCAAATTCACTGGAAGCGCACGGAGCAAGGAAGGAAATCAGGGAGCAGCGGGAAAGGGTTGGTCGGTCGCGGATATAGAATCTGAAAAGGAGCGAACACCAGGAGGATATGGAGGCCGAGGACGAGAGGTAACTATGCAAATGCAAGAGTACATTTATCTCGGCTTCCATCACCTTCCCTCACTCTCTACCCTTCTTCCTCTCTTGTGTTTGTCCTCTTTCTCTCTCTCTCTCTCTCTCTCCCTCTGTTCAACGTGTATGTGTACGCCCCGCCACCCAGGCCGATACTCGAGAGATTTACGAGCAAACTAGCCCGGTCCCCAGGGCTAATAGACCGGCAAGTTATGGGCCAATTCAATTTAATTTCGAAAATAAACAACCGCCAACGGCGACGTCGGTCAATTTATTCCGAAATCCCGCGAGCGGATCCGCGATACAGCGCGGCATTGGCGGCGCCTGGGAGGACCGTCCGTAGGTCAAGATCCTTTTGTGATCGATCGCAATCCCCGCGACGAGGAAGCTTGCAGGATCGTACGTATTTTCTCGGTGGCTCGCGACCAGCCTCTATAGACCCGTCGTTAATTCGCGGTGGCGGACCATGCCGGGAAATTGGTAACGTTAAATTAACCCATTTAATCGACCCGATCGTATAAATTGCTCCCTGTGAAAATAGTTCAACTTGGCCGTTGGCCAGCTCTATATTTTTATGCGTATCTACGAGCGGCTCGAAACGCGTTCAAATATTTCTCACGACAAATCTGGGCTCCCCGTGAAGGTCCTTTTTCGTTTGTAAGAGTCCCATGAGGAACCTTGATGGGATTAAGGAAGTGGACGAAGGGTGAAGGTGGATGGAAAGGTGAGAGTTGTGGTGCAGAGGTATAACCAGAGGAATAACCCGAGGCTTTCTGCATATCGTATCGATGTATAGGGAGGTTTACGATAATTCTTTAACTATAGAATTTACGATGGCCGATGTTTGACATGCATATGTAGTGACCAGTTTACGACATAATCATGTCGTCGAACGCGCGCAGGTAATTAAGAGGTTGGCGTCTAGGGGTGATTTATAAATACAGTATGTAGTTAGACGGTCAGTTGATGCGACGGTACAGTCTGTGTCAGCTATAAACGTGATTAGGATAGAGCTCCTGTTACGAGCGATAAAACGAGCTAGAGTTTCCCATTGGACAGGTATCGTCTAGCGCGGTAGCAGCCAATGACTTATATAGTCGACGGTAACGATACAGCCGGATAGTAAACTCAGCGGGGTCATAAACGGAAGACAGCTCTTGCATACTTGCTCTCGTTTCCGCTACATATCGGACCCAGGGTCATCTTTAGTATTTTCAAAATTTTCAAGGCTGAAACAAACGGTATATTAATTCCGCAAGATCCTTCTCCCAGCCCTGAACAAGATTCGGATTACCTGTCACTTGCTTATGGTCGTGATACGGTTTGTTGACCCGATCCAAAGCTCTGTTTACGGCCCCGCTGAGTTTACTACCTCACTATTACCAGCAGAATAATCCTAAGCTCCACAGCTTATTGCTAGACTGCAGAAGTTTATCAAAATGCATACTTTTATAGGCATGCATCAAAACAGCGGGACATTTCTACTTTTTATTTTCCATATAATGTGGCATTGTATCGAACACCTATTAATATAATATATCCCTCACTCTGATATCCACTCGAGACTACATTCAAGTTCCCCAGCATTATCTATGAAACCACAGTTTCACGGCCGTCAGTCACACCGATAAACGAGTGCATCGAACTAACCCGATAAGACCGTAGGAATCTTTCAATTTATCGCATGAACCGACCACGAAGGCCGTCCTATTATTGGAGGCCAATATTCATCCCGGGCAGAATGTCGATCGGCGGGCAACAGTTCGCGCTGGTCGTCGTGTCCCCCTAATCATACAGTTCCAGCGGCGTGTTGATCATCACACGTGTAATTGCGCCCCGCGGAAGCCCATCCGTATCCGCGTAGCCCCTCTCGATCCCTGTCCTCCGTCTCCCCCTTCGTCGACGTCGACGCGAATTTGCATTTCTATCAACGCGCCTACGGGATCTGCCCGTACATCCCCCACGACACATCCTTCGACAATCTCCTGAAACCGACATCGCCGAGCGCCAAATATTCCTGGATCCAACCGTGAATATTTCTTTCTGCTACTATTTCGATCCTCGTTCACCATTTTCTTTTTTGCAGATACCTAGTGTGTACACACAGGTGTATATGTATGCATACAGGGTGGAGTATTTGAAGTGATACACGCAATTATCTACTAAAGTATTTTTTAGGGAAAATTGTTTCGAGCAAAGCACACTTGGTTTCGAAGACGATGCTTTGTGGTGCTCACAACTCTTATCTATGAGATTTCTAGGTGACCTTGGTTTTCTCAAACGACCTTGAATGACCTTGGAACACCGAGATACTATCGTTTGATGAATTCGTTATGGAACAAGCTACACGTCTGTCTGAATAAGAACATATGGTGCCATTTAAAAAAAAAGCAAGATTACCTTGAAACAATGCAGCAATAATCGAGTCATTGATCGAAGAAACAGTCGTAACAAACTCGTGGAATTCTATTAAACACGTACAGTGACGAGAAACTAGACTTTTGCCAGGGGAAAAAACGGCGTAGAGGAAGGGTTTCCCACGTGTGAGTTACTGAAATTTATGCCAAAATAACATTCGATGTAACATAGTTTTCAGTACATGAAATAAATTTACCAAGCAGTAGGACCTTCCTCTATACGGCTAATTCCCCTAAAGCAAGCTGAGTTTGCTCGTGAATGTAACAAACTGCATTTCTACATCGTTTTCGCAGACACAGAGGTAGCGCGACCGCGTGCGATCCGCCTTTGTCAAATGTACTTTGACAACAGCAATATTTACCGACGGCATGCGCCCGCAAATATACGGTCAGTCGATACCATCGGCTGGGGCTAGTCCGTGAGCCACAGCCACCGCCGTCCCCCGTTCGTTCGTTTCTCTCGTCACGAGACACGCTCGCCGCAAAGTGGCGTCGCGAGGATCGATAGCCGACGACGTGTGACCGCGAGTCTACAAGTTCCCGGCCTCTTTTCAGGTCGCTGTGCACACGTACACACGCGGTTTGGATCACGTTTGCGGTGCTCGACGGGAGCGACGAGCTTTGGAATCGTCATGCTTGCGGACTCTGGTACGAACCGTTCGAGAATTCGAAGATAGACAAATTTTGTGTTCGTCTCTGTACGGTTGATACAGGTGATAAGATAGAGTAGTGATCCAACTTAGGTTATGGTCCAAATTTGGCAACCTTCCTCTAATAATAGTTACGGAATCAGTACACAGGTACAAATCATTTCGAACCACTTTTAGCAGATTACTATTATTAATCGTTGTAGAATAATATCTTTCCCTTTCTTTAACTATGTTATCAGACCTGGTTTCATACTTATGGCTGGTAATGTATTCTTGAATACACCGAAATAGTAGAGAAAACGAGCGAATGAGAGGGGCAGACAGAAAAATGAAAAAACAAATGTATTTTTACGAAATAAAGGGTATATAAGAGATGAGGACGGAGAAAAAATGCGAAGAAATATATAAGAAAGGTCGTGAAAATGGAGAATCGGGTAAGAAATCATGGAAAGAAAGAAAAGACAGATGGGGGAATAGCGCAGCGTCAGCGACAGCGCTGAAAAAGAGAGAGAGGATACAAAGAGAAAGGTAGGAAAAAGTAGAAAATAGGAAGAATCAGAAGGGAGGACCAGGAAAAAAGAAGGTATTAACTCTACTGGAAAAGAAGAGAGAACCCAAAAAAGAAAGTTATAGGAAGTACAGGGCTTCGGAGTGTAAAAAGGTAGAAAGGATTCAGAAAATAAAAATGATCCCGGGTGTTCTGATCGAATATCGATTCTCCCTTTCGAGTTTTCCTCCTTGAAACTTTGTCCTGCCAGTGGCTCCTGTACAACGCGGAATCGAGAAGCGTCCCCAGGAATCGATGATCACGATTCGTGAAAGTGTCTCTACCACCACCAACGGAATGTGCCTACGATTGAACCGTTTTTCCACGCAGACGGCCAGAGGAACGACCCGAACATATATTTAAATCAATGCTTCCGATTCCGTTTCCTGGGCGGCGGTTATTAATCGCGATTCGTCCTTGTGTAACTGTCGAACGAAAACGGTAACGCGGAGGATCGTTCCCGGAACTTTGACGAATGGCTTCTGTCCGTAGCACGCAGTCAGCATAAATCCGTGAGTTTCTTCGCCGTGAACTTCATGGAATTCTGCATTTTTCAGGATCCACGTCCGATATTCCGGTTAAAACTCGGAGGATAATGTCAGAGTACCAGCAGAACCGATTCAATTGTTTCCTGTAGATTCGTGCATTAATAAAGAGAGTTTCGAAGTTCTGATTACCCTGCGCGAATCCATAGAGCCGTTTCAACTCTTCTACGAAGAACCATCTTGTAACACTGTCCCCTCTCTTGTGAAACTTTCGAACGGGTATCTATTAATTACCAGGCGCATTGCGCCGTCTGCTAAACTGTGACATTTATCATTCTACATATTAAGGTGTCCTTCGTTTCGAACTAGAAGATTGGGTTGTAATACCAACGAATACTGTATCATAGTACCCATAAGAACTTCTGCACGATGGGTTCGCAATTTGGACACACCTGAAACATTGATATAACTTTGAGACAGATGAGTATCATCGTGAGCCTGCAGTAATTGGAAATCATTTTAGAATATTTGAAATCTGCAGGCCACGTGGGTCTATTAGTGAGCGAATAACTATCTACCAGCGAATCCTTCATCCTATCAATCAATTTCCTACAAAATAAATTGCAGCACTCAAAACTGAAGCATCACCCATCCAACTAGAATCTGTCACCAATACCCATTAACTGCATTAACATTCGTGCTAAGGTTGTTCTACCGTTATCAGCTCAAACGTCGTTGTTATTGCCACTCTAGATAGTAGGCTTCCGTGCAATCGGACAATCAGCTTACATCACGAGATTCTATTGCAAGCGAACGCGCATGGCCGACTGAAAAACGGGAACAGGCCAGCAGCAGCTTGCTCTTTGGCCCGGTTGATTTTGCTTCCTTCCTCGAGGTTCCTTTCTCCGCGAAGTACCAGGACCATATCCGACCGTGACTTTAGCTCCTTCCCAGCCGGATTCATCTATTTCTAGGTCAGTCCGTCCACCCATGCACTCTTCAGCCTCGGTGGAGGTCTTCTGTTCCATCGTAGACCCGAAACGACGGCCTCAGAGTCGGACGATACCGTTATTTTTTATTATTTTATTTCCTTCGTCCGGTTATTTTAGACATTTTCGATATCGGCCCCTTGCAATTTCAGTTGCGTTAACAAAAGGGAATAATAGACAAAAGACTCCAATATTTGGTCTGCAGTTCGCCACATGCGGTAAGTAATCTGGGACCCATCCGTGCCGGGCCTTACCGGGGGCGCTGACTCGCAGACAATACAACCATAAACTCTACGACTCGAAAATTCGTAGCAGTCAAGTCGCATCGTGACCACGATATTTTTCTGGCGTCCGTTTCGCCCTGAAGGAGAGGCTTTCCACCTCTACGTCACTTGGGAAACCCAAGAATTTCCCTTCCCCTGCAGGGCATAACCAATAAGAATGCGAATTTTGGTAACGCTTTCGGCGAACTTGGAAGAAGCGCGACGTCACACGAAACTCAGGCATTCGTATTCGAACTCTTGTATTCGAACAGTCTTTCGGACTCAAACCATTCAGTCGCAACTCTCGTATCGGCAAATCGCATTCGTACAGGATCATTCGACAAGTGAAGTATTAGTTCGATCATTCAACAAGTGACAATTACAAACTTACGATTCGTCAGCTCCACCGATCCAGCAAATGTAGTGTTTATTCTCATTTAGAGAATAGTGAAACAGTTGCCTAAAATTAATTTGACGGGCAACAGTCGCAAGTCGGTCGAGCCTGGAATTTACAACTCCAGACGGACTCGAAAAGGAATCCACGCGGACGGACGCGACGTCTTCTTTCCGACCTCCAAGCATCGAATTACCCTTTCTAGGGTATATCGTCCGCGCGACAGCTTGCATCGGTTGGCTTAAATCGTTATTCTGTCCGCTTAATTTCGTTCGAACCCGCGCACACGGCACCTAATAGACGTTCGTCAAAAAGGGCGGCAGGTGAAGAGGTTCGCCAGGCTGGAGGAAACCCGCGCGGAACAAGATTAGCCTATATCTGGTTACAGCCCTTTCGACGTGCTACACGGAGACGTGTAGACTGGGCGTACGGCTTCGGACTATTTGCGCGTTATCGCTGTCGAACATCGGGGGAAACGTGTTCGATTGCGGTCGTAGAACGACGTCGTTGGAAAGGGGTTGACAGGCCGCGATTATAAGGTGGTAATACATCAGTAATAACTAAACTGTGGATATTTATGCAAATTTAGAATTTAGAACATCGATATATAAAAATGAAAATTCAAGAAAATTTTTGTTTCCTGTGCCAGAGGTTATAGTATGTAAATTATAATACGTAAATACCATTAAATTTTACTAGAATTTATATTTTTATAAATGCATAAACATCCGGAGTTTAGTAATAACAGTGATAATTAGAAATCAATCAATGTGGGTAATTGTTGAGTGAATATGCAGTTAACTTGTACAATAACTATCATAATTACCTGCTCGATCGTTTATTCACTTTTGTGTGATAGACACATAAAAATATTGTATTTTCGACAATAAGAGCCGTCGAATTCGTGATTCGTCCTGATTCTTAAAGCAACATTTACAACAGAGAAAGGATGCACGTTTCTTGTATGAGTAGGCAAATACCTTTAGGAGATAGTGTCGATAGCCAGTAGTTAATTATAGGCAGGAAATTGGTAGATTATGTAGATAGGTATCTGCTCGTATAATAGGTACTGCCTAGTTCTCGGTGGGTAGTTGTAGACACGAACCTAATCGTAAGTTGTGTCTATAGAATCTAAATCGATAAGCCACTTCTGGATTAACTATCAACCACGGAACGATGTTACTTTGATACCGTTCAGAGTTAATTCGTTTCCTTTCCACGAAACGGACGATCATAACACTCCAACGTAAATTATTCTCAAATGTGATAGAAAAAGATTGAAATTAAGCAGAAAGAGATTTTCAGGAACACCTGGTTCATTGATTTTCATGGAAACCAAGGGAAGGCCGAAAGAGATTGAAGTGCAAATGAGCGCTTTTCCTTCTTCAAATTTTCTCGTCCCGCTAATTTGCATCGTATCCGCTTAATATTTAAGCGCCACTTAAATAGTTGAGTATGTTACGCGGCTCTTTGGACGAGCTCTTGAAACGTTGTTACCGACAATTGGATTAAGCCAAGGAAATCGTAGCCTCGAGAGGGAAATGTCACTCATTCTTCCGCGAGACGTACCCAGCGCGCGTTCAGCGACTTAAACGCGGAGAAGAAGCGGTATTTTTCTTTCCCGGATACTTTACGTTGGCTCGCTGGAATGGTATTTTCAGTGGCCATTACTCGGTTCTACGGCTCATTATTCGTTTCTCCGTTCGCCGTGAAAGGAACGAGGAGAACAAGCACGGTAGAATCTACTTAATCGCGCTGAAAGTATTTATTTCCTTTAACCTTGTCTGCCTGAAAAATTTGCGACCAACTGTTAATATCGTGGACACAAAGTACGACAATTAAAGTTAACTGTATAAGAAATTGGAGGGAACGACTTTAATGTCAGGTGATTACAACAGTTGAAAATCTTAACACCGACAATGTCGTTTTAATGGATCTTTCTAGGAATAATTTCCATGAATCTGGTACCATTAACGACAACAAGATTGAAGAAGATTTTAACTAGGTGTATAGGTTGTTTCTGATTAGATATGCAAACTCGTGTTGCATCATGGTCAAGTAAGTAAATGGGTCGCCTATGTCCGAGTAAGTAGAATATGTCTGTGATGGTCAGACTAGTAGAATTAGCATAACAGACGCAAACGACCCACGTAATGTGTAACCACCACCTATGTAAAATTCATGGAATATATATAGATTAAAATAACATAATAATATTCTTAAAACCATCTAAAAAATACAAGAAACGAAACGGTATGAATCTATTGAAAAAATGGTGAATCTTCCATAAATTTAAACTTAACCTCGTCAAACTTGCTATTAATATTCCTAATGACATAATAATTAGCTTCTTCGAGCGAAGAGCGACATTACTGTAATTTCGTGAATTACTAAACACAAAAGACTATTGTTTTCCTAACATACCTCAGCGAAATTCGGGACATCATCGGCGCAGTATGCTCCTCCACGGTGGCGGAAATCATCGTGCCGCTCCCGAGGCACGATATCCTGTATTATGCGCAATATTCGAGACCGGAGTAATAGATAGCCGCGGGGGCAATATTAGCAATCGATCAAAGAAACTTTACATCCGTATGGGTTTCAACGTACCGCGGCAAGAAACTTGGCGTGTCGATATCGACCGTGCATTATTCGACGAGGACAGAACAATTTTTTCCAGTCATGCACAAAAAAAAAAACAAAAAAAAAAAACACTCCCCGAATTGAATTCATACCGCAATAACGCTTTCTTTTTGTCATTTCGGAAATTATCGAATGCAATTTCTATCTTTTTCGGATCGCGGACGAAAACGGTCCTCTGCATGCACCGCGTGTATTTGTAGTTTTCATTCCATTTTCGGTCACTCGTGAATCGATAGACAAAAAAAGTGAACGCAATTATTTTAGTCGGTGGCGAGAAGAAATGGGAGGACTTTATATAAACGATTCGATACAGAGGCAATTTTTATCGTTGACAATTGAACTACGTGCAGATGGTTCTCGTCGAACCGGTCGCTTCTCGATTCAATTTAATCCGCACGAGCATGTCGCAAACGCAGTAGAAACGTACAAAACTCTGATTTCTTTCAAGTATTTGAAGGAATTCGAATTAAAATTTTTTTAAAGGAATCGTTATACATAAATGTGATGAAAGTAAAGAAAAGGCAAGAAAATGGTAAAATGTTCTTCCCACTCCTTTCGGAACCGATCAAAAGCTGTTGTTCGTGTAGCTAGGTTCCCGAGGAATTCAATTCCACGTGTATCCGAACGTGTTCATCGACGTGGTTCTTTTTTCTTTAATAATACAAGAGAGTAACGCGGAGCATCAATTCATCTCTTGTCATGCAAAGATCGATGTTGAAGCAGTCGGGGCACGTTCCGTTTCGCCCGGTGAAATATTTTTCCGCGGCGTCTTGCATAACAGAGGCCCGCGCGGGCACGATCGAAATACCTCGTATTGTTTCAAAGGGAGGGTTTATATTTATCGCTGTAACCGGATAAAAGCCTGCGGCCGACAGGTCGCATAATTTAAAAGTTCCGTCTACTCACGCTATTTTGCATGCTGTCTCGTCCATGGGACGGGACAGAACAACGTGCCTTCCCTGTAACGAAGATTACGCTTTTTTACCCCTTCGTGATTGCCATCGACAGTCTGTCATTATTTCATTCCGATCGAGAGAGATTGTTACTATATTTACGTAGGTAGCTCGAATGCAGATAAATCGTCGACAGAGAAACGGTTCGATTGCCTTGTCGCTCAAACGCATTTAACATAACTAAGGTACTCCGTACAAATGGATGGAAAATATTACAAAGAAATCTTGTATTTCGAGGAGATTTTACGAATGACACAATGTGGGATTGTTTTATGTATATTACGAAATATCGCGATACAATGTGATTCTTCGTGAAAATTATGAAAAATATAAACCTATTAGATTGATGGGAAATAAATGACTGCTATTGTCCCTGCTGTAAATTTCATACGTGTAAAATTCAAATAAATCGTTCCGACCAATCTATGGAAATTGCGCGGAACCATAACATTACTGACACGAAATGGCGAGATCGATCATTTATGTCCCACTAACCTGAATATTCGATTTCGTTTTTGGAAGTTCATTTTCAGGTGTTATTCTTTCAAAGTATTCCAAAATACAAATCAATGGCTCCCCAATTTCTGTATAATCATTTACTTTTCCCAAATCTACTCGATTTCTATCTATTTTATGCATACTTCTACGCCGTTCGAAAAGAGTAACAATTTCAGAATAATATTCTATATTGGGGGAAAAAAAAAACATAATTTTCTATACCGCTACGTCACACGCAAGAAAACTACGAATCTCAACTATTGTCGTCTGGTGGCGTGAATAGTTGTTGATTGCATGGGCAGCGAACAATGACTACCAGGTATATGGCGGGGAGGAGTTCGATTCAAAGAGTGCACGCGGGGCTTCGTGACAAAAATTATTTACGATATCGTGTAAATGGTACCGAAGTACTGGAGGGGAGGGGGGAGGCAAAAAAAAAACGTATCAGAGCTCCACAATTTCGGTTTTCCTTTGTAGAGTCTCTGGGGTGAGCGAGTCGCGGACGTATCTACACGAAAAAAATTTCACGGCTGGTCGAACCTCGCGTTTTCTGGGCGATAGAAACCTGCAAAGTTGTTCTATAATGCACTTTTGTTCTCGTTGCATTTGTTGGCGACTTTAATGGCTTCGTTTCTCACATTCCTTTCATGATTGGTACACACAATCTCTGTGAAATGGGGCGAAACTTTTAATAATGATTTACAGTGGCTCAGGACAAGTTTATGAGGAGTTTGCAATTTTTCTCAATTACATGCATAAGTCTGTAATTTTTGTTTTAAGATGAACTGGACAACAAAAGAATTCTAGACAATTTGGTGACACACGTAAATAAAGAAGGAACGACGTAACAGTTTTTTACGATCAATTATTTTTTCCTATAGACGTGAAGAAGCGACACTTTAACATTTATTTTTAATGATAGTTGGTAAAATTCTAATATATGCAATAAAATTGTTAATAAGTGATACATACAATTGTATATTATAGATCAAGGAATTAGTAATTAGAGTATTAGAGGATTAAAAGTAACAATAATGATTACATACAATTCGTAGAAATATGTTTTTAATACTAATGATTATTTAACTATGAATCTGGTTTAATTGGAAAATTCAGATCGTACTTCAATCTAGAGTAATATCGAATCAATTCACACACTCATAGTATAGTGTGCATCCAATATAATATTTTACTGTTTCTGAAGTGTATGTCTAATTGTACGTATCCCCTGGAAATAATTCATGATCCCGTGAATAGATGGAATAGAACAATTTCACTATAGAAACGTTCGTAATTGTCGCAATTGCTCGTATAGAATTTATGCGCCCGATAAAATATACACCGGTTCCGATAATAAACCGATCGTACAGGGTATAAATTTCCTATAATGCTGAAATATATGTAGAAGGAAAACCAGGATTCATAAAAGTAAACGCATAATTATAATTGTTTAAAACCACAATTGCAGACAATTGCACACAGTATTATAATAACGTTGAATAATGTTATTCTTCACGAAATGGTGTTGCAGAACAACAGTGACATTGTTTACAGTTACAATACTGTAATTTATTTTCCCCTGCCAGCATATGAAAAATAAACGTTGTTAAATATCGAAGATATTGTAATTGACCGAACGATAACAGTATACTGAAAGTTTGAACGGAATAATAGAAGGCTTGATGCAGTCAGTACTCACTACAGTTCGTATTGTAACTCCGCGCATGCAATGCCCATCCATTTCTATTATTTGAATAATTAAGTACAACAAATCAATGGAATTCTTAAAAAGAATACATTTATTTTCCTAGTTATTCACCGAAACTCTCACAGTTAGATAAAATGGTTTCAAAAACAGGGTCTGTAGAGCTTTAGAGATTCTAACAAAATGTTCATAAAACAATCTGTTAGATCTCAATGGATTTCAATATTTCGAGAAAATCCATCCCTAATAAAGATACTAAAAAAAAACAGTACCATGAACAAAGTTTTTAAAGCAGCATTAAATTCAGCATAAATCTCGGAAGTTTCGAAGCTTCGAGGATCTCTATCGTCATCGTGAACGTCGAACCGTCCGGAAGCTCTCGAAACCTCACCGTAATCAAGGTGTCTTCGGTAGACCGAACGAACCGTCCGAAATTATTTCGCCAATAATTACACGGAGAATGAGAGACACGGAACATTATTCGACCGTGCCACATACCCTCTCCCATAATCCGGAATAACAGAGGCGGTTCGCTGTGTTCCATAGCACCGGTGCACAACAATCGCGGTCTCGTCAAACGTCAGATTTACATTGTTTCCTGTTTCGTGGCCGACTGTTGCACCATTCCTCGCCTGGGTCCCGTTCGCGGGCTCGCGTGTCCCGTGAAACGCTTGGAAACAGGTTTTTAACGTTTCGTCGCGTGTTCCTGGCTCAACGGCACGGCTTCGTCGTTTCGCGTGTGTACATACATGAAAGGCGAATCGCCGTTTGTATGTCGGAAATATGCAGAGACGCACGTTAAAGGGGGGTGGGCATTTATACACGCGATCGAACGCCACGGCCACACGGGGGAACGAGCGCACGCACGCATACATCCCTGAAATTTCAGGTGGCCGGATCGATAACGGATTCGTCGAATACCGGGCGACAGGGGACGGGTATATCGAGCCGTGATCACGATATTCCTTGTACCCGCCCGACAAATTACTCGGGAGCCTCCGAATTCTCCGACGAGTGTCCGGAAAATTTCTGGAATATCCCGACGGCCATCGATATCTCGATCGAATTGACGGCTCTGAAACACCGGTTGGACGATTCGGCTGATATACTGACCCACGAACGATCGTTTATTGGTCGATGATTTTTCTAGGTGACGTAAATATGGAATCTTTGCTTGTTATTTTCTGGCCTTTCGTTCGATGTTATTAGGTCGTTGCAAGTGAAATGACCGATTTTAGTGGTAGGTGTATTTGGGTTTGATGGTATCAATGAAAATTGAGGCTGAAAACCTTTCCACCTTGCCATGAATACTCTGAAGTGGACCTGAGTATTCTGTGTTCATCGCCAACAAATCAGAATTCAATAAACCATGCCTAAAACGTCATTAGTTCCGTTTGCCCCTTGTGTTCAATGGACACGATCGGATCGAATTTTTGATAGGCCCTCACACCTGTACAGGGCGTCCCCTCCCTGTAATCTCGTCGACCAACGAATCATAAACCATCCGCAAATCTAATCGAGACAGGCATACTTTCCTGTCCAAAACTTAAACACACAACGGCTTCATAAACCTCCCTGGTTGCCATTTATTGACATCGGGCGCCTTACGAGGGTGTTCATACGCGATTATCAGGTCGGATTGCAACGAAGGGCGGTGTTCGTGCGATGACAGTTTCCTGGAGACTCAGAAAAAAGGCAGCACGCGTTAATTTTCAGTGAACACGGGACGGCAAAGGGCTGGCAAGTCCTCCAACCCACTCCCTCGTTGTTGTGTGCCAATAAACCTTAGCGTTTCGCTCGTTGCGTGCAACCACGAGTGCACTTCCGGTCGGGGCTCGCGATCTTTCGTGGCCCCAGACGGACTACAATTAACCCCGACGTAAAATCAAGCCTGTTTGAATAAAATATGCGGGTAAATAAACAGGTTCAGGCTGTAATTCGCGGGTCTGGGTTAGAACCAGATCTTCGAGTATAATAGAGTGTCCCAAAATAACTTCGACTCCCGAAAGTTAGGGGTTTCTGGGATCATTTAAAACAACTTTCTCCCTAACCTTCCCCGACCGAGTTCTGATTGGTCGGGCTTTTCCGTTAATATCTCGTTAACAAAGCCTCGGATAACATTTTCGCTAAGGAAAAACTTGTTTCAAATCATCTCAGAAACCCCTCGTTTCTAGAAGACGAAGCTATTTTGGGACACCCTGTATAGAAGCTGTAAGACGCGCTCTAAAGCTCCTAAATGGACAATGATCCTAGCACGTCTATATCGGGTGATTGTAAACTGGGGTAGTACAATTACACATATCGACTCTCATAGGTTTCTGCAAATAAACACTAGCTATCCATCTACGTATAGACGAAAGCTTGGGTAGCGATATTGTTTGTGGAGCCTCGGATACAGGGAGTGGGGCGGATTACGGATCGGGCTTGTGTCTGTGCGTGTTTGTTCTAAGCTTGCAACTCCGGTTGCACGCCGGTGTACGCAAACATACGGAGGGAGGTGCTTCCTGGCTTTCTGTGTACGCGTGACCGTGCATGCACGAGCGTAAAAATTATCAGATCAGCTCTCGCGGTAGTGTAAACAAGCTTGTAAACTGTAACCCAGCCGCGGGAAAATACGACTGATAAGAGAAAATTCGGCGTTATCCGAGCCTGGAGGACGATGAGGGGCGGGGGTTGCGCGCCACGAGCTTTAATTCCGTGTCTTCCCCATCGGGGGAGCGGAATAGCGGTATAAATTCCAAACTTCAAGATTGGAAGCTTAAATCGAAATTTCGAGATCCAGTACGCGCACGAGGGGAAAAAAATTCGAAAGATGAGAGGAAAGTGGTTCCTTTGCCATCTGTTTATAAAGTTTTTTACTCTTCTTAAGCATAGGTGCGTGTAGTTTCTTCATTACAAAGTTTGCCTGATGGTCAGTCTAAGCGGTTCTTTGCAGGCTGTGAAATTTTAATTTAGTCTGCAAAATAGCATTTCATTATCATCTCATCACAGATACCGATCTTTTGAGTTTTTTTTTGGGCGTTGAGAGTCGAGGAGAAATCATAAGCGAGCAGTATTCAGAGAATTTACTTCCAACTGATAAGGTCAGTAGGAAGTAGAAGATTCTACTTGCGGAAATTGAAGGCTAGAATATTACGGAAAGTCTAAGAATATCGAAGAAAATACTAATCAGATGAAGCATCTTCAAACGTGAATTGTTAAGCCCTGTAATTATTTAAAAATTTTCCTAGGTACTTTATATTTGTAGCAAGGATAACAGAATTGCAAGTTTGAAGAACAGACTGCAGAATAAAAAAACGATACGTTTTCAAGAGGCAACGAATACGCAAACTGTTCCGATACAGCGTCAGTTTACGAACCGACTCCTAAAAGAGCTCTACTCCAAAAACTGGAACAACGCTCTAAAAGATTCGGCCTGCTTCAGAAACAGTCGATTTGTCAGGACTTGGTGTACACACGAATCCAACGACGCTTTCTGCAAACAGCAAAAATACACGGAAGACACGTTCCGAGACCAGATGCCTACGGTTACAGGTATTCGCATCTGTTTCACGGAGGGAAACTTCCGAAGCTTCTCGACTCTAGATTTCCTGTATACATGCAAACACACGAAGGAATCCTTGCTGCACGTGTACAGGGTGATTCACGACAAGTATTACTTAAAATATCACCCGAGACTGCTCATATATAACGTGATTACAGCAAATTTTTTATCAACTCTTTCCTTTCATGATTTTTCAAAGTTACCTTCATTTTTTTCAAATACATTTATAAATACGTTATAAAACTAATTATATTACACCTTTAGTTATCGCTGCAAAAGTCATCACATCATTGCGGAAAAAAAAATGTAACATGAAGTAGGAATTTTAAAATGAAATTGTATAACCAGTCATTTCGAGTTATTAGTTCTAATGTTAAAGACTCACCCGTGGCTATCCTAAAGTTTCTAAGACTCATTGTATGTTGAACAGCGAATGTACCTACGTTGGAACTGGCTGTATAATGACAAACGCAAACGGACGAAATCGCGGCCGCGAGCCTGTTTAGAACAGCGATAGCATAGAAGATAGATGATACGCGCGCATGAGATCTTGTCGCCGATATCGGGCAGCTTCCGGTTTACAGGTCTCATTATTTTCGCGTTAGACCCACCGTGCAACCCCTGGTATTCTGGGTCACTTCTCCCGCCACCCCCTTCCCCCCGCCCTTTCCGTTCGTGCCGAACTCGAGAGCCCTTTGAGCCGTAAACTTCTATCTGCTCGATATCGCCGGAGGAACCTGGACTATTCCCAGCGTTGTAACGTATTCCCGCGGCCTTCGTCGCTCTGTCGGAATCATTTTATCCGATGACTACGGTCATAGCCTTATCAACCCCCTTGGAGAATTCGTGGCGTTCCCGTATGGATCGTCGGAATGTTTCCTGCGTTAATGCCTCGACTGTGTGTGCCGCATACCACGGTGTTTGCCACCGCTGCTTCCAGGCCAGACTGTTCTTGACCTCTTTAGCAATCCCCGGCCTGGAATATTGCTAACCAACGCGCGTGGGTGACGAAACCAGGTTGGGAGCTAAGAATTAACATGTTTATAAGTTAAATCGTACATCGCGTGGAATTGGTTAAGATTGATTAGGCTGAGAGGAAATGTAGAAAAGAAAGACCACGATAAGAGTTTTGTACAGTTTCGATTTTATTAAGAAGAGTTTTCCATCTCTGTGACAGCTTTACAGTGGCTGATCTAATTGGTTCAAGTATTAAACGAATAGAAGAGTTCTTGGTTGTGATCTGTAAAGTCCTAGGATAAAATGAAATGGAATTTGGAAAATAGATCAGAAGTGTTATTAGAATGACTTTAAATTATTATTGATTATTCTGTATCTTCATTAAGTTTCGAGCATAGTTGTTTTTATTACATTATTGTCGAGTAAATGAAAGATCGATCGATGATGATCTGCCTATTGTTCGAGAACAAATTGAAAAGGAAGAATGTACGTTTTGATAAGATGATTCGCATACATGCATACACTGGTGTCCAACGTTTCATTGCGTTAATTGAATCAATGAATATGATAATGTCCGTGAAACGTATGCTCGTGATATTATGCGCATCGCTTGCATGAATATCGTTCCGCTAAAGCTGATGTCACGCGCGAAAAACGTATCGCGAGGGTAATTGCCAGTCCGCAGGAAATGTGTCAACGGGCGTGTCTTTTATAGCGAGGGGCGTATACAGAGGGCGATAAAAAGTACGCGGGAGAGTGTCCATGAGTGGACAAATCTGATTTACCTGAAACGGCGTAAATTACGTTTCGCATCTTTCGCCACATTTCCAGAAGCTCTAACCTGGAAAATGTTGATGCTCGCTATGAAACGCTACGCTATTGCATCGCCGACCCTTTCCTTCTGAGTGTCTCTACTTCATCAGAAAGCATTAGTCGAATTATAAGAGGTGAGATCCCCGACCAAAACCGGGCATCTGGCGTTTCTTTTGGTTTATTCTTCATTTACTATAGACTACCGTAACCATTGTTTGCTTTTGATTAGGTAGTTGTAATATTATTTTACGTTTATTTTTGTTAAATAAATACCATCAATTTTTCGACTTCATTCTTTCGCAGTTTATTGAAAAACAATTTGAATGGTGCCACGTACGAAATACATGAAACTATAATGATGCAGGCGTTTCTGAAAATGGCTACAACTTTCTGAAAAAGAAACCTCCGTTTTGGATGCAGTTTAGCTTGTCTCCAAGGCAAAGGATCATAATTTCTGACACTATACGCCAGAATTTTACCAGAATATTTTTTTCCAGCCGTGTAAATAGATATAATACCCATCGGAAAAGCGAGCGCCCAAAAAGATTCGCCCCGATAAGAAATGAAAACTCGGTCCGGGTGGGAATTAAATTAAAAGGCTCTGTCGAACACGGGGTCGCGGGCGTGGGCGAGATATCGAGCCGCTGAACCGGCAGAATCAACGAGCGTGAAGTTTTCAGGTCGATAGAGCGCGTAAGGGGTGAACCCAGGGCCGAAGACATCGGTCAGAAGACCAAGATGCGAGAGAACAGGAGTGGGGACTACGGAGTCTAGGCGAGGGGGTGGGTACGTCCTCGAGATGGCGACGAATGGATGGGAGGGGAAGGGGGGAACAATTGAATCAGCGGAATCAAGGGGCCCACCGGTCGAAAGGATCGCCTGGACAATCACGATCCGTCGAGAATTTAAATGTTACTGTTCCGAAAGACTCTCCGCTCGTGGGTTGGATCGCCCCGGAAATCACGGACATCGGAAATCTGATGTCGCGACTCGCTATATGGATATGAAAAGTGGAACGATGGAATCGATGATGCGCTGCGCCAGCTCATATTCTGCATCTTTATTCGTCACCATCGTACACATCACCTGGTCATCCCTTTTCTTCTGCGTTCTTCTCCGCCTTTCCCATTTCCCAAGACTTCATCGGTACGGTAGTTAGACAGAAAAACCATTCAATCACACCCTGGCTAGACCCAAATTCTTTTTAGAAATTCACCAACCAGAACACCACATATTTTAACATCACTCTCGAAACTCAGAGATGAAAGCAGAATCTCCATAGCACTCGTGGAGTACACGTATCGCCAATTATATTACACACAGTATTCAAACTTGTAAATGTATTAGATATTTTAGTAACCAAGTGAAATGTTATTTGACATCATCATACCTCGTATTTAAACAACACTCGTGTTATTAATTTGCTGTGAGCGCTACGGTCATCGCGGCCTTGACTCACTCAAATTATTCAAGTCATGAGTTTGTGCTGTACAGTCTCCTGACAAGGATTCCCGGTGGGAGGGGAGGGGACGATATCGATTATGATACACAAGATCGAGGATGGGAGGAGGAGGTGCTTCCTGATATAGGGATTAACCCTTTGCTTGCAGAGGTTGTGTACGTAGGTCTTAATAGGGTTGCCACTGTTCACGTAACGCAGGGCTGTACACACTATTCTGCCTGGAATTGAGTTATATGTTTCATTATGTTGTACTTGAGGTATACAGGTTTATTGTTCCAGAATGATTTTAATTCTGTAAGACTGACGGATGGAAATTAGTTTGTAACGGGAATTTCTTTGCCCGATGGAATTTTTAATTTTATTCAACGGTCTTTCGGATGCCCGATGATACATTTGTTCTTGACAGATTACAGACGGTAATGGTAGAAAAGCCAGGGAGAGAGAGCTGTTACTCACCGCGATAACGTCACGCTCGAATTTAGTTGGTAAATGGTGGGCCAGTGAGCAGTTACAGAATTGTTTTGGTAGATGTGACGTTAAGATTGCAGAATTTAGACGGAAGTCGCGTGATTTATATGAATAACAGACAGTAACATGTGTGAATAATTATCTCACAATTAGAATTAGTATTACGAATTTTGCCTACATACTACACCCATCAAATTTTATAAAACTGCGACACATTTTAAAATATAATAATACCAAAGCTTTTTTTGTTTCAATACATCAATCAACAAATGGAAATTTGTGGGTTCCATATACAGTAAAGAGTCAATGAAAGTTGGTTAAGAAATTCCTCGTAAGAGTTTATACTTCATCCACCCTCTCTGTTCCGAGGATCAGGATTCGGGCAAATAACAGTTTCAGCGAGTTTCAAACTCACATGGTGTTTTTACTGTACTTATCATCAATTACCTACATTATCTGTAAATTACGCCGTTGTTCGTGTCGTATTCATTGCCAAGAAGCCTCGCGATTTTCGTAAACTTCTTGGAAAGTTCGTGGCATCCGAAAGCTTCGTACCTGGTCGAATTTTGTTCGTCGCGTTGCTGATCGTTCGACGCGCCGGCTCACCTATGAGTATTTCACTTCACTTTGTGTGGCTGGCTTTTACGGTGAATTTACTGGCCCGTTGAAGTGAATGTAACGCGGTCCGTATTAAAATTTCAAGTCCTCCCCGGTCAGCCACCGCGGTTGATGAGTTTCAAACAACGCCCGGACAGCGAATTTTACGACCGGCCGCGAAACTTTTCTTCGGCTGGATGTACGAGCGAGCAGAACATTCTGTCCCCCGGAGGAATTTACTCGAACAATCCTTGACACTGATGTTAGTATTAATTAACGTGGGGTTGAAAATCTCAAGACGGATGACCCGTTGGAATAATCAGCGTGTTTGGTTTGAATTATATGTATAGAGTGCCATGGAAAATAATGTACAAGCGGGCATAAGGTAATTCTACGTGAAAAAATAAGTCAATAATATGGACTGCAATTTTTTATTTGAAACTTTGTTGTAAAGAAAATTGACATTGAGTATTAATCTGAAACGCGTGTATTCGTCATGGTAGTAAGTAGAAACGGAATGCAATGAACAGACGTGCTTGCCTATGTAGTCCTATTTAGTTGTACGTGTAACCAGCAGAGTTTCAACAAAATTTTATTGTACATATTTTTCTTTTTTTTGATGAGGAATTACCTTAAGCCTGCTTGTACGTAACTATCGGAGGTACCCTATATGTCGAGTGTCGAGAAATTGTACGATTTACATAAAATTGAATGTCGATCTATGCTCTTTTATTTTGTATAATTTTTGTTTGAAATAATATTCAAATATTAGTACAAATCGTTAACTATTATGTTCATAAATACCAGTGTGAGGAAATCATACTGAGAGAGAGAAGCTCAGTCACCAACAGCATCGGTGGTTCAGTGGTAGAATGCTCGCCTGCCACGCGGGCGGCCCGGGTTCGATTCCCGGCCGATGCAATGTATATTTTTTTTCATTTTTCACATTTTTTTTCTTTAATATTTTACCAACCAAATTTTCCTGAAACAACATTCGTGTTCGCATTCAATGGATTCTCTTAAAATTGAACCCCTTCCAAGAAACAGAATGCTACTACCGTTGAGTATTTTAATATTTCACTAAAGTGAATTCCATAACGGAAGTTATGATACTTACCGAATTCGTCTTGAAATCCTCTAACAGATAGGGGTAAAAAAATTATAGGTGTATTTGCAAAAAATTAAAGGTGACCTTGAGGAAACAAAAAAAAAAAAAGAGTAAAAACAAAATTTACTATAATCACGTTAAAGCTCTCTTGAAACCGTGCTATACCTGATAAAAACATTTTCAATCGGACTGCTAATAACAGAGTAATCTCTACTGATCACGATTCGTGGTTCACCCTGTATACATTAGCCACAAAAAATGTCGATGGAACAGCTTGCAACTGAATAATCGAAGCTAATTCACGGTTCATGATCTATCCTGTATAATTCTTGCCTCTACAGTCGTATACAAGCGTGTTATAAATGGCGAGATTCATTGAAGCGTAGTACGTATGTACACATGATTGCTGCCGCTCGGGCCCATACAACGGCAAGCTACGACCGGCAAGAATCACTAGATCAGTATATATACACGAACGTAATGTAGAATAGGAGCGAGTTTCGGGGGACGTACGAGACGTTCATGCAATATTCAGTCGCGTTTAGGACTGCTTGGCTTCGTCGCCTATGTTACTCGAACGCATAGACCCACCCCTCTCCTGACATGCGTCCCGCTCGACATTAACGCGATATATTTGACTTCCCCCGATCGATCTGTCTATGTTACACACGGCAATTGCATATTCATGGGGCGACCGGCCGCGTGGGAAAAGTGAATTTCAACCACGGGAATTTTCGTTCCAACGAAAAACCACCGCGGTAATGTAGAAGATAAAATGCAGAGAAGTGTACATTTTCCGTGGGAATTGTAATCGCTGAGAAAGAGAAAGAGGGAGAAGAGTGGAAATTTTCTTCAGCTTTTGTACAATTCTTGTCGCAGCCGCAGTGAAGTCCGGATTAACGTAGAGACTTTACCACGGATTAGCGGAACTGCTGGAATTATTTCCACTGCTCATTTATATACTCCTTTTACGTGAACCTTTACTGAACCACATTTCCTCATTGGTATCAGAAAAATGTCTGAAATAGGGATAATACAGTTCTCGATTCTCGATACTAATCCGAATATTAGTATATCCGAAATTTAGTATACCGAACATGTGAACTTAGATATTCAAACCTGCATTATTTCAAGTTCAGTTTCGTCTAATTCATTTCGTTCTCCACAAGTTTCAGACTCGAGGATACATTCAGACTCTCGGTTCCTCCTAGACAAAGGACCGCGTGTTCGTTTCCCAAGTAGGGAAGAAACAACCTTAACACACGTTTACACATTCGCGAGGGAAGTTCAGCGAAAAGACGGCACAAAAGAGCGAGCGCCGCGTGGTCTCCATTTACAGAGCCATTTAGAATTAATAGAGAAACTTCGTGTCGAATGCTGCTTGGAATTAGCAGAGTCGAACGAGAGGATATCGTCGTTTTAAGAGACAGTTTTCAGGGTATTGCCACCGGTGCCAAATTACCATGTCGAACAACAACGGGGTACGCATACAAAATGAAGCGGGATCCAAGAAGGGTCTTTGCAGCCCTTCCCTCCCTTCTCGACCCACGGGTTTAGGCTTCCTGCTGTGTTGGCGGGAGACCGTGTCAGCAGTTTTCCACGATAAACGCGGTTAAACGCATCGAACTGTGATCTTAATTCTCGGACAGGTTAATTGAACGGTACCGGACCGGAGGGGGAGGGTAGAATTCGAACGCGGCGGGAATCAGATTGGTTGGCCAGTAGAAGGCTCGAATTAAATTCTACCCGAAACTCGTGGCACGGATACCTTGCACGGAACGTGTTAATAGTTTCGGCCTAATTGGAGGATCGTTGCGTATAAACCGGTAGATTTCACAGTCTCGACAATTCTCTGACTATAATTTCTCCACGCCTATCTGTTAGAGGATTTCAAGACGAATTCGGTAAGTATCATAACATAACATGTGTTACTTTTTTTTCACTTGAGTCGAGGAAAGATTAAAGAAATATTCGAACGGATGTTGAGCTCTTGCCTACTGCTTGTAAACATTTCGTTCTGTACATTGGAACACATCTAATGATATCTATTGATCACGATTCGTGGTCCACCCTGTATAATAAACCGGTAAGGAATCTTGAAACTCTAAAGTCGATACCGTGGCGATTGCAGTGCAACAGATCGGAGAATTCACGACTTGCGACTTATCACGTGCTTAACGTTGCACTTTGACCCACTGAGACTTTCTAATTACACAAAACTGTGGAGCGAAGCTAATATTAGAGCCCGTTGGTTCGCAACGGCACGGCGGACCGAGGCATGAATGAGAGCACGAGTGCCCAATAGGTTTGAATTAAGGACTCTCGGTGAAGTGTTTCCTTGACCGGTCATGTATGTAGAACGAAGACGCTCCAAAGGATGCTAATTGAAGGAAGCCCGCCCTTTAATTACGATCGTTCTTGTACAGACCTCGGTCCTTTGGTCTCGGCGACCAGCTCGTGACATATTAATTTCTATTCAAGTCAGAAGCGCAATTCTAAAACGCCTTAATTAATGTTTGGTCCCCTCTGCGAACTGACGACAGACGCTTGCGGCGGCAGACTTACAATTAATTTCGTTCAGCTGAATGAAGTGATAGAATTGAAATCTTTATTAGTATAGCTTCTACTCTAATTACTATAGGTAATACAAATGTGTATAGGTTCATGGGCAGAACTTAATAATATTCAAAGAGATTTAAATAATTTATTCTATCGATATTCGAAATTCTCCATTGCCTCGACCTTTCACAAGCACGATGGTGAAAGTTTACTCACAGTGTTGGATAAGTAATGAAACACTGACTCCAAGCAGGAAAAAGTAATAGGATAAATTCCAGAGTGTTGATACGAGATGTGACAACCATTTTCCTCTTTATACTTATCCTTTTTTACTTGCCCAAGCCTGTTAGAGTTAGATCCCCTTGCCAAAGCTCTATTCTTTACCTCTTCCGATCTCGAGGAAGCCAGCTATAATACCGGTGGGACGTCTGTTCGTAAACAATAGACGCGGCTTACCGCCGGAAGCCACAGTAAATTTAGGGGAAACTGTTACCCACATCCGGGCAAACTGGTCTATCACTCCGGTGCAGCTGGCCGGTGAATTTTTCTCTTTCTGGATTAAGGGGACACAGGGAGAACGGAAGAATCCGGCAAACAATTTAGTAGTAAATAAGTAAATATTCGTTTATCGTCGATAGTTCTAGTGTTAAGAAACTACCATAAAAAAATCTAAAAAAAAAAAAAATATATTATCTCCAATCAGAAAGAAATCCGTCAGATTTCACCGACGAACAAGAGTCTGCAATCTGAAAGCAGCGCACGAGCCATCGAACCCATCGTCGCTCTCGACAAAATCCGTGACCTCGTACTCGTCATGGTTTCCTTTCCTCCGCACGCCGTGAATTGTTAAGGAAAGACTTCCACCGTCGAATCGCAACTTTCGCTCCCTTTTCCCCGAGAACCGATTTCCTTCGTTCCGTTTCGCGTGGCTCGACGAATGCCGGACGCGGAACGAGGCACTTCGTCACGGTGCACATCGAGACACGTTCAAGCAGATGCGTATCGTCCTGACGTCGAGACGCTCGCGAGAGAAAGGGGGTACGAACGGCGGGGAATTTCTTAAGCGGCTTTAAAGCAGTCGCGAGCAGAATACGAGTCCCTCATTGTCGCCCGCTTCGACGGTATATCTTCCTGGACCTTAGGTTTTCTTTTCATTGCCGTCGTTGGAAAAAGGTGCGGCGGTGGGTTTTTTAAGGCATCCGCCGAATGGTATGTAGGTCGGCTTCGCCAGTAACCGGGGAAAAAGGTAACTACCACGGACTTTTCCTTTCCTCGGCGAGCATTCCGCGAGCACAATATCTCATCTCGACGCCGGAAGAATGAATTGGTTTTGGTGTTCAGCGGGGATTATTCCGACGCGTTTAGACAGCGAAGGAAGGGTTGCCACGATGGAGTTTCTCTTCTTAATTTACGTACGATCAAATGGGAAGTGGAAAATGGAAACGCGAGCTTTACCGAGGTATGATTTTATCGTATACCGCTGAGCCAGTACTTTCAGGATGGTGTGTATCAATCGTTGGAAATACGCGGGGATCGTTGGGAAATATAAATTATATTTTGTATTCGTCGAGCATTTTGTACCTTCGTTTATGGGAGGGGGATTTTACAAACGTGGGCACTGCTTCGTGGATGGTTTCGTATCGCTTGCTCGACGAATGAGGGATTTTTTTTTTTAATGGGATTCGTACGAATGACTGAGATTCTGTATGTTTCAAGTGGAGAGCTCGGCGGTTCGCTGGAAATAAATATCCTTGCGCTTTCTTAATATTGTACGTAGATTCTGCTGCAAAGAGTGTTTATGCATACGTGGGCGCAATCGAAAGCTCTACTTATTCACGATCTTTTCTGCAACCTTTCTCGGTTAGGTACATTTTTCCTCTCGAACTGTTTCACTTGTTACTCTTTCCTCATTCATTCGGAAATTGAAGGTTTAGTGGAGGAGGGCCACATGCCACAATACTGAAAGTTTGAAGAAGTACTTTTAGGAAATATAAAGTTCTCTAACCAACTCTGAATGACGTTTTTTTTCTTGGAGTGTTTATAATAATTGTTTGTACAAACGACGACTCAAATAAAAAAATAATTTAAATCGGAGGTGGCTCCCTTATCGTAAATATTTACCTTTTTTTAATATTCTTTTTCTAACTGTATGCATATTTCTCTTTTATGTGTTCGTCATGTTTTTTAAATGTAAGTACCGAAACATCCAATTCTACGCGCCCTCGCTCGCGAAATGGGAGGGTCCCTGTATACGCTCCCTGATTCCACGTGTCCCTAATGGAACACACGTACTTTACGAATAAATGGAACGATCATTTGTAGTAAGAATGGAACGCCCGCCCGTGGCGCAACGAAATCATGATTATCGTAATGCCCGAACTATGTACACAATAGAGAGTCGGAACGTTCTCAAATACCTATACAGGCGAGACTCAAGAAAGGAGAAGAAATAATCATTCCCCTATGGATTTTCTTATTAGGATCTATCTAGAGGATCGGGGAAATTTCGTCAAATAGTGTTCCTTTGTTAGAAAATGGTGCTAATTCGTTGATTTCTGAAAGGAAGAACTTTCTGAATTAAGAATTCAGTGGGTAGTCTTAGGTTAAGAATGATATACCTCAAGCCACTGTCATTATTTCATACTGGCGTAAGCGTTGTCAATCGAACTATAATATACACTAAACGATATTTATTTCAAGCTATCAAAAATTTCGTAATGCCTTTTAGCATTTGCTACATATTCCATAACTATTCTGCTACTTATTTCCGGTAGTGTAAATCTGAATAATTATTGAATTAATCTGGTTCCCAAAAATGGTATCAAAAAACCGTAAAGCGGATTCGTCGAAATAAAAAAGAATATTTCGATAGGATTTAGAGGATCGAGAACTAAATAAAGGATCAACGACTCGTCGAAATCAGAGGGAATATTCCGAAATGGTTTAGAGGATCTAGAAGTATAAACCACGATTGGCCGAAACCCGCAATACGTAACCCAGGAGAGCCTGGTTCGTTCGGGGGTGGGGGTGCGCATGGCGTAAAATCGGGAGCGGGCCGCGAGCCTCGCTCTTGGCACCGGGCTTGTTTCCAGCATTTCGGTCAGTTGCCGGTGGCGTGCAAACGGCCTGCAATTAGCCCGCTTTCTAATTTGGTTCTGGTTTGCCTACTACCCGACCGATCTGACGATCAAATCACGTGACCGCCGCCCAGAGTCGAAGTTGAAGCAAGTAAGCGCGGCGTAACTCGATAGCTTCCTTCGTTTCTGTAACACCGGGCCTGGAACGTTTCACGTATATTGTTATTTTAAAGTCGAAATATCGAAATTAAACCGATCTAATTTTTGTATTTTTTATGTATGTTTGAAGGGAATACTTGAAAAAAATAGTGAGATCTACGTTACTATTAGTGAAATTACGGATGCTTGGTGACAAAAGTTAGATATTAAACGGCGACAAAATTTTACGTACTGTTCAAATGAATGTTGCACCGATGCAACACTGGGCGTTAAAGGGTTAAAAACAACGAGTGAAAGTGTTCCGAGCAATGCATAAAGGTGAAAGACGCAAAACGTAAAACTGATTTACCAAAAGCTTAACGAAGTCAAAATATCTTCCCCTATCGCTTTCCAAAAAATTACAACTCTTGCGTAGTGGTCGTTTTCCTTATGAATCCCTCGATTCCTCTATCGTTTCTCTCGGGGCGAACTTCATTCAACGTCGGCAGCGATTCAAGGAGAATCCGTAATATCGCTACCCGACGAAAAACCCCTCGCCATTTGGATTCCCCTACGTATTTCGTTCACGCTCCGTAAAACTTCAATGTCCACGTAGGAAATCACGATCGAAGACGGCGGCAGCGATCCCCCTACCCTTCCTCTTTCCCCGTTCTGTCCCTGAGAAACAAACGCCCGTCGAGAATAGAGTTTACCTTGCTCGTCCGCGGAATAAAGCACTGCTTTGTCCCGGGAATTCTTCGGCGTCCAGGCTGAAGAATTTCAAATTGCTTCTCCGAGGACCCCGCAAGTGATTCCGTCAAAATTTTTCTGACCAGAGGAAAGAATTCGAAGAGACTCGATGCTACTCCAACCATGCCCTCACGAATATCGAGTAAAATAGTTACGGGGACTATGGATGTTTAAGAGCATACATAGTATTGGAAGGAAAGCTTTAGAAATTAATGACAAACGGAAACTTATTATTTTTCTGAGGAACTTCATCGAACTTCTTGAAAATTGTATGAACTTGCAATGTGATGTTTCTTTTATTTTATTTCGTTTTAACTGCATAAAATTTTCAACAAGTTTTTAGCCAGATAATCGAAATTTAAAGTTTCAGGTCGCAAGGAACCTGACAAATGAAAGAAATCCTGACATTTCACTTATCATCCGGTATTTCCCAGCACAGATACGTATCTCAAAGACCATTTTCCTTTCTAGTGTTTGACACTCGTACCTCGGCAGAAGCTGCAATACCATTATCAGAACAGCATATTCGTAAGAACGCGAAGTAACGGTACCATCAAACCACTCCTAGGCCACCGTTCCTGCCGTTCCCCGAATTCCACGAAAATTAAATTAGACCATGAACTTTCCTTATCGCGAAATCGTCCCGTGCGCGAACGACGAGTCCGTTCGCAGTTCCCGCCCGCGGGGCAATGAAATATTTTTTTTTATTACGCCGGCCCAGGAGCGTAATGTAGCTGCCCGACCGAAAGACTTTACAGCCTCGAAAGAGTGCGCGCAACCGTGGATCCATAAACCTCGTGGAATCGTGGAAAATTCGCGAGGAAACCGGCGTGTACAAATGCGAACGTCGCGTCGACGGCGGTGCCTTTGAAGTGAAAATACTAAAAGGAAATTTATTCATGGCTCGCGACTCACCGTGAAACAACATCTTCAAGGACTGGAACGTGCCACAACGAATCGCAGGGGGGTAGAACCTAGACGGATCTCGTGACTACGATCGATGTACGGTGAATCCGTTCCGCATAGTTTCTTGAACCGTTCATGAATATTCACCCGGAACAGATTTTTCCACCGTGTCCGCCTTCAGCTGGTTCTTTTCAGGACACGGTGGGGGGGTTAAAAAAAAAAGAATGGATCGAGGAGCGTAAGAACAACGAAATTGTGCAGGTAACGCACAGTTCAGTTTATGTTGGAAGCAGTCGCGGATCCAAGGTGAGCAATCGCCTCCCCCCGACACCACCCCCAAGAGTAATGAAATATAAGAATGTTATGTCACACCCTGAAAAACTTGTTAGGTGTATTTTGATTTTTTGTAGTGTACACTAGGCAATTAAAAATTAACCCCTTGCCTTATAACATCGAATAAGACTTGTAGTGACAATATCAAAATGGATTCAGCAAACAGAAATATTATTCGTTTTCTTTGAGTCAAACTGAAATACTACTTAGTAACGAAAAAAAAAACAATATATAAATCCCGTAATTACATACTCTAGTCCACGTAATCAACCAACTGCAGTAATCTTATCCATTAAACTGCCCAAACTCGTCCTGGATAGTCGACTGGCCGTATAAACTACCCCTAGAACTTTCCTGCGACTCGCTTTTGATTTTCCAAACTTCCCACGAAGAGGATGACAAACAATAAAACAAAAAAAAACGGGGTCAGTAAATAACTCAATTCGCGGCACCTGCGACCAGACGGCGGCTTCGATGTTCCCGAGACGGCTAAAGAAACAAAAAAACTCGAGGTCTATTTCGTCGGCGCGAGACGGTCCTACCCAAAGAACGTTCCAACCACCCCGGGTGATTTATGAGGCCACCAGGGTAAACTGTATTATCAGACGGGAATCGGGGGCAAATTCGAGCCGATCGGACAATCGAGATCGCATCCATATGCCCGAGCGAACAGTTGGACACACTGCCGTAAGGAATCGGCCAGCGTTTCTCGCGCGATTGAGCAAATAATTGTGGCAACAAACATCTGCGCGGCCAGCTGTCGCGACACCGCTGCACCGCCGGCCGAATATTAATCGGTATATACGTTATCGCCGCCGCTGGCTGCAAAGCCTTTATGCAAATCTTATCATGCGCACGGTGCCGTGCTAAATTTATTTTTATTTTACATCGACGAGGTGATCGGTTGTAAACAAAACACGCAAACTACTGGAAAACTATCCAGTGTATGCAGACCTGGGCAAATTTTTCTGTGAAATGAAAATAGGAAATAACTATCTGAAATAATTTATTTCGGAATTTTATTATCGATACTGTTATTTGGAAATAAAAATATTATCAATTCATTTGAAATAATAGCAATTTCGAATAATGAATTATCTTGGCATTTTTGTATTTCGAATTTCGGAAACGAAATAATGTTCGTATTGTTCTGATATTGTTGTGAAAGAAAATAATATTTCCACTGGTGTGGAAGATAAAAGAAAACTTAGACCTAGTCATCTGATATAATTTGGAAGAACAATTTCACAATTATTTCTAAGAATTATTTCATATAGTAACAGAATCATAGGAAATTGTAAATTCATTGTCAATTTGTATTTAGAAGTTGATATATGTTGGTTTCACATTATGTATCTTTTTTTATAGTCACGAAAAAATATCGAGCAACAGAGGGTTAACGCGTCTGCTCACTACAGTCCATTTCTACTTACGTCGCACCAGTCACATGAACTTTCAAATTCGATTATCTCGAAAAGGAAGCGTCACACGTAGAAAAATTTCCTCTAAATTTCCCTCTAATTTTTGCACCCAGAATCAGCTATATAAGGTTGTATCACCAGTTTGTAGACTCCCTGCACAACAATCACTTAGCTCAACTTCGTCGCAGGCAGACTTGTGTCCACCATTGAAACGTCTATTTCACTTTCTACGTGTCTAACTTTCGCACACACCCCCCTAAAGATTCGACACTCGACGTTGTTAAACTCGCGATATTTTTCGATTTTATATTCCCAGATCCGCCGGTCCAATCAATGGCGAGAGTCGTTTATCGACTCGTTAACCCGCCGTTTTAAAACCCCCTAATAATCCACCGTCGCGATTCACGACGGCCATTATCCCTGTCGTTTCCCCCGGGCCAGACGCTCATAATTAGTTATTGGCTTTAATACAGCAGACTGATGTTCACCCGCTCGTGATATAACAACTATAATAACATTATCCCCGGGCGATGTGCAAGGTTACGCAACGTTATCAAGCAAACGTTAATCGAGAGTCGTTGCGTCTGGATTATGGAAATTAATGGCGTACCTTCTTCGGTGTGTACGCGAACGACTATCCCCCGGAATGGTTCCATCGGATTTCTCGAGAAGCAAATTATGAGAACGTAACAATTACGGTGTACCGTTACGTACCATCGAATCCATGTCGAGAGGTTAAAAACCAAATAATAACTCTGTCCGAACGCGACGAAGTGGTCAATGGAATTCATGCTCCATTATTTCTCAACACGTGGGAAAACCGCTTGAACGACGCCAAGGGATGTGGAGAGGGGATACAAAAAATATACCGCACGACATTCATAGCGTATCGAGTCGTTTCAAAGCGATTTACCGCCGTGGTAAATTATAGCGCAGTAAATCGCGGTTTGTCAATATACATGTAGAGACATTCATAGATAGACCCGTAACCACTGTCGTTTGCTGCGCCGTTCCGACCGCGGAACAGCGCGTTTCAGGGACGTTTTATTCGCCATTTGCATAAACAGTTAAATCTGTTACCCCGTCCGCGTGGATCGTTAATTCGAACATTTTCCCGAGGGTGCAGAAATTTCGATATCGATCCGGGACATCGATCATTGTTCCACGATCCTTCCTTCGCTTCCGTATCGTCGCGTGATCTGCTTTGATCTGAATGTTAAAATTCTATCGTCTCGAAGGCGTCACGGTACGTCCATTTTACGCTTTTGGATCCATTCACGAAATAATATTCTATCGTGCTTTCTTTAAACGGAATTATTCATGGAAATATTCATATAGAATTATTCATTATTTTCTTTAGATTATTTGCTCTAGGAATATTACAGTTCATTCAAAGAAGGTAAATAATGACCATTATCGAATCTGCTGTTACTTCGTTAATATTTTATAAGATTCATACCAACAATTGTTTGCCCTTTAAATTATTAAGATATTCTAGTGTAGCCGGTCAAAAGAGTCGATTTACTTTTTCTTGCATTTTCTTACAGTTTCAGGTCTTTAACCCTAAACTGCTGTTATCCGGTCAATTTGACCGGCAGCAATGTGAGCGTACCTATAATAGCTTACCAGCAGTTACGGGTTAATATGTATTTCTGAAGCATTATGGCAAAATTCATAAAATTACAAACTTACAGGAGAATAAGACACGTCCCTCGAAAAAAAATTCCATAAGTACGTCCCTCAAGAAATTTCTCCACCAAGATCGTTAACAATCGTCCACCATAACCAGAGTGTGAGGTAGAGCCTCTGTTCGATCCGCGATTTAAACCGACCAATGATACACAACGCTGTAAATCCCGTCCGATCGATATATAGATCGAGGATCGAGGACCGATAACGGCGCCGGCACTGAAAGTAATAGTTGCAGATAATTTCGTCCTGTCGCCGCGGCCTCCCTCGTAATTCTACAGGAATCGCGAAATATCATCGCGATGGGAGGGAGCAAAGTCCGCCGCGGAAGGGGTTCGGGCGGCCTCTCGCGTAACGTGTTACAGGTTCGTGCCGGGGCGGCTTAACTGCATCTGCTACCGCGAAACCAACTGAATACTAATAACCGTACGTTGGTGTACGTACCACGCAGCAGCAGCCATCATATTACAGCATTGAATGGCAACTGTGCCTATTCCAGAATAGGATGGACGAGCCTGTGTGTGCGCGCGCGCGTGCAACGTCGTTTCGTTCCGTGTGGATTCAATATCGAACTGGGTTGCACAGCCGCGAGCGAACGGGGAGTTGGCGCCTCGACACGCCGACGCTCCGCGGGCCGAATTAATTTCGTACCGTAACTACGCAACATTGTGTCCGCTTAGCGGAATACGTGCGCCTGGAAATTCTACCTTGCGTACTCAGGCCCCTGGCTCCGAAATTACCGATAGAAATCTGATCAACACGTTTGTTCAATGTTCTATGTTTGTCTCCAGGTATGTGTCTTCGCTTGTTTACTCGCCTCTGTTACCATTAACTTCCGACAGGGTAGATGCGATTTTATAGAAAGGAATTTTGCGAATTGCGAGAGACTCGAAGAAGGTGCTTGAATCGAGAGAGATCGATGGGACATGTGGCATGTGGAGAAGTGCAATTTCTTTGTGAAACTTCGTGTCGGTGCGATTTAGGGTTTCTTACTTTCAGGGTTTCTGGATCGAACATCTTCGTGGATCTTGCGAAAGGAAGTTAATCCTTGCGGTTTGGATTCCGAGGTGGAAGTGATTATTCTGGGAGGATCGGTGGATACTGCGGTTCAAGGCCTGATGGGTTGGTTTTTGTGAAAATTGATGGTTAAGGGAAGATCATTCATTCAAATTACGGTTCGTGGTTTTTCGATTTCCGGGGCCTGGCTAATCACGCGAACACGTTAGAAACGAATCATTCTTCGTTAATCGTGACGATGTAAGGCACCTCCTTCGTTTAATCAGACCGCGGTGGAATCGCAATATCAACGGTTTGAATTATACCGGTTCTGTTTCGCGTGATTGTAACCGTGTAGCGGTTAACCGGTTGCACCGTGTTGATTAACAGTGTAATTGATCAGACAGCGACGGCTCCTGTCTGTTTCTGTTTGTGTAACTGTTCTTGAAATGTACTCGAAACGATAACATATAAGCTGTGATCGTTGGGACGAACTAAATTCAGAAACACAAGTGTTAACACGTTCGATTGACAACTACGAGATTACCCGTAGCTGAAACATTGCAAAGAGGCTGAATTATTTAAATATCGTCACGAAATGATTATTTGACAGTAATAACGCAATATACCTAGTATAAAACAAAACGAACTGCTTCTATTAACAAAATCTATATATTTTCGACGATGTATGACTTAAAAAACGGATCGAAGTATGTCTGACTACGTACGGCCTTTTTCACTGTGGCCGTCAATGACTGCGAGTAAGTAGAATATTCAAATGATTTCTCAGACAATCATAAAACCGCTTTAAGTTTATACCGATACTACTTTTCGAGCTTGTCGAAACTAACGAATGAAAACTGTTAGAGTTTGAAAATCAATATAAGGATGACAGATGTTAATTTATTCCGTCGAGTAGAAAAGTCAGGCTATGGTCGGGCACTTTGACCTTCCAACCTCGACTTTTAAATGACACATTTTCAATGTTGTTTTTATCAATTCTGTTGTATACGACTTACCAATTACAGCAAACAAATTGTATAAACAGCAGACCGTTATTTTCGGTTTAATAAACGGCGATGGTGTAGCTTACCTGCAACAGAAAATGAAAAATTTTCCATTAACGTCTTTGCTCCCGCAACCCACCGGCTGAATTTACGGTTACACGGCAGCGTTCCGCAATTTCAATTCACGGTGATTGCTATCGCGGAGCCTGTAAATTTATGGCGGTTTAATCGTTGTAATGCAAACGCGATATCGACGGCAAGCAGATCGACAACGTTCACCGCGCGCAGATCCCCCCCTTTACACGCTGTCGCTGAAACAGAGGATTGATATTCCGTTTTATTCATTTTGTCCCCACGGTTTCGTTCGATACGCGCGCGATCCTGTACAGTGCTGAACGTTCTTCTTTATTGTTGCAAACAAGATCAAATTTCACAGTAATAAATATTAGTAAATACATACTTATAGGGTAAACATTATATTAAAAAACGTATCGAGACGTGCAGTCACTCACGAAAGTCTTCGTACACCCTATAGAAGTAACAACGTAAAGTGTTAGTCTATAAAAATATTTTAATAAATATGAAAAAACTAATTATGCATCTTTCAAAAGTGACCTTCTGTTCGGGTGTACGAAAACTTTCGTGGGTAACTTCAGATGATTTATCAGTTGATCGTAGATCTTTATGCAAATATCAGTCTTTAAAGATTTAGTTCTGAAAACTGAAAACACACAACAATTTCTTCACTGCATTAAAGGTTCCAAGGACCCACCTAAAATGTAAACCGTATTAAAACTTATCGACATACTGTTCTCAATATACTGAATTTTGGATAATCAAGTACGCTATAAGTGCATAACATCCACAATCTGTTTACCAATCACTCGTGTTAACTATGAACAATTACCCCACGTCTGTAACTCGAAATAATTCATTACGAGAAACCATAAAAGATAAAATTTCTCCATAAATCAAATAATATGAAAAATCTTTCAAATATTACATTACCGTATTTAAATTCGATTTGTATATACATAAATCTATATAAATCAATTTATGTGGTACAGTTTCAAAGGCAACACGCGATAGACGTGTTTTAATCTAAGATGCGGCAATACCGATCTCAAACCCCGACGCGATCGTTCCAGATCGATCTTTCGGTTCTGACGGGGAGTAGCACGTGAGCAGCCCACTTTCCACGTCCTTCCTGAAGAGAGATTTCTCTTCCGGTGGAACGGAGGCGCGCGTGAATCCATCCTATCACGGGGCGGCTTCGGTCGAATTCCAAATTTATCGCCCGGGAAGTCGGCGTGATCGATTCTTGATGGTTTTCGGCGCATCTCCACTCTCCCTCTCATTCTCTCCCTCTCCGGTCTCCACCCTCCCGGCCGCTGCTCTATCGCATACGTGCCGGGACATAAATCCGTTCGCGGCAATTACGGTAAAAGGACGTTTAATAATTGACCGCCGATAGGGGAGGCGTTCAAATATTTAGAAGCGGCAAATATCGCCGAGGGGCCACGACCCGGCCAGTCCACGTGGTTCTCTACCACCACAACCGTGGCTGGCTCCACAAATATTATGCGATGTCAGATGTGTTCGAGAGCTTTCAACGTCTTAACTCTTTGAGGCACACGATTTTAGAGCAAATAAAAACCCTAGTTGCATAGAATTTTTTTTAATATGAAAAAATTATGTCAAAATAAAATATTAAACTGTATGACTATGAGTAACTTCAACTTTTCCAGGTGGATTAAAGTACATCCTACCATGGTAAAAGGTGGGACAGTTTTTAACCCACTTAACCCTAAAGAGTTGAAAGCTCTTATAACCGTGACGTCCTGAACAATTGTCAATTGTGGGAATATTTTTTTTTCGGCGAACGAAATGATCAACCTAAGTGAAGTGTTTATTTATTAATACTTTTACGGAGAGTATAAAAATGTTTTTTTTTTAACTTTTAATAGTTTTCTTTTATTTATATATCGCACTGAAGTAAGCGTCTTGAATAAATTATGTAGTGCTTAATATGACACTGCATAATTTATTCCCCATTTTCACATGGACTATAACATAGTACAATTTGAGCAAAACCCCAGACATCGTGTACGAAAGTGATTCGCCTGTACACTAAATCCTCGATGAGTGTTCGAAGGCTCCTCGGCACTGAACATTAAATATTTCATAAACTAATGACTATACGCGGTTGAAACAGATACAATTGGCTTTACAATTCCAAGCTCTATTACTGTGTTAAACCTCATTAAAAACACCGCATTACACCTAGGAACCTCTCCTTGTCAGTTCCGAGCAGTCTTCGAACACTCATCAAAGATTTCCTATACATGGTCAATACTGTATAATAGCGACTCTTCATCTTCACCAATTTGCATAATCGAATGTATTATTAGAATTGGAGGTACATAACAACCGAATACCCAAGCTGGACCCGAAACCATCTCGAATCTCGTAATGGACAATACACATTTCGTACTGTACAAGTTGGCCAGCAGTGTTCCGAGGATACTGCTGTTCAAGAAATGGTTCTGTACTTCAGAAAGGTGGACGGGGGAGGATATTTAGATCGGCAGGCCAAACCAAGTCGTAATTACAGCGAGCCACGATGGAGAGAGAGAAAGAGAGAGCTCGTGGCACGGAGTAGCCGGGGTTAAATTGAGTGGCGCGACGCGCACGCCTTGCGAGGACCGCATAATGCGGCGTGACCCGGCGGGACCTCGCGTGTAAAAGCCATAACTAACCTACAAATACCCCCGGGAAACTTCCGCGCTGACCTCCGCCGGCGGACCACGGAGGCCAATAGACCGCATTACCATTAGAAACGGCAGAAACCCGAGCGGACACCTCCACCCCCCGTGCCAATAAGCATTCAAATACCTCTCGCTGAAACTTTTCGCGGTACTTTACCGCAAGAACTGTTCCTTCTTCGAACGTTTCGGTTACACACAGGGAAGAAGTTTCTCCACCTGCCCTTCGTCATCGAAGATTTCAAGTTTCTTATTATGCAGTCCGTATTCTGGAGTGGCCAGACCCACCCTGGCCCCAACCTAGTTACGCCAATGGATATATCAAAGATAGGAAAATTCTACTACTAGAGTTATTCGCACGACACGGAAAAACATCAAACCAGTAAAGACTCGATATCAAACCAGTCAATCGTAACCGTATCTTGCAGTAAATAAATTTTATATAGTACGTTCACTGAGTCGTCAATTATTTTAAAATAAATTTTTCACCAGAAGCAGAATATTATTTTGGCGTGCGACACGACGTCGATTATTAAAACCGACGCAACACCGTCTGACGTCCGTCCCATAATAAAATTCCTTCACGTTCTAAACGCCATTTCTAGGGCCCCTAAAGCTCGTGATATTTACCGTAAACCGGTATCGCGATCACAGTTATTAGACAATTTATTAAAATCGTTATCGCTTAATAAATTCGGTAGCGCAGGAAAACGGCATCATTATCCGTCGTATAAATAACTGGGCCAGGAATTTTGCTGCGAGCCCCCGGACGACGGGAGCTCCAGGCTCGGCGCCGATTTAATCGGCAGTCGAGCGATTTACTCGTCCCCGGGACGAGCGCATACGTGACCGTGCGCGGTCGATCGAGTGTTTGTTTTGTAAATTACCGGACGGTGTGTTTTATTAATACGGCCGGTTTTATCGTGACGCGACTTCGCGCTGTGAACGGCCAAGGGAGCCACGGCGATGTCGGTGTATCGCGGCCAACGGGGTTAATAAATGTCCCAGTGGCTGTAAACCTCTCCCACTATCTCCCTCCACACCCACCCACGTCGCCTGTTGTTTTCAGCATCGATAAAAATTGCAGGCGATCGAGGCCGTCGCTTTTCACGCGACCGCGTCATTGTCTCGTTAAACGAGACGAATTTTCTAAAACGACTGGAGATTCAGGCCGCGATATGTAATTGCACTTGAAACACTCTGTTTCTGGGTACTCGAGCAGGTCGTATATTTTATATTTATTAGAATTTTTGTAGATCGATTTTTGTCGATGGGAGGGAGGAGGAGCAACGAAGGAGAATTTATGGTTTCTTTGATTACGTAAAAAAGATATTTTAAAGAATTTTTAAATTACCATTGGTTATTGATTTTATGAAAAGAAAATTTCTGTACACGATACTAAATAGATACAGTGACCGAGTTAATGGTAATTGCAGGGAACGAGAATCAACATATTGCATAATTGCTGTTATTCTATTTAAATGACGAATTAATTATTTACAAAAGGTAGGTAGGTACATGATTCGTCTTCTCAAATTAATAGACTGCAAGTGACCGAAGAACCATGTCCAAAAGAAATGGTCAGATTTACCATGTTCAATAAGACAAGTGTTCCTCTAATAAATTTCCCAACTGTACAATTTCTAATAGTAATACAGAATGTAATAAAGGGAAGCTCGCAGAACTCGAGTAACATCTTCCAATTTTTTTTTTTTTCACGTGTAACTTAGCATCGAACGGCCGCGTAACTTTCATCGGAATCCATTCAAAGTTCCACGATTATCGTGGAGTTGGATTGCCCTCCGTCATCGTATTCAAACGTAAAAGTTTCCCCCCTGGAGCGCGTATAATCCGCCGAGGTAGAAGAAAATTGTCGGAAGTTAAATGAAGAAGCATCGAAGGGATCATTGGAAACACCGATTTCCCAATTCGTTCGAAACGTGACTTCTTCTCCCCCTCCCCCACAACCCCTCCACCCGCGTGGAACTACCAACCGTGACACTTTCGCGTTAATTAACCATGGAATGTTTCAATTTCAACGTTTCTGGTGGCTGACGGTAAAAGTGCTTTCAGCAAACTGTTTCAATAAGTTTTTTAATAAAAGTGTATATAACTCACCGCGCGAATACGCGGTTATTTTTTCAGGTTCACGTTTTTTTCGAAAACGTCCGCGGAACCATTTCGGGACATTTGAAAGCACACATTTCCTTTCTGTTTGTGTAACGTACATATTCGTTATTTCCTGCGGAACTTGAAATTCCGATTTAGACAATGGAATTTTTCTTGCAGTGCGCCACAAACTGGGAACAAAAGCTCCTTATGAAGAGTTAACTCTGAATAACCTTTATATTCCATTGTTGCGATTCTAATACTTCTTGTTTAGAGTTTATGTGATTCACACAATTACTCTAGTACCTAGCACGTGCATACATACATTCTTATCATGTTAAATTATGCGGGATTGATCATTCTATTAAATCTATTCTGATTGTTTGATCATTGTCTAGTTATCCTACTAGGCCGATCACTATCAACACATTCTACTTACTTTATCACGACCTACTGATTCTACTTGTCTGGTAATGACCAATCTATTCCACTCATCTAACCACGATCAATATATTCCACTTATCTGACTGTAACAAACCTACTTTACTTCTCTAACTATAACCAACCTATTCTACTTCCTTCACCCTAACCAATTTATTCTACCAGCCCGACCATGACCCGTCTATAATCCAATTTACTGTAGTCAATAAGCTTGTCTAGTCTACTCTGTCAATAGCCTTGCACTGATATCTAGCCTGACTAATATACAAATGCTCTCGCACCTGCAGCAGTACCATTACTGCACAAACGGTTCGCGAACACCACAGCCCGTCAGTCTCCCAGAAAAATCGCCACAGCTCCAAACCATTCTAATTACAGAGAAGAAAAAAACTCCCTGTAAACACACTCGTGTACCAAGTAATTATTCTTCGAAAAGCCCCATTAAATCTCGTCGGACACAAGTAACTTGATTTTTAATACAGAATCTCGGCTGTCCATGAAAATTCCCCGGATGAATTTTTAACGAAGCATCGATCAATTACCCAAGATTTCCCTAACACAACTGACAGCGTTTCAAGGGGAAAAACGAAGCCGTCGAGAGCCGGGGTAGCGCGCCGCTGCAACCTTCCGGAGTCCTTTAATCTCTGTCCGGCTGCGCGCGCGTCATCCATCATTTCTACGATGTCGAGGCGATCAAAGGGGAGTCCCCGATCAACGATACCAAAACCTATCCCCGACTCCGACCAGGGCTTGGTATCGTGTCTTCGTGTCCGTTAATCACGCCTGGAGAATGGCCTTTCGCTTTGCATGCAAACCGAATTTCATATCAAACAAATCCGCGATGCTGCTCTCGGCGCCTTTGACGCTGGAACCGTGACGCGCGTCGTTGACAGACGTGCGTCTGGCTCGCGAACCGATCCCATTAGACATCATAAGCGCTCCCATAACCTTTCCCCATCAAAGGCAAGAGGAAAATCGCTAAAATCCGGGGTAGCGAGCGCAGAACCATAGCCCTAGCAATATTTATCCAGGACCCTCGACGAATCCACGTTCCTCGAGGATCGTACCGAGAAAATATTCCCCCTGATTCGTGTTCAAATGGAAGTCGAATCCTCCGGTTGAATCCAGGCATTCTAACCCCCATTGAATCGCCGACAGGCTAGAGAACCGTTGAATTGACCCGAGACGGATTTTCGATTAATTCGATCGACATCGGAGGGGGCCATTCGCGATATTAGAGGGCGGTTCGGGCGGAGAGAATGAATCCGTGAGTGAATTGGGGATCCTTCAATGTTGATTAATGGAAGATCTACGCGTGGAACTTGATGGAGGAAATCGGATGTGGAGAGATTCTGTGGTTGCGTACGGGGATCGAGGCAGCTACAGGTTGCTATTTTCGTGCGAATGCATGGAGATATTTATGAAAGATCACTGAGAATTTTTCTGGAATAAGGTAAGGTTGTAAGACAATTTAAGAGAAGGAGAAATTTAATGTTACACGCGAGACAATTTAACCCTTGGTAGGTGAATGGTCTGGGAAAAACGTGGCAGACGAATGCAGGGTCATTTTGATGCATAGTAAAATTTCTTTTGTACGCAGATTTCTATGCAAAATTATGCATTCAATTTTATACACATTTTTAGGTTCATATATTTATATATAACTACAAAGAATACAGCAATGATCACAGATGGATCAAATTGACCTTGCATTCGCTGTAAGAGAAAACTCGAAGACGAAGGTTATACGATATTCTGAAGTCGATGGTTTGTTCATACGACGCCGTGTCACTTGCCAGTAGACAAGAGTCTTCTATTATACGGCAGAAGGTATTTGATATTACGACAGGGATCCATTCGAAGAACCAGCGAATAATCGTAAAGCCAGGAATTTACAATAATGGTCGCGTATCCCCAAGCAGCCATTACAATAAACCTCTCTAATACCCCAAACAGCCAAAGAAATTGTCAACAAAGTCGTAAAATTGTTGACATCCGAGGCAAAATAGGATTAAGGACGTAAAACCGTGAAAGCTCGAAGGCATTATGATTTCTCCTTGACCTCTAAATTCAAATTCGGATACACAATTTAATTCCCAGAAAACGACTATTCAAAAAGTATTTCGTGCAATTTTTACACAGTTATACTACGCAATCTTTACATAGTTATATGGCACAATCGTCGGTACGTGCAATTGAAATTCTGCTACCAAATGACTGGGGCTAACGAATGGGACGAAAGGGTTCTGGAGGACGCGTTGTCCAGAATTTTAAAGAATCGCATTCGTTGCCACGGATTCGACGGTAACATCGCTCGCGACAGTGCATCCCGACGGGTCGCCACAGTTTCTCCATTAGAACACGTATAAATTCGTGCCGTAATTACGAAGAAATCTTCCGGGCTCTCTTCCGGGCACCGAGCTTCCGATGTTTCATGGTACCTCGGGCCAGGAGCCGGGGGCACGTATATACTCCTTGCCCATGTAATTTATGACCGCGAGATTGCGGGCTCGGTAATACGGTAACGGTAAAAGGGGGGTAGAGGGGCAAAGGCCGGCCGGTTCGGTGGCATCATTAACGTCGAGTAAGGATATTCGGGTAGTTTCGTAGTTTCGACCCCGCTTCGGTTTCATCCGGCCAGTCGGCCGCGTAATTCAACTGTAAACCGGTTGTGGAACCGAACGAGAGTTCGGTACCCTTTTAAAAGTTATGCTTGAAACCCTGGTAATCGAATGGAAGACGTAGTGAAAAGTTATTCAGGGTGGTTAAAAAAAGCGTCTGAGACTTTAGGAGCTTATAGTAGAGGAGGTGGTCTAAATATGAGCTATCACTTTTCAGTTCTAGACTTATCACGTTAAGTCAGTGGCGTCACTTGAGAAGGTAGAGGGGGTGGTAAAAAGAGTAATATTTTCGATTTTCTGTTCTCTTTTATGATATAAAAAATAAGTTAATAATCAACGCGTGGGTAATTTAAAAAGTCTTCGTGGGTCAGTCTCTGACCTGTGAGTCATAGGTTCGCCACCACTGCCCTAGGCTGTATTTGGGTTACCTCATCTGTTCGTGGAATGGAGTAAAACATGTCGAATCAACGTACGTCCTAAAATTAATTCTTTTGATTGAATGAATAATGTTCGATATTTTGACGTGAGTTACTTTGCAACATATTGAATGCAAACGGTGGAATTGGTTTAGAAGTACATCAATTCAAGGTTGTATGGCTACGGGCAATACGAAATACGGAGGGAATATTTGAAAATGTTCGTTGATCTATGATCTGTAGATGTGAGGCTTGTTTTAAAACGGAAGGAAGACATATCGAACGTCCGTAACAGATGTGAAAATAAGCTCCTATATTTTTCATCGAAGGGATTGATTCTGGAACCTATGTATGTTGATAAGCCATTTTTTATTCCACTCTATGACACATTCTCATTAACAATGTACGAGAAAGAATCGTTCTGATGTAAACAAAATGTAGTAAGTTTGTTCAAGGACATGTATGCTATTTATTTCACCGAGTTATACAAAACACAATGAAGTTTATGCTGAGGTTAAGAAACTTTGATCACGAGATGATAATGAAAGTGTACAACTGATATGAAAAAGAAACTTTACGGTATAACGTTTGATTTAGTTTAACACGAGAGGATCACGGTTCTTCCCGCTGGTACCAGGAATTACGACACTGAAGATTATAAGGGAGGCGACCGGACAAGAGTGCGATACACACAGAATTTCTCGACGTTCATAAGCCGATTTAGCTTGGACCCTGGCCGAGGAACGCAATTAATTTCCAAAATCGATACCAGGAGAGGAAATTCTACCAACCGATTAACGGACTTTGCACTCCCTACTGCCTTTTTCCATTAACGCGGACGGATTAAATATCGAATATTAACGCTCCAGGGTGTTTCGAGATTGTATATTATTACATGGACTCTTTATTAGATTTTCACGAGTAACTCGAAACCTAATAGTAATAACTAAACTGCGAATGTTTATGCATTTATAGCGTTCTCTGACTTGCAAGATGCAACAGAATAATAACAATAGTAAAATTTATTAGTAGGTACCTGCGTATTCTTACGAATATATTAAAACAACATAATTAAACAATAAACAAACAATATAGAGTCCTATATACGCACCTTACAATTCAATTTTCTCTACAAACATCGAACAGCAAAGAAGCGACATCATTGGAATACAAATCTACGTATTGGTCCCCACACAATCACCAAGCTGCACAAAGATCCCAGCGCAGCTTCCCCTCGATTCCCAGGCACCCCCGTATCTCCAGCAGGTATCTCCGAAGACGGTTAAATTGCAGCGTCGTTAGCGGAAGTAAAACGAGTTTCAGACCGCGGGGTAGGTAACGCCGCGCGCCGGATAGTCAAGCGAGTTAACCCGATTCCCATCAATGTCTTTCAGCACGTAGCCTGGATTCGGGGGCCGGCGTTCGATCCGCTATTAAGATACCCGGCAAGATAGCGGAAATCCCGATTTGTGTACAATCGATACGACGGAGGGAGGTCGAAATTAGCGAGATAATTTAGATCGGCAATCAAGATACAAGGATCCTGGAGGTTCGAGGAGGGAGAGACCAGCAAATCGGCGGATAGATTTCGACGTCGACCAGAGACGGAGAGGATCGCCTTGGCCTGATTCCGCCAGTCTCGTTTCGCTAGCGTGTGCGCGAGCCCGCCCCAGGACCGGCTTCGAGACGTTAACGCGTCATAACGATTTTCTTCATCGGACTCGATAACAGCTAAACGAACGACGGAATTTCGAGGCCGGGACTTCTGACTCGCGAGGCCGATCAACCGGACAGATAACCGGTACGGCACACGAACTTTCCTCGGTTTATCGAGCTGGACGGCATTAAAAAGCTTGTTTAGCCAGAGGAAAAAAGGTGGCAGATATACCACAGGGGATTGGAAGTCCATTATGGGACAGATAAATTCCTTAACACTTTCAATACGGGACAGTTTCTAGAGTTCCGCTTAAGGTATATTTTATCTTTTTGGATGTTCTGCTACTAACTCCTTAAGACATCATAGGATACCAGCTTGTGGCCAGACGAAAAATTGGGATAGATATACCAGTAGTGCTTGGAACTTGGTTACGGGATCGTTAAGTTTTTTAACACTCTGAAGACGGGACAATTTTTAGAGTTCTACTCGAGGTACGGGAATCCTTTTGCTTGGTTGTTTTGCTACGAAATCTGATGTTTTAAGACACAAACTTGATGCCAGGAGAATAGAAGGGACAGATATACCAGGGGAGCATGGAACTTGGCTACGGGACTGCTAAGTTCCTTAACACTTTCAGCACAGGACGGTTTCTAGGTTTCTACTCGAGGTACAGGAGTCTTTTTGCTTGGTTGTTTTGCTACGAAGTCTGATGTCTTAAGACAGCATCCGCCCCGGGGGATTCAGCGGTCCTAAGACATCATTCGTACTGAAAGTGTTACGGTTGCGAACGATCCTCGATGCTGTTCCTTGAGTTTTAGCCCCGAGGCTATCTTGCTCGCGTAAATTCTGCAACCGGCTGAAGGGATGCTCGCGATTTACATCCCCGTCGATTCTCGAATGAAGGGTAGCAAATCGACGCTTCCTTCTGCGTAGAATGATCTCGTTTTCGTTCGATGGAGGGACCGGAACTGTTCGTGAACGAAATGGATTTGAATGATGGTACGGTTGAACGTCGTCAGGTCTCGTGTGGGAATTTATCGGTGGATTCTTTCGGGATATTTGCTTTCACGAGCTAGTTTAAAAAGTTTTCGAGGAATGACGAGGATGTTGTATGCGAGGGTGTGCTTTCGATTGGAATAGGCTAAGGCCAGTACTGATTTTCGATGATTTTTATATCAGGTTTTTTATTCAATACGATCGCTATCAGCATTATGTATGCATATGTGATTAAAAAAAAATGGAAATTAATATTAACCCTCGGAGGGTTAAATGATTTATGATACACTCGTCTGTTGGTTATCAGGGTGTTCGTGGTTAGAGAGCAACAGGCGTTCTCCCATTTTCATAAACTACCGTTGTCCAGCTAAATAAAAATAATTTTTCACGGGCGCCGATATCCACCGAAAAAAGAAACGTAAACGAGGATAATAAAAAGAGCGCTTGTTTTTGAACCACCGAAAACGAAACGGCGAGAACCGACTATCCCGAGAAAGCAGACAACCATTACACCAGCAGAAAACCAATGCCAGCAGCATGCTGCTACCACATGGCGCACCCTACAAACATTTGTCAGCGCGCTTCCTCTTGCTCGAGGCATTACGTCGAACGTTCAGACTGGCTGTGTTTCCCGGGGAAGCAGAGTTTATCACACCTGCGGTTATTCTTTCGCCGTGTCGAGAACGCTGTACCAACGACGATCGAACAACTGTATCGTTCATTACATAAAGCAAAAAGTTCGTGTTCCTTTTTCCGCTTATTAAAAGAATTCGAGGATATCGAAACATCTATTCGGTTCACAAAAAATTAAAGTGAAGCACCCATTTTCGGGGATTCTGTTATGTAAAAAGTGTGATAAATTAAACATGTAAAGATGGCTGTGATTCTTGCAATAGCGAGACTCATATTAATTGAGAATTTTCTTGAATTCTTTATTTCAGATCAGTCTGACATGAGTAATCACCTGCGTCACGCAGATACCTTTTTCTGAGATGTCACTTTCATGCTCAGAAAGAACGTGAAGCAAAATATGACGATAGTATTTTTGAAATTTTTTTTATATTATTTATGAACAGTTCAATAAATACTAACAAGGTATATTTGATTACATGCAGTATTTACCGAGGAAAAAATTCATAAATATATCATAACTTCTTCGCCCATCAAAGTAGAATGACCCCTTAATTGCATCTATATAAAGGAACACTTATGTGTTCAACAATAACCAGTTCAGTGGTTAAAATTTACCTCCAAACATGAAATTAACAAGTTTCTGCTGTTAGCGCAACGTAAAATAAGATTAAAATGCAAGGAATTGAAAATGATCGACAAACTTTTGTAAATCGTGGCTCCTTCTTCTCCAAGATCCAAACCGGCACTCAACCAGAGAATGGACGTCAGAGTTAAGAAAGCACTTTCAAAGCGGCAAATGAAGTCTTTCAAGTTCTTTTGTTTGAATCGTGAATGGAGGTGTTCCCGGGACGCTAAGAACCCCCGTCGTTCGATACGTCCTGTTTAACCCTCGCCCACGACGAATTCGGTAAACCGATGTTTGGGTCACACGTGACCCATACTAGACACATATATTAATTAAATAAAAACAATCAATTTTCTTAAACAAGATACCCAAATTATTAAATAAAGTGTTAAATTCTAAGTTTTCATTTTTGTTCATTAAATATACCTATGTCTTAACAAATTAAATGAATGCATTTACTAGAAATAGTGTACATTCGTATATTCGGTTCATACTTCTATTAAAATCGTACGTAAATACATACATTGACTAGTAAATGTATACATTCACTAAACTTCACGCTTTTACTGTGACATATATGTATAATTTTTAACCCTTTAACACAAGCTTCCGTTCAGTCCCGTTTTATTTTAAATTAACGTGAAACCGTGTCGTCGTCCGCCGCGGATTAATAAACTTTCAGTCTCCCATCGCGCGTGTCCATTGTGCGCCGCCTTATCATCTCGCCGGCGATTCATTTATCGCGCGTGGAATCTCATTGTCATTCCGGCGGGCGCGTGGGAGAATGCAAATGAGCGTCCCGCGGAAAACACATATCCCCCCCCCCTCCCCGATGCGATCGCCGATTCAACCGGCCGCCGCCGCCCCTGGTTTGTATAATTCATTCGTATATTTGAACGGTGCGCGCCGGTGGCGTTCGCGATACCGGACGTGTCGCCATAATGGATGCAGGAAAAAGGGCCGTTGCACTGGGTACAATTAATTAAACGGACCCGGCGTGATTTCGTTGCGGAACTAACTGCATGGACACTTTGGGGATGGACTTTTCGGGCATTTTACAACGCGTTTTACCACCTTGAGAATCGAGATGGTACACTGCCGCTCATATTGAGTTAGGACAGTTGAGGAGCTTCTGAGGAGCCTTCGAACACTCATCGAGGATTCACTGTATTAACCATATCTATCATATTGCTTTTGCGCATGTGCAGAATGCTGAACACAAAAGTTCATTTCACTGTCGACCAGAAAAGTAAGTAAAAAAAACCATACCACGCTGAATGTACAAATTTTTTCAACAAACAACCATCAGCTGATCGCAAAGATTGTTCGATGTGATTTTAAGTATGTCCATCCGACAGACTATTATGCGAGGGGATCTGATGCATCATTGATGTACCGCAACAACAAAAAAATCGGCATTCAAACAAAGATTGCGTTTTGACAGACTCAGAATAAACCCGCCCCTCGGTATCATAAAATATCACAGGCTCGTGAGAAATGCCTGCGAGTCGCGTTCAACGATCGTCGAACGCGAATACCGAATTAGCAGTAAATCGATGCGGTGAAACAAGGGAACGCCGTGATTGGGTGCTCGTTCCACGCGAGATTATCGTGCGCGCGTGCGCTTGAAAATATTTGTTCCCGTTGTGTCGTACGCGTGTAATTAGCGTACGATGTACCCGTTGAACATTCGCGAATCGAGATTTCGTTGGCGAGGCTCGTTTGGTAATTGGAATTCGCTCGCCAATAGATTATTCTTGAGCAGAAAGAACAGTCGTAGAGGTTGTTACTGTACCATTCTGTTACGTATCCAGACGAGCATTGTCGAGAGTGCAGATCCATTTTGCGTTCATTTCAGCGTAAACACCTGCGACTGGTATTGGTGAGTTTAGAATCTGACGTTACCGTTATTTTTTATTATTTTATTTCCTTCGTTCAAGCAGTTTATCATTTCGAGACCGGCCCCTTGACGACGGTCGAGCTTAGAATTTACAACTCCGGGCGGATTCGAAAGAGAATCCACGCGGACGGACGCGACAGTGAGAGCAGGACCGACATTCTATTAAAATATTACTCTCGGATCGACATGTGGACACTGACAAGTAAAGTGTGGACGTTTATACAAACTTCCATTGGTGTGGATTATTTTGGACTAACTAACCTTAATAAAGAAAATATCTGAAGGATCAACGAGTTCACCAAAACAAGATAAAGTATTCGTTAACCTTTTTTCCAGACGTTTTTATTGCACTACGATTTACAGAGTTGCACAGGTCGTAAAATCGCACAGTATACGGACAAAAGCACCGATAGACTTCTAAATCGGTAGGAATAGATTGCGCATACGTTACAGAACAATAAATCCGTTTGTAACTACCTTCATATAACCGGGAAAAGTAAAAAAACAATAGTCATATAATCCATCGGAATATAGAAGATACCTGATAAAAATCTCGCGATAACCAACATCCTCGATCAACGTACCAACGAACACGTATCACCGAGTTGACCTTAGAAACCGTCTATAAAAACGTCCATCGCGACCATAACCCGTACAGATTACCGTCGTATCGTTGCTACAATAATGACGATCGAAACTATCCAAGCTTCCCCAGAAGGATCAGAAAGATGTACTGCCATCCACGAAACTGCGTCCATCGAGAAATACACTATCCACATATACGGCACGTTTTACGTTCGATCGGTATCGCAATCAACGTATGCTACAACACAATCTCGAGTTCGTCAGGTTCCTGAATCAACGTCGGTTCCCCCGGAAGTCGCAAAGTGTACATAAAAACAATCCATTCCAAGTCTATACACAGTCGGGAGATACATATACAGGGTGTCCCAAAATAACAACTTTTTCCTTAGCAAGAATGTTAAAAATGTTATTGTAGTTTTGGTTACGCGCTGCGATTGGTAGCCAACTCTCGAAGGAACTCGGCCGGCAGACTCGTTCTCTGATTGGTCGAGGTTTTTCGTTAATATCTGGTTAACGAAGCCTCGGATAACATTTTTCCCAAGGAAAAAGTTGTTTCGAATCATCGCAGGAACCTCTCCTTTCCAGGAGTCGAAGGTAGTTTGGGACACCCTGTATACGGTGGCGAACGCGGAAAGGAAAGAGGCTGCAGTGCATTCCATTACCGATCGTGGCCCGGGCGTGCAGGTTGTTCGCCCTTAACGGGCTTGCTGTCGCAGCGACACAGAGCAACATTTCGGTTCTGAAATATGTATATACGCCGTACCGACGGCCCCATTTGCTACACTGCATCGCCGGTGGATAAAGCACACCCTGGCGTGAACTACCCCCACCGAACCGTTTCCCCTACGTGAAATATACTGGACCTCCGACTGTCGCGAAATTTTACGGCTATAGACGAGGAACGCATCCGCGCGGTCCCATGTTCGACGAACGCACGCATACACGCATATACACATACACAAACACACAAGTACTTGTAAAGTGTCACCTGCAATAGGGCCGAAGTGCATACCCCGTGTTTTCGAGCGCGTGACCTGTTTCTCGACCGAACGAATTTTTTTTCCCACCACCCTCCCTTCCATTCGTGTCTTCGATCATATTCGGACGTGTCGTTGCCATCCTCCCTGATGCCTGTTCGGTGTTACCCGCGCGCAAACCGGCATGCGTATCGGTTCTGCCTGAAAAATGCTCGATACGACGGGGAAACAGGGACAAATCGAACGTTTTTCCGAGCGAACTCTTTTTTTTTTTTTTTTTTTTTTTTTATTGCTATTATTTTTGTGCGATGAATGTATGTGTGGATTTCATGTGTTATGTTACACCCTATATAGGATGTTGCCGGTGCTAGTGTCGCTACGAAATTTCAGGAGTTTCCTTGAACTTTAGACAAACCTTTTATCAGCACGAAATTTGGACTACAGTATCCTAATATGAGATCGAACTCTGCTTCAATCGTCCAAACTTCTTGTGCTCGTAGAAAATCCAACCCCTGTTTGCACTATGAAAATTTCTCATGTTAAACGAAGACCAAACATGTTTTGACCGTTCAAACATTTTTTGCTCATAGCAGATCGAACTCTGCTTCAAACGTCCAAACTTCTTGTGCTCATAGATAATCCAACCCCTGTTTGCACCATTAAAATTTCTCAAGTTAACAGTGGACCAAACATGTTTGGACCTCCTCGTTCGCGAACCCAACAGCACTTGCGACTGTATCCAAAACAGGGCTACTGATGTGCACTACGCGAAAATAATGGAGGGCCGGGTAATAATGTAAAAAAGTTGCTTAACGACTGCGAGCTTTTCTTTTTTAGGTCCGCCGCATTGCGCCGCGGCAATGCGGACAATTAAAAAGTTTCCTGTTAATTCAGCGAGGACCCCCTATGTGTACCGAAGCAATCGGCTGGACGCTACCGTCGCCGTCTTTGTATCGGTGGGAGACAGCAATCGTGACGTTGTATCACGCTATACGTCAATGACGGACAGGGGCAATCGGACGTTGCAGGCCGCCGGTGTCCTTATCCGATGACCCTTGAAGCCATCGGAATGGATGCAACCGTCCGATAAAGTTGTTTATTACGGATTCGGACGGAATCGAGCGCGATTTCGCGAACCAACGAAAGCCTGGGCTCTGTTCCGCGACGATAGAAGATCCGATCGATTCGCGAGTTTGCGCGGTGTTTAAAATGGTCGAGCTAAATCGATCTTGTATTAGGCTGGGCATGTTAGAGAATCGAGTTTAGCGTGTCGGCTTGCAGTTATTTTTAGATTCCCGCAAAAGTTTTGACCCTTTCTAAGACATTAGGTAACAGTTGAGTATTATTTAAAAAAAATAAGTTTGTATTGTTTGTCGATCTATATTTGATCACTGGATTTCGTTTTATAGTTTTTAAATGATATTCTGTGAAGACAGTTCTTTGTGATATACGAATTTTTTTCGTTTTATCTTTAGGGAAAACTGATGGACAGAATTTTTTCAGCAACCTTATTACTGGATTTGTGTACCGTGGTGAAACACACCTGAAGTTTGGATGAAGTTCGAAAGCATGTCAGAGGAAGTAATCAATTTTTTTTTAAGGACTCGTGGCACTGTAATAATACATTTGGGTTACCTACTCGGTTTTCTAGATACGTTTTTTCTTACGGAAAGTATGATTCAAATAATCATTTATATGGAAATAACCCTTCTCTGTCTATTACAATCACGTTCTTCTTTCTAAATGAGAAATATCTTAACGACCATGTCACTATATAACCATTGTTCCACGATAGTTAGCTGAAACAGCATATTGATCCTGAAACTTTCACATTCGTTCGTGCCATTAACAGAAATACCGGTGTTACAATAATCCAGGGTGAAATGAAACGACCTCTATAAATCCAACAGTATCGCCCACGATCAATGGAATCCCAGCTACAACATATTATTTAACATAGAAATATGTGAACACGAATGAAGCGATATCGAGAGTAGGCGAGAAAGAAACGAAGTCGGACACGGCAAGCGCGATCGCGTTCTATACAAAACACCAGGCTGTTCATTAACATACTTTAACCACATAATCAGAAAAACTTACGAATTCAGGCCGCGTATCGCACGGCACAAATTCAATAATCTCGAACATGATCTGAGCCGGTGTAATGCGGAAATATTAATACGAACGATGGTAACGTGTTCGCAGTACGTAGTTGTAACAACACGGCGCCTGGGCCCTGCAACACCGGCACGAAATGTCATGGCGATGTTTCCACGTCCGTCCTCGAAATTATATTAACCCCATAAATCCCGTTAAAGTTCCCCCGGAAACTAAAGCGCGTCGAACGAGTTCATATTGCACGGACATCCGCGGAATCGGACTCCGGGAGTTTTAATGGGTTTAATCAGTGTACAACCGTGGGCGGTGGCTTAATCACGCCGTAAATCACCGCATCCCGGAAGCTGAGGATCGTTCGCGAACACGTGAGTCTCGAGACTCGATACGCGAACGTTCAATGAGATTTTTCGATACTTCACGGGGCATACTCGGCGCTCGTGCACGCGAAATTTACACTAATTGTGCCCTCGAGCAAATTTTACTACGTGCTTTAATACCTACACGGCGTATGCTTATACAGTGGGTTCCAGTTTTTTCCGCGAAAGTTTACCAGTATATTCTGTAAGAAAAAATAAGGAAGAAATGTTATAGAAGTATAGGCTCTTAAATGCTTTGTTACAAAGTCATTACAAAAATAGGAAACTCTTGTCTGTCAGTAACCTCTTTATGTTACTTCTTACTTATCCCTTTAGGTGCTCCTTGATCTCCTCGTTTCTGCTTAACATCCTAAGTTCTTCCTTAACACTTTCTGTCCCTTCTTGACCCCACTGTACTAACTTCCTTATTCCATCTTGTTTCTCCTTAACTCACCTCTTACTCTTAGAACCCCTAATTAACGCAGTCAACCCTACTCAATCCCTTATATCCTCCCTAACTCTGTGTCATTGAAGACATATTGCATTTCTTTCAGAGAAAAAGGAAACATCTACCAGATCGAAAATCGCATTCTGAATCTTTTCATTAGGTACTTAGCTACCCAGTTTTGCGACAAATCATCTTCTTCAGATTCGTATAAGTTAACGTGACCTATATTTAATAGTTTGCTATAAAATTTTAACGACGAGACCAGACAACAATCACCTTTCTACAGTTTCTTCCTACTCACGGCCCATTTAGGGCCACGTCGCGTCAGTTAAAAAGAAGGCATCAATCTCGCTCCCTCCATCCCGAGCAAGAAGTTCAACAAAGAAGTTTTTCATTCTTCTTGCTTCAGTCACTAGAACTTCACGTTTTCCAGATAGTTACGCAATTCTATGTAACCGTCTCCGATAACTGAGAGGGGTCTCCTCTCGCCTCTGTGCTCAACCGATCAAGGACACATTAACGAACTGCTATGGAAAACAAACGATCGTCAATTTCTCTCAATAACTATTAAACAATATTGTTCAATAGTGAAACTGGAGCTACAAAATTGGACAGTTTCCTAAAGACGCGAAACCGGCTCTTTAAGAACCGTGAATTCGTCTAGAATTCTCATGAATAGAAACAAGCTTTCGAACGCGAACAGTCTGAAAAGGAACATCGCATTGAAATCCTTCGATTCGGAAACGGTGGTTGTCGTTTCATAAAGTTCAACCGAGCCATGGCGACCGTCGAAACGACAAGGAACGATCGCGGGTCTGAACATAGAAATGGCTCGGGGAGCGATTATTTACTATCGATTTGCTTTTACGCTGCGAGGTCGTAAACGGAAACGCTGTTGTTCCAGAGGCGGCGCGAAAACGGCCACAGTTTATTTCGATCGAGTCGGCGAGCTTAGAAGGCGCACCTGTGACGTCCACCCAATAAATACGGGGACCCATTCGGTGACCTAAAAACGGGCGAAGAAACGAAAGGAATTTCGCGACGTGGATCTGTAATTTCTCATCGGTTCCACAATGCAATTTCTATAGATTGATATAGGACTAAATACTGTCTCTTTAACGCGTAACTGCTGCAAAGCAATTATAAGTACGTTCACACTGCTAACCGGTCAAATTGACCGGTATTTTTTCTATATGTATTTTCATTACATTAAGGGTTAGTAATGATCACTAATTACATCCTTAAATTTTCCCTTATAATATATTGCCACGCACGGCACTTTCGTCAATCAGGAGGACACTCTCTATCCCTCGAATAGTCTTTCTAACAAAGTTGACTGTTTGTATACCCTCTTTTCTACGATGAAACACGATCCACGGAAGTTTCGTTACAACACATCCCTCGGATTCGAGTCAGGTTCCGTCGCAGAAAACGGGCTCTCGCGACCTTTCCTCGTTAGGACGCCCCAAGGGGTGTTTTGTGGCTCCCCTCCCGCGTGGACTGTTCCAGGGATATTCCAAGCCGATAACACAGGCGTGGAAGTGTCTAGGCGCGAGAGGATCGCGAGGAGCGTTTAATTTGCTAAATGCAGGCCTGCTGACACTGGCCGGGATATTCAATTAAATCAAATGGGGTTAGTCTGTCCCCGGGAGCGATTACACCCCCGTCCGTCCCTTTGCATCCTTCCACGGGATCCGTCCGGCCGTCCTTTCAGGCCAGGGATCGCCAACGGTGCGCGCCTTGTTGCTCGATGCCCTAAAGTTTTAATGCCCGAATCAGTGAGCGCAAGTTTAATAGACGGTCCGAGCCACTCAGCCGGCCATTGCGCTTTATAGCGTTACACCGAGGGCCTTTGAGAATGTAACACCCCTCCTGCCCCTCCGGCCACCGTATTTATGTACGTTCAACGGCCGATCTGGTAAATGATTTATCGACCAGAAACAAAGAGGATTAAACCGTCGGTTGCAAGCGCCGTTCTGAGCTCTTGGGAATTTCGGCGCGTACGCTACCGACGATTTTCGGGAACGATTCTTCGGAAAACTATGGGTAATGACATCCTCTGACACGGCTGGTTAACAGGGTCGTTGCTAGATGAACGTATACAGGGTGATCCGTTTGAAAGAACAAAAGTCGTTTGTATTTGGTATCGCACAACGCTTGAGTAGCCGACAACTTTTAACGTACTAACAGAAACGATCAAGTAAGTGACCCTAAAGTTGATATTTCCTACCAGTATCTAATGTGTACGTTTGCGTATGAACGTCTGTTACCCAGTCGATCATCAAACACAATTGAATAAACTAAAAAGTAAATACAGGTCGTCTATTTGCAGACGACGCTGATAGAACATATTTTCTTACGCTCAGAAGTTCTGTTCGGACACCCAGTATGTTAATCTGAAATCCATAAGAGGGCACCGATCGCGTTCACTTCGTGAAAAATCGACGAGACGAGGAATAACGAACGAGGAAACCGAAATCGATTCGACGTTCGCCCGAGACCAGCTTTTCGTTCGGATCAAATCTGACCTAATGAATTCCTCCTTCGAAAGTGAGTCGGTGTAAAAACGAGCGCACACGGTTCCCGGGTTAATGAGCACATATTCCAGGAATAATTGAAGAATATCCTCTCCCACGGAGGCTTGTAGCGCGAGGACGATCCTGCGCGAAAATACGAGAATTATTGGAGAATTAATGGGAGGAAGTTGCCGGGGTGATAAATGACGCGACGCGTGGAATACCCCTGTAATTTTCGCCGGGAATCGTTTATTATGCGCCGTTAGGGGATTGCTGCTCTTAAGTTTCTTATAAGCGGACGTCGCTGTTCATTCCGCGACGCTGGGTTACTTGCTCAGCGAGACGCTTGTGACGCGAAGGTCCTACTGTGTCGTGCTAAAAACGTTTTACCCGTTCTCATGGAGTCCTGCTAAGAGGAACAACAGGAAGCATTTTGTATTATTCCCTGAATCGAAATTATTTGTTAAATCGGCGTAAAGAATTCATTTACGATAGAAGCTGCATATTTTGCTGACAAAAATGAAATATTAACCGGCGACAAAATTTCACGCACTTTCTAAACTCAGTACTGCACCCGTGCAACATTGGGCGTTAATCGATAAAGCAATGTGTTCCATATTTTCTAAAATGAAATACTGAGCGTTAAAGGGTTAGCAAACCTAACCCCGCGAGAAGCGAATATAACAGCACTTCGTCCCAAAAAATAATTTAGCAGCAATCCCCCAAAATATCGCTTACTAGCTAAAGGGTTGAAACCGTGCCCCCCATAAAAACAGAAGGAAACACTGGGATCTAAAATAAATGCACCTCAGGGTAAACGCAACGCGGCCGTTTCAAGGCTAACGATCAAAGGAAAACCGTCAAGATAATTCAGCCCGCAGGGGGAGAGCAAACAGGCTGCGTTATCAGGCCGCAATAATCTCACCGAGATAATCATCGTGGACCGTAAAACCTCGTAATCGTGTTTCGTGTGGCTGCTGCTGGAAGCTGGTTACGAGGCTCGCCAGGAACAATGGCCGCGGCAGGAGCGGGTGCGCGCCAGCTCTGCATCTTAATTATAAAGGACAGACTCGCTTACGATGATTAGTGCGTTTAGTTTCTGAGAGTCTGTGTACCTATACGTGCGCTGGAAGCTTGATCGCGCGCGTGTACACGACCACCGACTGGCCATCAAGCGATCCCTTTGCCGACGTAATAAGCCTCCAAGCGCGACGGGGCGCACAGGAGGGGCGGGGGGGGGCTTGACGGCGTTAATTGCGACGATCGCCATTAACGGCGTCATCTAATGACACGGATACGGAGCACGATCAATAAAAGTGTAATCCCTCCCCCCCACGTGCGCGTTCGACGACCGATAACGATTCACTTTATTCCAGTCCCACCCCCTCCGCCCTCTGCGCGGTGTGATACGATTTTGTAATTCGTTTATTTATCGTCCGATGGTCTTTCATCCGGTATATCCGCGGGTCTGCGCGGTATAATTCCACGCGTGGAATAAATGGAGTCTGAAATCGAGGGGGGGAGGGCAATAAAAAAGCTGAAATCACGCGACGGACGGTTTGCCACCCCTCCCCTCTCCCCACCACCGCACACAACGGGTCCGACGAAAAAACTACGAGCCCCGGGCCTTCCGGCAACAGTTTTCCACGCGCGCCCTCGAGCCTGGCCGCCGTTTCCACTGTAAAGGTAAACTCGAAAACGCTGAAAAATTTCGTTTACGAGTATTTTTTGTTTTGTTTATTGGTTCGTTGATAGTTTTTGTGCGCTTCTTTCACGTTGTTGTTTTGTTTTGCTTTTTTTTTTTACAGGGAGAGGAGCACGGTACTGTTGCGATCGAATTTACAATTCGTTTTTGGTCGGCGATCGTCGGTCGGGTTGCCAGGACTGTTTCGTTTTGACGTTTTCTATTCGTGGTCCGATCGTGTTTAGGTTTTCTGTTGGTTTGGTAAGTCTGTTTTCGTTCGGAATGTATTTATGTCTGGAACCTAGTTTTTTAATTAGATTATGTAGGAATTTGATGCTAATCAATGGCCAGATATTTAGAATTTTATGTTGTATTTAACCCTCCGTGAACCGCCTGAGTCTTTTGTGGCACAAGCGAAATTTTGCGGTGAAATATCTACGTAACGAAGGGATTGTTATTAAAAAAAGAAACTTTTAAGACCTAATTAAGACATTAGTATATATATTAATGGCTAAATTGTTCTACGAAATAGGATCAAGTGTGTCATTGGTATGCAGCGCACAATTATTATTACGGTTTTGTTACACAACAGATTCTGAAACTGGCTGATCCTCGCTTTATAACGCTAATTGGAACCGGTGCTTTGATATACACTGGGGCGACATAACGCTCTAACGAAGATCGCCGCTAGTCGTAGTCCATTATTGATACACAAACCCGCGCTTCTAATAAGCTCGTGGCCGTTACAAGACGCGTGCAAAATCAATAACTTAATAACCACGGCATGAAGGGGCGAAACGATCTTAATCCCCTGGACCCGTTGATATCAGTATAATGAAACAACTGTCGTCTGTCGTACATCTAGTTCGTATAATCATGCGATGTTCATGGTGTTTACATTAATTTCCAATAATATATCAGAAAGAGAATTTAACTCTCGGAAATTTGAATACTTCTTAACAGTTCTTTCTCGTTCCAAAAGAGAACGAATTAATTAACGGCCTCTCTGCTAATTCGGTTCTCCAAATAAGCTGTTCAAACCAGCCGAATCAAAGATCCCACGATCCCCTTGCATCAGGGCCAGGCATTACGTAAACAATAACGAAATACCAAAATTTCTGCGGAGCAGATCAGAACCAACCACCCAAAGCTACCCTTGTCGTCAGTGCTGGCTCTCAAAGGGAGCCTCTGTCAACGTTTCCCGCCAGTTTGGACCGTCGCTGGTAATAATCAGTTTTCGATAACATCGTGTATACATTTACACATCTGTGCAACCACAGTTTTGCCACATATCCGTGTCGTGAAACGCCTCTGCGCTTGATTACGTTATTATACAGGCTAACACCAACCCAAAAGAACGTCGAAAATATTATGAAACAAACCGGTAACGTTGAAAATATTATCAAACGTTCCTCTCCATTATCTTTTCACTATCCACGATATTCTGACGTCTGACTTCGTTCAGGACCATTTTATTCACGACACCGTCATAAATCACGTGCCAGCGCGACGAAAAGTAAGACACAAAACGAGGTGATTCGCACAGAATAAACACTGGCGACGATTCCCGGGTACGTGCCGCGCAATCTTCGCGATCCTAGAAAATACACGGGCCATTTTCAGGGGTGAAAGTGCACGGACGCAGATGCTGCGAGGAAACGACACGGTACCATTCGGCGAAACGTCTGAAAATTCAGTGACATCAAACGTTCCTGTGATATGAGACGTAAAAATAATCGAGAATTCAATGGCTGCCGCCTCCCTTTTTCATGGACATTTTATGAAACAGGTGTGGCAGGTTAAAAATCGCAATACATTCGGGACTCCGTTAACTTTCTCGAAAGAAAACGACCGAAATATCTGACGGTGAAAACTAGAATTTAAAAATATGGCAGTGTCTATAATGAACTCTTCTTTCAAATATCCACAATTTCTATAAAAAACAATATTTGAAAATATCCGTAAGTAAATATGTAATCAATTTCATGTAGATCATACACAATTTTAGTTTCTTGTTCTAGGTATAAATCTACAGTACTGCAAGCTTCGGTGTACCACCCAAAAAAAGCTATAAAAATTGTTTTATCTCCTAAAATTGTGGACAATAAAGTCCTTTAAACAGATCTTTCACGCATTTCATTCTTCATCTACAAGAAATTGTTACAGTGACACAATCTTTTCGGACCGCTAAAGTGGTTTTACCTCTTAAGGAAAATTGAGGTGGAAGCCCTTATGATTAAAAAAAAAAATAAAAAAAAAACAACCACGATTCGTCGGTGAGCAAGTAGTTCGTGGTATACGAAACGTTCTGTCAGCCGGTCAGCCCGGAGAAGGATCCTGAATTTTCCGCAGCAAATCCGACGGGATCTATAGAAGTTCCGGAATTCGGAAAATCCGTAGAGGCTCGATGGGAACGGGCATTGAAAACGTGGCGAACGAGATCTTATTCATCTTCGAAAAATCCCAGCGTTTGATGCGGAACGGCGAAAATATCGAATCGCGTGTCTGAACTCGTCACTCCTTTCACGTGATCCGCTAACTACGGGGTTCTGAGAATTCATGCAGAACCAACGGGAGTATCCTCACAGTGGCAGAAGCAGGTTCGATAAAATTTCAGCGAATCACGTTCTCCTTTCTCCATACAATCCCAATTTGGGGGATTTTCTTCTCTTTCCTTCACTGCTGTGGTTTCTTGACAAATTTACTGGTTACTTTTAAAGATATGCCAAACGTACAATTCTTCAGGACATTGGGTGGTTCAAAAACTGATTTAATCTTGTTACATCAACGCTGCCGGATCCACTGCAGTTACGTTATTAGAAAACAGTGGATTACATCGTTGGCTCGGCTAGTAAAACGAAGGTGGCCAATAAAATTGTGAAACAGCTAATGGCGATCACGAAATTCCTGCAACGAGTTCTCTGTTGTACCTACTTGAAAGTTTCGCGAGGTGGCGATAAAGTTCCGGAGTTCGGTGCCTGTTCGGAAATAAATGTATTCGCTTGTAGCTAGCAGCAAGGTAAGACCATCCAGCCTGGAGGGGTTGGGAGGGATAATGGAGGGTGATGGGAAAACTGAGTGAAGGGTTTTACTGAGACGCTTAGCAGCATAGGTTACTCGACACCTTCCACGTGAAACGATGCACGACGTGTTCTACAATATCTTAACGATCTTGGACTTAACGTTAAAGTACAACAGCGTGCATGCGTTGCTTTCGTTACAAAGTTTACAAGATGGCGGAAAAACCTGCAAGTTTGTGAGGGTCTCTAGGCCCCCACCAGGGTGGCACCTCCAAATAGAATAGAATTCCCCTCAAACTAGAATAAGTTCGAATTAAAACATTTTTGCGAATAACTTGAGACATGATCGCGTGGATACAATGATATGGGACAGCCTATATATATCGTCCTCAAAAAGACTAAACTTGAACACTCACAGTCCAATGTCTGTAAGGTAAAGTAAATTATCTAGCATCTTCGAGCAGAAATACGTCCTCAAATACACGTATTCACCTTCTTCAGCTCACATATACCAAGTTCGTAAATACCTGAAATTCCGACGAACCTCTGTGGCACCCTTTATGTAACGTAATCGTGGCCCACGTAGACAATACATACTACACGTAGGTGGGCTGACTCTCCCTTACGCAACTGAACACGGCTCCCTCGGTCTCCCTGCGCGCGTAGGGAAGAGGGTGCAACGTTTTCGGGAAGGAATCCAATTTTCCAAGATTCTCAATGCCTTAACCGAAGCTCCCGCTATTATCTCTTAAGCGCACTTGTTCCGTAATGGTCTCGGCTGGGTTAGGACACGGCCGCTTAGTAAACACGCCCGTTCCAAGCTCGTAAATTCACGGCGTAAACTGGGAAGAGGACATCTAGATCAGCCCGAAATATCGCGGATATTCTTCTTCGCCGCTCCTGCCCCACCGTTGGTTGAACAACGGTTTCACGTAACCGAGAGAAGCGATTTTTTTTCTTTTTCTTATCTTGTATCATGCATCTTTTCTACGGAGATCGTGGAAGCGGAGGGGAACGTAACGATGATCAGTCTCCACAGGGGGGTAATTTGGACCACCTGTGTTCGAGTCCCGAATTTTTCGCGGACTCAAAACACGAAAGTCGGGGTATTTGTGGTCGAACCAATCGAGGATGTAGTTGCAAAAATAAATGTTCTAATACTTATTAGCGGGCATGGGTGTAGCCAGATTATCAGTCGAAAAAGGGAGGGGGCAAAATTCATCTTAAGGTAAATTCTATAATATTATTTTTCTCTTCCAGGGAGGGGGGGGGCAGAATTTATCTGAAGGTAAATTCTATAATATTACTTTTTTCCTCCAGGGGAAAGGAGGAGGTGGCAAAATCCAATTTTTTCCCCTCTAAGGTAGAGCAAGGGCTACTTTTTTAACATTGGATCATGGAACAAATTCATCGACCGACCGACAGGGTGAAAATTAGATGACGGGGTAATCTAAAACACGCTGACTGAGTCGAGGTAAAACTTTTCATTCGGATTTCACGAATATCTCGAGTTGCTAGCGGTCGTGGCCGGCCGAGGATCGAGGTGGAAACGTCGGGGAGGGAAGAAGAAGGACAAACACAGAGGCCGGGTGGGCGATTCGATGAATCTTTTAACGAGACGCCCAGTAACTTTCAGCTCGCCGGCCCGCCGTATGCAGGCGAGCGGGAATATGCATCGGATATTCGGCCGTGAAAGCCGGCCACGCGACATCGGGACTGTGGAGCCAGGAACGGGAAAATTGCGCCTCGTTTCGCGACCGACACGTACACTGCACTCCAGAAAGTTAAATTCGGGCTCGAGGGGAACGAAATATGTAGCCGATAAATGACCGAATTATCCACGGGACGCTTGGTCCTGGTCGGTGAATTTTAATTGGAGACTAGTGTATGTTGTAAACGTGGTCGAATTAATGCTATTCTGTCGATAAGTTGCACCGAAACGACGTCAACTGTGTGTAGAACGTTTGCGCCGGTAACTTTGAGCGTACGCGTGATTCTGAATAGAATAAATTTGGCGAGGTTATTATCGCGCATATACAGGGTGAGGCAATAACTATGTCCACTTTGAATATTGCCGTTATTTGGAATAATATGTAAAAATGTTATATACAAAACTTACACGGTATAGAGTGGGGCATATTGTGACACAAACATTTTCTGTGTGGGTGAAGGCATAGAGGAGATTTCAAGGTCATCTCTTAACGCATTACAAAATTCAAAATCACTTCCCGTTGAACAAACGATTTAAACTTTCCCATTACAATTTCGACAATTAATCACGAATACAAAATTGCCGACAATTTTATAATCACCACGGTGATAGAATCTAGATGAGTAACGCGCATGCGCCCGGGGATCCTTCAGTGTTCGTTGAGGATACGTAAATATACCACGGGGCGCTGAGTTAATTTCCAGAAAAGCTTCTGCAGTTCGCTGGTCATAAAGAACGATTGTAATTACCGACAATTCGGACGTGCTCGTAAAACTTCGTCCCGGGTGTTTTAGCTCCAGACACAGCCGGCTGTTTTCACGATGTTTCCTTTCGACGCGATCGGAAACGAGGGAGGCCGAAGGAACGTCGGCATGAAACGTCGTGAAAACACTTATCCCCCCCCTAACGAAGTTATCTTGTAAGGGAAGAGCGCCGTGATCTGAAAGCTATTGTACTCTTCCTGACTGTCCCAGTCCTCGGAAAAATTTGCAGAACTTTGAAGCAATAAAGAAGGATTTTGAAAAAAGTACAAGAAGGTGCCTATGTATAAATGTAAGCGAATATATAAATATAAGACAAGAAAAAAGTATAGAATAAAGTGTTTTCATTTGAGGGTTCGTTTTGGAGAAAATCAAATTTCAAAATCTGTCAGATACGCGTGGAATTGTCAAGTCTTAAATGGAAAAATGTTATTTTATATTTTCGACTTATTATTTTCACATAAAACCACCGAATATCGTGTATTTGCTTTTGGTATACAATCGGGGAACCATAGGAAGTTATCCATTATATCTACGGAACGACGAATGTTCGATCTACAGTTCATGAACATTTAAACAACTTACGAAGTTATGTTTGTCTAAACTTTACCGACCATCTATAATAATTCACTTGAAACTACCGTTTCAACGTGAACTTCTGTAAACTTTGTAACGCTTGAACTAACAAAAATGGACTTTGAAATGAACATTCCAAGCAGCTATATAGCTATTTTACTGACATTTATGAAAATTCAGAAATCCATTCAGAGATCCATCTAACACAGACAGGAAGAGTACAGAATACTCGTAGTTGATTCTGTAGGTTAATGGCGTTACAGCTAGCCTCTGCCGTGTTTTCTAATTCCATAATCGATGCGCAATAAACCTTCGCTGTTTACGTATAGACGGAACAGTGATTAAACACACCAGACCGTTAACGCTTGTAAAGCTGCGGCACGTTAAGCTTGGATTATTTCGTCCAGGTGAATATCCCCGTAAAACTTGCGTCGATTAAACGATCATGCGAGCGAGAATGAATCGTAAAATTCATGCACGCCTATCTTTATTCAAGAATAAGGGAACAATAAGGTTTCCCTTTGCAACAGAGCATTATTTTTCATCTTTCAGAGACCAGGCAAAAATATCGTTAAAGGATTCCTATTCTCGCAAACATACCGTAAGCATTTTGTAATATTGTAATTAACTATCCTCAGTTCAGTAATTATCAAAGGTGAACGTTAAATTATTAGTATGAAAGGGGAACGAAAAATTGTAATACGTATCCAACTAAACCGTCCACTTAAGTATCGATAGGTATCCAGAGGTTGTTGGCCCAGGAAGATTTAAGGACCTGATCGGAAATTAACGATCTCAGGGGCCCCACTTCCGGAGAACAACACTTTATTCCGGATCGATACTACTTTCTGGTTTCGGACGGCCAATTTGACGATATTACCGGTTCGATTGTTCCCGATACACGGTGGACGGATACGCTGGAATTGTCGTTAAACCACCGGAGGCCTATTTCATTGGCCACACGAGCGTTAACTTCGCGGATTATTGCTCTTGGTACACCGAAATCCAGCTGACGCTTCACCATTTTGAAAATTCGTCGTTGCACCAATGTAAACCATCGTTGGTTACAACACGTGCCGTAACTCTACCGATTTTTAAAACTATATCACGCAAACTATTCGACTTGGAACAGTTCTTTGTTAACAAAAATTGTGTGTATATCAATAATAAAAACAACTGCTCGCGTAATTTCCCATAGCATTAAAAAATAAAAAATAATTGTATATACAAATTGGTATTTGGATGAAGGAAATCAGTTGAAAATTTCATTGTATTCCTATAACAGGACCCCCGTCTGTGTCCTCGAAGAGAAACCAATTTTGCATTCGTAAGGACGTCACCCTTGATTAAAATCGACGTTACACACGGAGCTCCAATCGTCTCCACACGGATTCACGTACGATTGGTCCTGCGTTACGTTGCCGCGTGGTTTTTGCTTTATTAACCGGCCACGTTGCGAAATTATGTTCCAGCGTAGTGCACGGGAGCGACATTAACGGGACGATAAGATTTCCCCGAGGCAGCTTCCGGTGATAAATTCTTGCGCCAACCGCCGCGACTCCTACGTGGTCTCTCCTGTGAACTAGCCACCGCTGCTTGGTGAAAAATGCTCGCGGAGCGTTGTCGTCGACGATTAACGATACGCAACGATGGAACCTGGCACGTTATGGAATGCGCGGTGCATGGTTTTCGTCTAATAAGGTTCAAGAAGGAAGTAAAGACTTACGTTCGGTCATCAGGCGATTTTTTCAAATCGCATCGAACACTCTGAAATCTGATTCGTCTCTTAACATTTCTGTAATTATTTAGAAAGAGTAGTTTCTATGAAATGTTAACTATGAAATTCTGAATATCGATCTATTAAAAGTTGTTGCTTCTGAAAAATCGAAGGATGATGCTTGCAGAGACCAACATTTTCAAAAGATGTAATTTTATGGGTTCAGAGAGTACATTTACGAATTTCGATAAAATTACTCCACTTTCAGTTGCAGTAGGTTCTCAAAGAATGTATCTTATACCGCGCTCTATCTTTCCTCTCATTTTGTGTTCAAGTATTTAGTATTCAAATATAAAAGAAGGGTACGCTCTGAACAATGTTCACACAAATCTTTCGCATCACGCGCCACTAGTCACCGTCGTCTAACGGAAAAGGTGCACTACCATTCAAAATAATAGAACCAGAGTTCATGATTGACAGAACATTAACTGATTATTCTGTTACCATATAATAAAAGTCACGAAATCAGTACATATAAAAATCATTGCCTATCAGTTCCAACACAATAACGTTTATCAAATATTTGTGAATAACATTTACCTCTTTCTTTAATTATCAGACCTAGTCCCATACTTTTTGTTCACGTTTAATTCACTTTGGGAAACAGAAAACCAAACAATTTTCCACACACCATACGAGTCGTCATCGAAAATGTCGAACCGTCGGCGACACACGATCTCCCTCCACGCACGGCATCGCAATTTCAAACAACCCCATTACAATTAAACCCCGAATCAAGCTGTATGCGCCTCAAACTTCCGCTCGAAGAGCAGCCGCCGCTGTTGCGGGACAAAGCCACGCGCGTTGGTACGAGTCACGGTCTAATCATTATCTATTTGCACGCTCTTCAATTATCCGCGTACGGTTGCCAGGCGGCCCTCGGACCATCACCGTATCGACAGGCGACGAAGGGAGTCGGCTTCGCGTTCCGCGTGACCTCGGATGCCGGGATAATCGACCCAGAGAGGGAGAAACTTTTGACAACCTGTAACTGGACCACAGTTTATACAGGCTGTTAATAAAAATGTGAGACACTTCTACAGGGTAGTTTCTACAGGTCTAATTAATAAAAGACATCGGCATCAAAATCAGCGTGTTGCAAAAACTTCGAGGGGTGTTTTCACTCCTTAAAGTCGCGTCTCAGCCGATAAAAAAAAATACATATCCCTTATTTTTGACTGCTTAACAGACATACGAAGTTTCATAAAAAATCGGAGGGGGACACTTCCGTGCCTTCCCTTGTTATTTTCGCGCGTAAAATCTATCCTGTCATAGTGTCCCACATGTTTATTAACACCCTGTATATCCGACCGTTTCCCGGGAGGATGGACGTTAACTCGTTACACGGTTTTGCTCCTGAAACGGAGCAACACCGTTGGCCCCCGTTGGGCCAGAACGTCTCGCATGACGACACCCAGTGGCGTTTCTTGTCCATTCTCCACCTCCACTACCGCCAAACGCGTGTGCTGCTGCAATTACTTGCAGTCACCGGCGAGTAGACTCGTCGCGAACAATGAGCCTCCTCTCCCAGGATCCTCTGCTGCTGTTAGACGACGACGTCGGCCATGGTTGTGGGCAAAAAGCAACGCAACGGCCGGGATTCGCAGCACCCGTTCCGTTTGGATCTGCCACCCCGCAGAACTTCCGGTTCGCGAACGGCCAAAGCGTTGTTAATCTGCATTACCCGTGCACTCGCGGAACGACTACGGTTCGGAACGAAAAGAAGGTAATTACGTTTTTGTCCACGGCCACCGATGGAGGTGGGGCTTTCGCGTTCTGTGGAGAGCCTTGGGTCGGACGTGCTGTTAAAAACTAGTCGAAGAAACGAATATACGAGGGGGTAGGTTTGTTTCTAGCTAGTGGGGACTGTTTGTGAAAGCAAGTGTATAGATAACGTGAATGGAAAATTTGTGTACTGACATTTTCTTGTATGGTATTGTGTTATTTATGTGGGTTGCTACCTACTTACACTACCTACATCGACGACACAAATAATGTTTACTCCCATTAGTTTCAACAACACTACCCACGTTAAAAAGAACTATTAGAATTTTGATTGTGAAACGCTCTAAATGTTATACAACAACGTTGAATATAATTAAAGTAATTCTTTGTAATTTTCTGGCGGCAACTAACGCGTTGATAGATACTCTAAGCGTTTTAAAAAAATAATCCGATGTCTTGACGGATGTCAAAAAGCTAAATGCCTCAAGACATAATTCATCCTTTAGTGATATCTATGAATAACAATTATAAATCAGGATGAACAGTAAGACTGAACGTAACTTACATCCAAAACCAAATAGATCGTAGTATAATCAATTGTATTGTAGTAAAAACGGTTTTTAAAAGAAGATCGTATAACTCAACAAGTAATTCAACAAAGAGGAGCAATTTGTTCCGTATGAACACCGCACAGATAAATAAAGATTCGAGTGATAAGCTACCAAATTCCGGATCGCGTCCGTTCAAGTACCATAACCCGTAAATTGTGGTTTTGCGGGCGAATTCAGTAACAAATCCTCCACAGCGCTGCAACATTGCGGCGAAATGCTGGAAAATCAATAGCGTAGGGAAGCATGGCTCTTTAACCGCTACGGTTCCAGGTAATTTTTTGGGCTTGCGGCGACTAATTTCAACGATTCGCCAGTTTATGTTCATGTCCCTCGATAACAACGCAAGCATATTCGAAACATCGAGTGCACTTTATCAATTCACCGATTCACTTATTATACAGCACTGCTCGTAATTGGTCTGAAACGCGAACCAGAATAATCAGGGCTTTATACACGCTGGAAAACAACAAATTGTATATCGTGAAATGTCGGCAAAAAAGAATTCACTCAACTGTCCATACAAGATAATACCATAAATATTTGTTAACGGCCATTAAATAAAATGGTAAGCCGATCGAAAGCCTATACATATGCCTGAATGATAAAATATTAACCGTTGCATTTAACATTCTACATATCAGTCGTGTGAGCAAGCTGATCGACATTTATAGAGGGCCGTGATGTACAGATGGTGTTAAAATAAAATCGAAATGGTGTACTCGCGTAACGTGTAACAATGAGGAGGAAAAAAAAGTGTTCGCGTAACATAACGAAACGACAGGGGGTGAACCGGTGGATACGTTGTAACGTTGAAACGCCATCAACATTCATGCGTTCGTCTACTCGCCGTCCGCCATATCCGAGGAATGCAATCAGTTCACGAGCGGTGTCCTACGACCGTAACATTCCGTCTTGCGCAATTTTGAATTACACTTCCCATTTACGTCCCCGTATGATGTTCCCAAGCGCCGTGATACGCTTTATGCGCCACGTTTATGGTGTCGCGTTAGACTGAAGAAAGATTACCCCGGATTTCGCTGGTCTCCCCTGAATCTTGTACACAAGAGTAATATCGCGAAATGACGGAGGCTTTATCGTGTTTTCAGAAAGGAACGTCCCTGCTTCTCTCACGAGTGATGTTTACGTTTAAATAAAACATCGAGCGACAAGACACGATCCTTCGTATTTATTACGTCGCTTATCGAATTCGAAGGAAACCGGGGGGAAACATTGCGAAATTACTGAATGTTTTGAATGTAGTATCTGAACACTATAAAAGCTGACCGAACTGTATTTATGCTGATACGAAGCAATACGATTGGTTGAAAATGTGTACATTTTAGGAAATATCGAATTCTTCCTACACGATGGATGCTTCAAGATGGTATTTCCCAAGTAAAGACTGTAATAAGCTCCCCAAAAAATGGAAGAATAAAATTCGTCAAAGAATATAATTTCCAAACAGCAAAAATAAATAATTTAAAAATATTCCTGAACACAAACGCACCAATTTCATTCACGGGATTCCCTCTCTACAGCCACATCGTTCGGGGCTAACCACGAGACTATAGAGAGAAAAGGATACGATTTGTCAACAGATTCATTACCGGTTCTCTCATGTCTAGCATCAAAGTATGAATAAAAAGAGATTATACTGACAGAATACTATACCTAAGAACGAAAGGATAATACTTGACAACAGCAAAAAAAGGCAAGAAATGATCGAGCAGCAAATGGATAGAGGATCTAATCTATGTGAGATCAGATGTGCGGTTACCCGTACCTGTCCCGTTTAGCGACTCGCGATGAAAACCGCTTCGCGAAAACAAAGACCGAGTCGGATGAGCCGAAAGTGGAGCAGCTTTTTTTTTACCTCCCGGATCTCCCCTAAGAGGTAACTTTGGCGCCTTTTGCTGGTTTTAGAGCAGACACCGAGAGATCGCTCTGGGCTTCCATTAGCCGGCCGCGTTACGCCGGATTGCGAGCACCTTCGATCTCGAGTGCATTTGCATCGAGTTAGGGCTTTTCATTCGTCCCTCCCTCTACTCTCAAAGACGCTGTTCCCGGCGGAATTCTTAAGAACCTTTTCAACGGTAATACCCGGAGAGATGTAGATACAAGAAAGGGATCAACGATTGCGAATTCGTATACGCTCGTTTGGTGCTCGTTGGTATTTCAAGGATTTCTGATCTCGATATTCCTTCGCGCGTCACCATGGAAAGTTTCTGTGGAATTGTGATGTAATTACAGAAATGTCTCGATGAGTGCGACATACTCAGGTCCACTTCGGAGCATTCATGGCAAGATACAAAGGTTTGCAGCCTCTCATAAATTTATTTTTTAGAATGTCTGAAATAATTCTTCACCTACTTCTGAAACGTGACCTCATCGGAAGAATACCCCGTTCGTCTACTTCCACGAACACTTTCTACCCCTTTCGATAATTTAGTCGTGCAAAAGTTCACGCAACGAACCTCAAGCATTTTAATACTTGTATCCCCCCCCCCCCCCCCCCAACTTTCTGGAGGACCGTTTAAGAAAGCGTTTTGCATCACGTTGAAGTTACCCAAGTCGAAAGAAAGGGATTGTTGGAGGATCGAAAGAAAACGAAAGAAGAGAGATCTTGGAGGGTTCACGATCGAGCGGCTCGAGGAGCGATGATGTGATCGCGACTGGGTTGACGTGTTCGCGTGAAACGACGCCGCTAAGTGGAAGGCGTTCGGGTTATTCGAGAGAAATTCTCCTATTGTTTCGCGGAACGGCCTCGACCGGGATCGATCTGCAGGGTTTTTGCCGCGGTAAATTGCATGACTCGCTCTTGAAGGAATTGACCTCCCTTCTCGAGGAATTAACCCTTCGATCGATCCGGTTTGTACGTTCGCGCGACCTCCCGCGGTTGCATGGCGATTTCTCGTGAAAGGGGATCGTAAACGGCTGCCGGTTTAATTTAACAGAAAAGAAAGGAGCGAACAAGATCTCGAATTGTTCAACGCAAACAATCGCTTAAACCGAGATGAAGATCGAACATTCGAATTGTTCCGTAAAATTTCTTCGATGCAGGTGGAAATGCAATAATTATTATCCGGTAAAATACTTTTACGGTGCGACGTAATTAACGAGACATCTTATTACTGTAGAATTTTTTTTATCGATTAAGGTATTATGAGAGGATATTGTATATCACGTAACAGGCTGTTGGGCGTCATTTTGGAGTACCACTGCGTCCTTAAAAAAAATTTTTTGCTTCACTTTCTTTCTTCTGTATCTATTTTGGCTATGGAGCCTCAATCTCCTAATCTTTTAACTGACTTCTGTTCTAAAAAATTAACAAAATATTAAATTAATGTTAACTGAACCAGTAAACACAGGCTTACGTGTTCCACTAGATATATTCTATGTGACTTTTCAATAACAGAAACCTTACACCGTGGACAAAAATAACAATAATACATTTCTCCACATTCACCCATTCGGAAATCCATTTCTACAACACGAATGTCTCCATCCGTCTAACGCCACGTCCCCCGATCTCCACGCACCATCGAGACGGCGGTATATACATTCGCCAACGTAATAAACCCTCGCCTTCCACACCACGGAGCTTTATCGACACGCACAGTTTCCGAAAAAGGAGGCCTGACGACCCATCAAATATCAATCATAATAAAACCGGAATAAAACCGAACTACCCAGACGTAATATCCTTTTTTTTTTTGCTTTTTGCTTTAACGCGCGTCACCTTCCAGCGTTCATAATCCGGATCATCGTTCCTTTTTTCTTTCCATCCCCCACCACCCTGTCCCCCAATCGTCGTCGCCTTCCTTCTGAGCCTGGGTATTACACGGTTCATAAAAGAACGGGAGAGAGATAGTTCGCGGGGTGTAAAGCTTCGGAATTCAACGCAATTCCGCGCTTTATGTGTGGGAGGAAGAAATAAAGAGAGAGAGAGAACGAGAGACAAAACCGAGGCGTGGAGTTTCGAAGGATTCGGCGGTCGTCCTTTTACTGACAAATCGCGAAGATAGGTCGGCCCGCGCCGTTGGGAATAGAGGAGAGGTGAGGGGGAGGGAAAGCTCTCGGAAGAATTACGAGAACCAAACGATGTCGTAGACAGAGACACGGCGTACCCGATATCTCTTGTAGCCGAGATAAGAACGTTCGTCTCCGAGCGGCTCGGATGCAAGGGTGGGTTGAATCAGGGTGGGGTACTAGGGGGTGGTCTGGCCACGTGGAATCCGACGAGCAACTATTTTTAACGTCGTAGGGAGACGAAGTCGTCAAACGAAACTTCCGGAACTGACCGAGAATTCAACCCCGCCAGCGAGGAAGACACGCGTGGAATGGCTGAAGCGAATCGTCGATAAGCGTGTAATGGAGCTTGATCGTCCATTGAATCCGAATCGAGAGGCTCGTTACACAGGGAACTCTTGCGAGGATGTTTTAGAAGCTGGGTTTGGAAACAGTTCGCGTCGCTTGTGTGTGTTACTTTTGTTGGAATTCTTGGTGATTTCGGAGTTGTTTCATTTTGGATAGGCAGACTTCCTGGAATAAAATTCTTTCGTAACACATATCCTTTTCAAGATAACAAAGGTCAGAATTCACAATCAAGTGTCTCGAGGACGAAACAAGTTACTGCAACCTTTATTCTATATTTCTGACATAATTTTTCATTCAGAAGAGGAGATCAGAAATTACAATAAAGAATCTCGAAGATGAAACAAGTTACGACAAACATCACTACATTCGACCTAACTTTTATCATTGAGAATTAACATTTCTTTCTTGCATCAACCGCTTTCCTTCGCTTGCACCGCCACTTACGAGTGAGCCAGTATAATCCACCAGCTTATACAGAATATCCTTGTCAACTATCTACTTTACGATCGAGCTATATAGACTCTATCGTGTTTTCGTCGGGAGCGCATTTTTCATCGTAAACTAGCAACATCTCCGGCGTTCCGTATCCTCGCGAATCACGATTGACACGAGGTTCATACCCCGCACAGAAACGTCCAACTTCGTCCAAGTGAAAAAGTTATATAGCGTCTTCTTCCTGCGGGGTAACAGGAGGAGTCAGCGGGCGCGCTCCGTTACCTCGCTCCGTCGTTCCACCGACGAATTCCGTCAAGTGTAAAGAGTACGGTGGAAGAGAATGCGGACAAGGAAGAAGAGTAATGCCTCGCTCGTAGATAGCTACACCATCCCTATCCGCGCCGCCGATTCGAGGAGATTGAATTGTCTAGCAAGCGAGTGTACGCGATTCGCAGCGACGCGTCGTGGATACGCGCGACCAAAAATCTCGACGATGATGTCGGATGAGAAACGACGTGGGGTTTATTTTCGGGCCGCGGTGGGACCACTGAGTGAATTGTTTGAAATCATCCGAGAATTACTCGCTTCTAAGTTGAACGCGAGGCGAAGTTCAGAGTATGGTCCGGTGAGCTGGAAAAGACCCTCTCAAGGGTATAAAGCTGACTCTATGTGGTGATTATTGTTCGAATTGTGTTGTATAATTATAGTTACACCTTTTTTTTGAAAGAAAAATGGTAATTTAATTTTTTCTATATGTTTATTAGATTCGTCTATCCAGCTTGTAATTCCGTATAAAATAGATATTAACCTGTTCATATAAAAAAACCATTTGTTTAATACGTATTTTAACATCACGTCTTCGAATTGGCATAAGTAGAACCACTGCGATAGGAATCGTGTTGGAGTTACATGCCACCACCCTGTATATTAAACAATTAAATAACAAAAACGAATAACACCTATTGTATCACATCAAATATTTTCCAAGTTACGATATACCAAGCTGAAACGAGCCAATCCTCGCCAAATCCGTTTCCACATTACAACACCGTTCATTTTATTTATGAGATCCCATTGTTTCGTCATCTTCGCGATCCGAGAGATTTAAGATCCGCTCGTTCATCAAAAATAGACGTGGTATGTATCTTCGGTGTACCAAAAAGGCGCGAGGGGCGGTCGAAACGTCCGCCACCCCGACGATACAATCTTCGTTACGAAAAATCTGGGACTCGGATGAAAAGGAAGAGATGCGGAAGAAAGAGGTCCCTGCCTCTCTCTGGATCGCAAGAGAAATACAGAAACAGACGACGATGCACGAGGAAGAATATTGGGACGCGTATAACCGTCCCGTTGGATGGTACGGGGGAGGGGCGGAACACTCGAGACGCTCAGACGCCGTGGTAGCAAAGCAATTTTTTGATAGGATCAGCGCTCGAACGGGTCGCCCTCTGTTTCCTCCAGGTCGGCCACACGCGCACCCGCCAGATATGGAACGTTGTCGCAAATGGACCGCAGAGTGTTCCCTTTCAACGGGAAAACTATCGGGGGAAATTTTTCTGCAATGCAGCTCCGCAAGATGTGCAGCCTTAAGGCGCAACTTCCTATAAGCGTCGGATGCGTGTGTCCAGACGCACCTGTCCGACCTTTGCCGCTAGATGAAACGTCCACACGCACGTAGTCATCTCCAATGTGCGTGTGACGCATACTCATTCATTACATTGTTGTTACTAAACGGGAAGGTTGTATGTTCAGAAGGTAAAATAAGTCTTTAAGACGAAATGGATTTTGCTATCGATACTACTACAATACATGAAATGGAAGATGAGGAAATTCTTCGAGCACTTCTGGGGAAAGAAGAAAGAATTGAAAGGGATGTACAGAAATAGAAATAAAGAAAGCTATTCTACTGTATTAATAACAAGGGATTCACTGAATAGTGAAGAAATTTATAGACAATTCTTTCGATTGATTTCGGCTAAATTTTAAGTTTAGAAAACATTATCTACAAGACTGAAACCATTCGATTTCACCGGAAGAAAAATTACTCGATTTTTCGAGTTAATTTAAAAAAAATTCTTTATTCTATAACTTAAGTGATGTAATTATTATGATATTATAATTATAGTACACTGCTATTAAATTAGATAGTCGCTCCAATCCCCTTCCCCAACGTCAAACGAGTAAACGTTTTTTATTATTGAGTTATGCCGTGCTCAACGATCGGGTGATACTGTTATTGTTGCTCGCGAAAAACAGCCCGGAAGATGAATCGTGAACACGCGAGTACCGGAACCGCCGAACGCACGGCACGCTCGCATTTTCCACGACTGCGCGAACCCCGGCGGTGTGTTTGCGTTTTGCTCGCCGGAATCTCGTGTACGGGGCCATTCATCTGCCACGAGAGCCGTTTTAAGTAGACGGTAAAGCTCAGCGTATGAAATAATTGCTTACATATTAACGACGCGTTTTATCGAGATTTATGCGCAATACGGTGTACGTGTAAACTGGTGTGTGTGTGTGAGAGTATGCATAAGGTTATTAGCTTGGGGGCCGTTTTAGCTGATTTTCGATTGCGACGAGAATGCGTGATGGTGTGTTCGTAGGGGGTGTTTGCAGGGTAGAAAGGATCCCTGTTGTATATTTTATGTATACGTGTGTGTGTAAAATGAGACTGGTGTAGAGGATATTATATAAGTAAATGATTTGGTGCTGTTTTGAATTGAACGATTGAAATAATAAGCTACGAATTGAATTCAAGTTGTACATAGAAGTTATATATTATATTATGAAATGTATCCTAGTTTATTCGAACACGCTTTCGCCCCCCTGGAGATGAAATTACAAAAAATCCTGCAATTATTTTTCAGGCAATATCATTTTAAAGTAAAAAGCACTGGGATATTCCATCGAGAATACCCTTCATTTATATATTATTATTACTTTATATAGATTAGTGACCTGATTTCTATACTGTGGTTCATGTCTAAAGTTTCAACGCTGAATATTTTCTTCGTAGTAACCATTGTAATCCAGAAGCATCACCATTTTATTTATTACTGAATAATTAGGGGATAAACATTTTACGAAGCTTTTTATTCGCTTAACTATTTATCCAAGAATTGAATTTCTCTCTCTATCTCTATCTCTATCTCTCCTTAGGTACAACATTGAGGCGGAGCAAGGGAATGGAAGCTAGAGCCTGGTAGAGAAGTAGTACAATAGTAAGGACAGAAATATAATTACTAAATTTCCCCTCCACGTCTTTTAGCCCCATTGAACCTGCTATTCTCCGTCTGCGAATACAGCATTAGGGTGGAGTAAGGAGGGAAGAAATAGAGTACTGGGGTGGGGAAACAAAGTGTGACGGGGATAACAGTACAACACTGGTGATATAAATATAATAGTGGGACGAAACGAGGAGATAGAAGACGGAATGGTTAGGCAGATAAACTGAATATACCGTAAGTTAGGATGCAGTGACTTTGAGAACCTACTATATTCTTCGCTAAATATGTATAAGTATCGAACCGTACAGTGACTATGTGCATACATATAAAGTCAACAATCCTACATGCATAGAATAAATTCTATATAGTGGGGGACAAAAGTATTCGTACAGAAAGGAATATGGAAATAAAAAGATACTATACAGGCTCATTTCTGAAAGATACATATACAGGGTCTGGCTGAATAATATGTACAAGCGGGCACCACGTCATTGCCTACAAAAAAAATAAGAAATAAGTACAGAATAAAATTTTGTGTCATTCTCGGTTTAGTTTTCGAGAAAATTGATTTTGAAAATTAATCTGAAACGCATGTATTCATCATACACAATTATTACACATTACTTTTGCCAGTTATTATATTTATCTGGACAATCTGAAAGCCGTTGGGTGGGCGAAAGATGGTGGTCGGTTTTAGGGGATGAAAACCGAAGGTGAACGGTATATCCGAATAGAATACCACTGACGGTAATTTCTTGCACGGATGAGCAAGCAAAGCATAAAGGGTTTTGCATCATACACTATGTAAATTGCATGCACAGTAACTAGCAGTTCGTGGTATCTTGTTGCAGGCACGCGTGAAAAGTGGTAGCCTGTGTATCGAATTTATCGGAGTACCAGAACGACGGGTAATGAAACACTCTACGGAGATACCGAATAATCTTGCTTAACGCTATTAAATCATCTATCACTGTGCTAAATCTCATTAAAAACCTCAGCGTTACACCTCTCTTTGTCAATGCCGATGACCCTTCGAACACTCGTCAATAATTCACTGTACTCATAACGTAACACCGGATGAAAGACACACAAGGATCAAGAAGAACTTCACGAAGAAAAGTCGCTCCAAGCTGAATTCCTCCCTCAAACACCTTCACAAACCGTGTATCAATCAGAGATCTTTACTCCCCAAGAGATAAAAGTCTGCTCAACAAAACGTAGGGTTAAATAACTACAGCCGCGAGACGCAACGGCTGACGGGGTGCTCCGAACAGCCTGGAAAATCTATAAATTCCTCGCGGCGTCACGCAGGTAATTAATGATCCGTCGTGGACGCGCCGCCGCCGCCTTCCATGGGAAGAATGAAGCCGAAGAAAGTGTCAGGGAGGCTTTCCAAAAAACCGACCATCGATCTTGCGACGCATCGAGCCTCGGTATAATGGAGAGAACGAGAGGGTGTCGTCGACCACGACGGGACATCCACTATCTCGGGGATTTAACCTGTCTTCACCGCGTCTTTGTTCCGCACCGTCACCCCCTAACTACCCCCACTCACCCCTTTAATGGTCGTTCACCGTGAATAATTAGATATGGAATCGGTAATTGGCTGTTATTAATCACCCGTGCGGCGACGAGTCGTCAGATTCGAACATTGATTGCGCCGATTAGACTTCGATTCCGGATTTCGGTTCAATCACACAAGGGGTAACCGAGTCGATCGGTCCGGCTTTAAACCGTACTCCGAATCGAACGAGTGTCCCCTACCCCCCCTAGTCACGGTTCCTCGACGAGGATCACCGGGACCAGATACCGGACGGACAAAAGGAAAGAATTCGAGTGAGAGATATCCTTGCGAAATTGGAACGCGGTTGGAGACCCAGATCGATCATTTGTAAGCGGGCTTTTCACCGGCGGGCTCCTTTTGTAGACATTATTGGACGTGTCCGTCGATGGTTTATTAGTCAATTAACGGCTTATACAGGGTGGCTGGGGAAATACAGTGACGTCTGAAGTGTAAATTTTATGGGAGTTCGACGGAGAAAAATGTTTTCAGTGTTATCGAGCACCGAGTCATTATTGTTTTTTAACCGACTTCGGAAAGGAGGAGGTCGATCCAGCGATTAATATGCAAAGGATGGACCAATCGAGATGAAAGCTTTTCATTTTGTGGAGGGTGTTCACGTGGTGGTTACGTTTGCAAAAAGTTTCCGATTCTCTTTGTTTATAAGAAATTATTGATTTCCCTTTGATTTTTTTTTATGCTCATTGATCCACCAGTACTGCTCCTTACACTAAAAAGTACGAAGTAATGGAATTTTTTTCAAAAAATGTGTACCGACTTCGAAATGCGTGAAAAAGTAGAAAATAATTTCTATTTCTATTCATTTCTGTATAAATAATGAAAATACAAATGATTTTCTACTTTTATAGAATGCATTTACAGCATCTTGGTAAATTTGCAGAAACTTCTGTAGTCCATACATCGCTATTATTAGAATACGGAAACGTATCAGCCCATAAATCGTTAATTTTCAATCTCAAATTGAAAATCATGTATAAATACACTTCTCCGCATTGTTCAATAAACCGTTCGAATCGCATCTAAATGATTCTCGTCTGGCCTCGGGGTCGTCAGAAATCGAATCGTTCCCGAAAGCTGACGACGTCGTTAACCAAATGCGAAGACGGATAACGGCATCGAACGGGCTACCAATTGCCCCCCGTGCAGGTTCTCTTACGGTTATCAACGACATTAACTTACCGATGGCCCGACCGAAAGCGAACGATAGCGGAACGAATCGATAAACTGCGGTGGTCGAATTTTTATAGGTGGTCGTATTTCGGCTCGCAAAAATATTTTTGCCACCGCACCATATCCGAGTCTGGGGAGGGGGATCCTCCCTGACAGCTGAACAAATTTATGACACTATAAAGGAAACCGCATCCGGTTGCATCGATCTCGATCCAACCGGCCCGAATGCAACATATAAATCTGCGGTAACCCGTCTATAGGAATTTCGTTAAATATGCAAATGAATGGTACAATTGCATTTGTACTAGATATTTTTTTAAACAATATGTTTTTCTTTGCAAATATGTGTAATTTAATGTAAAGACAATATTTATCGGTCTTGGCCGTGTATCGTATCCTTTAACGAGCGGTCGACGATCATTCTTCTGTGCTCGGCAATATCAATTTCATTCGAAACCTCGGTTATTTCTATTAAATTCATGCCGTGTCGTCGGGACGAAAGATTGTGAACAAAATTTCTTGTTAAACTTTCTCACCGACATCCGCGAAATGGTAACTTACTTAAAAATACGGTACACTCGTTCGAAAAGTTTCCCCGTGTCTCCAATTGTTTCCGAGATATCATCAGAGAGAGAGAAAGAGAGGCAAAAGTTGGAGAGCTCGTGTCCATTCCTCCCTCCCGAAACTTCGGTCGTCGTGCAGCTAAAAGAAAATACGTGTCTCGCAATTCCGCCGGGGCCACGAGGTATGCAAAAGTTTCTTAAAAAGACTGGTGTCTGCCCTTTTACCGTAATTGCGTATATTTTTACACGGGTACTAATTAATCATCGTTCCCCTCGCGAAACGGAATTAAAGTACGCTTGGAAGTATGTAAGTGAATTGGTCGTTCCGGGCCACCGTGGAATTATCCTCTTATTTTATCCGACGTATAACTTAGGTAAAAGAAATACTCGCAAATGTCCACTTTTTAAAAACAACTTCACGGATTTCTATACGTTAAATTGTAAAAATATTAAAGAACAAACGCTCTCATCATCGTTCCTACTTCAGTACCAATTTCTACTAACTACTTTATTAGTATGTACAATCTAGGTAAATAAAACGTTCACAGATTCTTACACGTTAAATTGTAAAAATGTTAGAGAAAGAAAATGGAAATCCAGATACACTGGGCTGGTCACCTTTACAATTGCTCCTATCGTTATTCCTACATCAGTACCAATTCCGCCTAATTACTCCATTACTCATTCCTAATAATCATTCGCCAGCAGCCCCGTCTATTATTCATCGCTCTCGGAATAAAATTCAATCGTGTGCGATATCGAATCCATGACCATCAACAACCGTTCCATCGTCGTCCACCCTAGGGTACACACGAAGCCCGTGGGAATCAATGTTAGCTAATTCAATCGTCGCAAAGTCCGCGGCGACGGTGTTTCCACGGGGAATCTAGTAAAGTAATACTGGCGAGACGTTCGTGGCCCAACGAATAAGAAGCGTCGTCGTCCAGAGTCGCCAGAACTTTCCCTTTAATTGGACGGATGCTCAGAGGGGGCTAGATGAAACGAAAAAACCGCGAACAAAGGAGGTCGATCAGGTTCTCTTCCCTGGTGCAAGAACCAGTGCAAGGACGGCTGACGTGCCTTACAATCAGAAGAAGGAAGAATGGGCGCGACCAGCGAGCAAGAACGAGGACGAAAGAAAAGGGCCAGGTGATGCTCAGGTTGGACCATTGCAAGCTAGATATTTTCCACTCAATCTGCCAGCCAATCGCTCCGAGCCGGTGGAAATTTCGAGCTTCGTATATTCGGAAGGCATACACACAATGGCTCTTCTGGTCGGATAGAAGACAGCGAAACAATGACCCACGATGGGAATGAACACAGAATAGCGTAACACGTGTTCGCGCATCGGCAAAGTGATTCCATCCACGGTCCACCGGCCCGCTGGGGGCAATGGGACGAAATGATATGCATGGACCAGCGTGAGGATATGCGCCAAATGAAAAGAATAACGGATCCCCCGCGAGCTGGTCCACGGTGCCAGAACGGAACAATCGTCCTAGATCCATCGTCGCCGGCCCGCCGAACAATGGGCGACGATTTATCGAAGTTCGGGCATCCTACGCCGCGGCTCCTGATGTCAAAACCTGCTGGAGGGATCGATTTACGCGCCACTTTGCCCGTTTGATCTGGAATCAAGCACGCCTGGTGTGTACCGATGAATGGGGCTCGCGGTGATTCAATGCGAAAGACGCACCTAGAGGGTGAGGATGAAGCGGGAATCTGCTTGGGATTCCTATTAGTTCTGACGAGGGATTATCGTGATAGAATCTCACGAGAATTGAACTGTTGGGAGTTCGGGATAGTTGTAATCTTTAATCGTTTGCGTCCCGGCGGGTTTGCTGTAAAACCATTGTTTCATATTATAGTAAATTATCGGTAAGTTTTCGAACGCTCCTCGGCATTGAGTGTCCAGACGTCATACCCATGGTCAAGCTCTCAGTGTTGAGGAGCCATCGAACATTCATCGATGATTTTCTGTACCTTCTTATATTGGTGTCTGTTTGAATAGATTCATTTCAAATTATCCCTTTCCGACCCTTCTTATTTTTACTCCTTTCGTAACCCACCAGGATCTTCCATATACAGACATATTCTTTATATCTTACAGACTTCCAAAAAATCTGGAAAAATTCTGGGATACTTCCCAGCGTATCTACTTCAAGATCCAATATTCTTTAAAGTTGAATGTAAAATGGTTTTTTGAATAAAATCCCTTCGTTCGGAGATATTTCACCACGAAATTTCGCTTGTGTCCTAAAGACCCAGGGGAGTCAAGAAGAGTTCCATTAAATTAAATTAATTCAGAAACCTTATTTGTTCATGATAGTTCTCCCTGCGCTGTTACCGCACGGTCGATCCACGAAGAATTAAAAAAGAAGAATACATCCAAAGTAGTCAGCCTCACAAATGCGGTCAGTGGTGAACGTCTTCTAGACCCAAGACGGGGGCCGACGAATAAAGTTCATATTTCACGGAGGCATTCTCGTTACGGCTACGATCGTCGCGAGTCATTTGCGTGTCGGATAAAAGTCTCCTTCTCCCCGCTACCTAACGCTCGCAGGGATAAGCAACTCGGTAGTTCCCCTCCTGGCCCCGGTTTTATCGTTCTTGCAAACGACGCAGCCCGTTACAGGCGGCTGGTAGGACAGCGAGGAGTGAAAAGTCCGGGACGGAGTGGGCTCCCTTTAATTGCTTCGCTCGCTGGCTGGCTCACGGAAGCCGCGACGAACGCCTCGGGTTTATATACGCGGCCTATTATTTGGCATTCAGAAGATACGCGGCCGGTCATAATTTAAAACTGCCGCGGCCACAATGCCACGACGGCATTAATGGTGTATTAAAAGCCACCGGGAGAGCTAGTCCTGGAAGCCTCTTCTCCCTCACGCAGCCGCGTTAAATAACACAGGGCTCGTGTAACAACGCGCGCTCGCGATCCGCTTGGCGAAGTTGAAACTTGTTTCGGCTTTAAGTGGGCCGGAACTTGACCACGATGGTCCATTCCAACGAACCCTGTTTCCGTGTGAGCTACATAAAACAGTAAGTCGAAAATGTAGAATAACATTTTTTCGTATGAGGCATTGTTTTCGAGAAAATTGATGTTGAAAATGAGTAAGTAGAAACAGAATGCAATGGACAGACATGCCAACCAAGTCGCTTGTACGCGAAGCCAACAAGTTTTCAAATAAAAAAGTTGTATTCTACATTTTCAATTTATTTTTTTATGTAGAATCACTCCATTTACGGTAGGACCAATGATTACCGATCACCATGTATAGTTATAGCAGATTGGAGGCAGAACAACGATGTAATTGAAAAGAATTGTAATAACTATGATTTTAATTAATATACGTATCATTACGTGACTATTACTAGTGTCTATACATATTAAGAGTACAATTCATAATCAAGAATGACTCAATACAATCAAATAAACGACAATAAAACCGCCAAAGGACGCACAATACCCTACACCTTTACAGCAAGTAGTAATATCGTGCAATAGTCAGCCATGTCAGCTGTGAGTCATATTTTACAGGCTATGTGCTCGATAATTTATCAATATCTATTTTTCAAGAATGAATTGTATTAAGAAAAAATATGATTCCGTACTTGCGATATATTTCCATACGTAGAATAGCTCGATTCAAAGTGATTTATAAGTATTAGCAATTCGTCGACACATTTAATCGTCCGAAAGAAAAGTATACCGTTACCGGTGAATTCGCGACGACCGAGAGAGTATAGGTTTAATCGGGACAAAGGAAACGAAACATATTTCTTTCCGGTGGTTTCACCAGCGCTACGGTTAACGACGCGTACAATTCGAAACAAAGGAAGACGGGAATCTCGACGGAGACGACGCCGGGACACGAGGGCAGCGACGCGTAATTGGCATAGGCCGAGTGTTTCTCTTCAATTTATCGCGGCCGTCCCGTCGGCTAATCGGCACGTTTAATCAAAGTGACTTTTCAGGCACGTAGTCACGTAGATAAACAAACCCTTATTTCTGGAGTGGTAATTTGATGAGAACGAAAAAGGGAATACCGGATGAGTCGCGCGGAAGTCGCCTACGGCCACTCTCACGGGTCCTCGAACGTTCTCTCTCCTTCGTGATACCACCTCCGATAATTGCAATTACTTCCCCCCCTGATACGCGTAGAATTCTGCCCCAAAGTATAATGTAGAAATCCCGAAAAGGTGGGAGAGTTTTATACGCGGGATTTTACGGACCGAAGTAGAATCTGAAGGGTATGGAATCGTAAAAGAGTCTACTTAATCTTCTGGAAATGTGTGCCTGGTGCTTACTTGCGAGTGAAGCGTCCTCCTCAGAAAAGGAGAGGATTTATGTGTGAACCCTTTGAAAGAAAAACTGAGGAGTTATGGTTCTTTGTACAGGGAGCTCAATAAACTGTGTGCCTCTATGGAGTATTTATTAAAAAAGAAGAAGAAATTCAAAGTGTGTCCTGTATCATGTAATATTATATAATTTAAAAGATACTACTACACAGGGTGAGCCACTTAACTGTGACACCTAAATTTACTCACGAACTAGTTGTATAAAAAAATGTTACAAACAAAAGTTGTTTGATATCAAGTGGACATTCGAGTTGGTCTAAATATTTAATCATCAATTCTCTTTCACCCATTATTTAAAATACATTCCTCTATTTATAGCTAGATTTTTCCACGAGAATATTCGTTATATTCCACAGTAATCGGTGTAATGGCACAATACCTCGTAATGTAGCTCCTTTCAATTAAATCAGTGAACGAGCGTTAGATAAACAGATTCCCGGATTTCAAACTGGAGGGGCATTAGGAACCATTGTCAACAATTAATGATCCGTATTTGTGGATTTGGTGCAACCACCATTATGCATCATTGTTAAACACAACGCACATATCTCGATGTAATGAATATTTACACTACAATTATTTCTGTACGTTGCATATACATGTTACGCGCGTCAATGGACACGTATTTTCTTCTTCACTACCATCATCGACCTTTCTACCCTGCTTCCTAAATATACCAACAAAATGTTTCGAACTTCCATTACCCTAATTAATAAATCGTAATCAATCATAAAATCAAATTTCACGATCAATAAAAAAATCTTCCCAGATCACAAAAGGTGCCAGACCTCAAACTTGATCACATGTCTCTTCGAACCACATTCCCCATAAATTTATGGTTCAACGAGAACAAAATTCAACAAGAAACTCTTACCACAAATAAAACATCGTTTCTGCTTAAAAGTATAATTGAACAAAATTTCGGCCTTCGAGCTGTAAGCTGTTTCGGAAACAGATTCGGGAACGGTGTGATCGATGTGTCCGCTCTCGAAACTGATCGAGGCTCGCCAGTCCGAAAAAAGGACCGGATTGTTTATTACAGCGTATCGAAAATACACGGACTGTCTATGGGCATCAGTCACGCTCGCGAAGATTTACATGGTTTCCGGTGTTTCGATTCGACAGACAGAAATAGAGACAGAAAGGGTACCAACGGGGACCTGATCGCGCGATTCCCCGCAGCAGATAGCTCGTCCCACCACCGTAGCGAGAAGACCGTGTTAACACATCCAGACGAGTAATTCGCTAAACTTGTCACAGAGGGGCGGCACGACGTATTAAATCGCTTCCAACGAAGGTTTCGACGTTTTCGAATTGTTCGTCACCGGACCAAGTTTTCTGCCTGTCGAACGGGGATATGTTTGCAGCGAGCACTGTCGCGGAACGCGTTACATTTGTCGCCGTGTCCCGTTAAAAATTATAATTCTTTTTAAATATTACAGTGCACATATTATTGCAATTTTTATTAACCAGAACATTGTCTGTTTCTAGTACTTGTTAAAATAAAATATATAATGAGCATCATGAAAATGTAGCTTGTCTGGTATAATGGCCTGGCATGTGTCTGACCATATACAGACCTTTACCACTTGCCCCGTTTTTTCCATTCCTCGATAACTTGGCCCGTCTCTTATACATAGAAATCACAATATACCAAGTATTCTACATTAACAAAACTAGAATTACCTAATGTATCTATTACTTTCACTAAAAATTCGAAGAACCAATGTTTACAGTCAAATTCACCGTCGCAGAGCACTCGAGCCAACGGGAAAAGATCCTCAAGCAGAAAATATCTACGAATTCATGTATTCCGTAATATCTGAAATGCAGTCTACTGTATCTGCTCGAATCTTTCCGACAGATATCCCAAGACGTTAACATCCAGGCAGATACATCTGCAATTTATTCCGTCCCAGTACGTGGTTCAATCCATTCTACGTCGACAGGGAAAATTTTGCTCCGGCGTAGAAATTACATCAACCTGCCCCGAAACGTCGAACTCTATGACTGTTTAATGTCCTTGGAACATGTCCATCCGCTTCGAAACGACTCCGAATCCTTACTCTTAGTTTGTCTATTAATTCGAACGAATGATTGTACGAATTAAATGCGACAGAGCTGAGAAACGCTAGGGGAACGCGGTCCAACGTGTCGTTTTTACTGGCGAGGAAGAATTGTTTCATTATCAGGGCACGATGCATCAGATTCCAGGTCGGTGTCGTGGGCCGCATTAACGCCGCTGGAAAATAATTTCAAGTGGGACCAGAGCCAAGATTCTTCGCGTCTCCCCGGTAGGCTGAAAGTGCACCGTAATCTGCATTGTATTACCCTCCATGGATCTGTTAACGAGTGCTCGTAGTCGAGCGATAAAGAAGTTTCCCGTGTGGTGTCGATGGTAACCGGTTGGTCGAACAGCAATTTCATTGGAACGATACAGAGTGGAACGAATTTTGCCAAAGATTTTCGTCCTCGCGTTGATACATTATTAATCCGAGAAACATAACTGTGTACCCAGGCTTTAATTGCCTCCTGGAATCTCGATTCAAGGAAGTGTCGTGCTGCTACGAGAAATATTCATCTCACACCGTTTCGCTGCCAGAGACAGGCGTTTCCTTTCGAGGGTAACAAGCTGTGGATTCTTGGAATTGTAAGTGGTAAATACCAGAAACTCGACAGTCTGTTGCCTGCGTGCCAACCGGGGTTCGTGACATCGTTTAAGTACAATTCGAAACGTAGCGAATCTCGAATCTGAATCAATTATCGAGATCCACGATGACGAGTGAACAAGTATCTGGCTGTAACAAGTTTCTTTGAAAAATTCTACGGGCGACAATCCGTGGTAAATGTATAACGATCGATCGACGCATACGTCGATGCAGGCTGGTCCTAGGCAAACAAAAACAAAAAAAAACGAAGGAACAGAAGACAGAGGCAGAGAGCCAAAAATATTATTCAATTAGCTGATGAAACGAGCCAGAAATTCGTTAGAGCGTATAACCCGGCTCGGTGAATTTAATTCATAATATCGTCTCGCGATTTGTGACGAACAGCTGAAGCACCGGCAGTAGCTGCGTTGTCGGTTTAATTAAATAAGACAGTCATCCTCTCGGAGACGTCGCAGTTTATCGGCTCGATAATTCGCGCACTATTCTTTTTCCGCCAACTTCTGTCCCTCGGGCTCGGGATGTAAGACGAAGAAGAAGAACGTAAGTTCCAGTTCTAATTAAATCCTACTCTTATATTCAGCTTGAACTCGGGTGAAAAAAAAAGGCTTAATATCGTGACCTAAATTTTATTCTGGGTTCGTAATTTATGAAAACACGTACTTCATCTTAGAGCATTTACAGATGAAAAGAGACTACTACCGAGACAGTTGAACTGAAAAACGTGGGAAAAGCGCGAGCAGTTTTATATTCCGACGTAATCATTAGCGACTAAAGGTATCAGTCTGGTAAGTTATTACGAAATATTGTGCAACTGTTACGATAACGACTTGTTACATCTAAAAGAAGAAGAAAATAGTAACACAAAATACACAACTTTGTCGTTTCATATCTCTCAATTCACTTATGCACAATACATACAAAAGTAGTATTTTAAAAGCATCTCAATATCAGTCACAAGAATACGTATTAAAAAATGCGGATTCTTATTTTAAAATTTTAATATATCTTTCACAGGGCGGTTCTAAATCACTGCACGGTCAAACAGATAAGAGTACGGTCCGTCCACTACAATGTCACAATAATTTTTGTTTAAAACATTTTTACGTACCATCCCGTTTTGCTGAGCTACATATTTCCAGATAAACCGGACACACATCCACCCCCCCCCCCCCCCCCCGATAAACGCTCACCACTCTTGACCCATACCGAACAAAAGAGGACGAGAATCGGTTAGACGACACCCAGTGAAGGTCGTGTCATTTAAAATTTCCAATCGACGACCCCAGGGATTCAAGGATCCCGCGGGGCTGAGTCTCGGCCAGCGATTCCGGCTCTCAGAAGGAGGTACCATTACATCGGATCTTCGCTCCATTCTTTTTCTTTTCGCATTCCGTCATCCTGGGGACCGAATCGGGCAACGTGGTGGTATATCTCTGGCCGTTTCATCCCCCATCGGTTCGTCATACCGTGCCCACGGGGCTTCGTTCAATTTGCGATCGCCATCTCTTACCCTACCCATCGTCGAGTTGGATCACGTGGTACCTCTTTCTTTCCCTCTCTGACTCCTCTATCTAGTTTTCTTCTTCACCCTCGTACAGGTTCCATTCACCCCGGTTTTCCTATTTAACGAGTGCTGGTTAATGCTTCCAGCGGTTTCCGTGAAGATATCGGAGGTCGAAGCTGGGCAGAAGGGCGACCCCCTTCCGGGTGTCCCTTAAGAGGCCACTTCTCGATAACCGAGAGAAGTTTCCGATGCGCCGTGTCCACTGGACGATTCATAAGGCCCGACACAGGGAGGGGGCGAGATGTTGGAAGAAATCGTTCGGATAAGTTGCAGATAGCGCCGTGGAAAGTGGCGTTGCCGATGGCGGTGGCTACGGACCGTTCGACCGGAAGTCCTCCAAGTGGGATCAACCGAGGATAAGATCGCTGCGTCTATCCGTCTCTGATTTTAGTTCTTGCCTTCCGGGGATGTACCTCGAGTATTATATTCGATTCCTTTCTCCTCTCTGTTCAAACAAGGGAGCCCTAAAAGATTTTAATCCACGCCTGTAATACATATTGAAATGTCAAACAGAACAAAATCAGCGTGAACGGAAAGTCAACTGAAATAGGTTCCACGGTGAATGTGTTAAATAAAAGGGCCAAAAACATATTTTTCAATCACGACTTGCCTGTCGCTAGATCAAATATTGGATTACTCCCTGTTCTGTCCTATCCATCCATTAAAAGCGTACCGTTTTTTAACGAGTCGCTAACAGACACATTATCGGTAGCAGTTCACCGCGAAGGGATCGATCGAACGGGAGTCGGTTGATGAAAATGAAGAGGTGAACAAATGTCGCAGGCATCTTTCGAACGAATGCCATTCGCGATTTGCGGGGCGGGATTTCAATTATTCGTCTAGTGGCCGTTTCAGTCGATCGCTCAATTCAGCCGGAAACCGCGATGTCATTTCGCTGCTCGTATTATGAGTGGGCTGGATACCGGGACGGAAGTGGCTCTCGGGAATCAACCGGGGCCGCTGTTAACGATGTTTCGAGCGCGTTCGATTCGCTCAGCCCCCTCCGTTCGTTTCTTAAAAATATATATTCTCACGGTGTCTGCTCGGGACAACCGGTGACGTAATCGGCTTGAAAATCGCAGCCTCTCGAAACGTGATTCGACACAAGCACGGTTTTCGTCGTTGCTGCCTGAATTGTTGAAAACAAGGTTTGGTTATTATTCCGCGAAGAATCTTATAAAGTGCGTAAGAATCAAACTGCAAATTTTACAAGTTGATGGCATATATTTAACGATGGTTGATTTTGAAATGATGACCATGCCAACAGAATTTACTTTTAACCCCTTGCCATGCGATTTCTTTTACGACTTCACTCTCAAGAATTACTTTATCCGTAATATTTTCCCAGACACAAAAGGAATTCTATTCTCATGGCAAGTGTTACATTTAATTGTAATGGATATTTTTTTTAACAATATCTTTTCTTTGCAAATGTATCGTAAATATATGCTTCTTAAATATGTGTAATTTAATGTAAACATAATAAAATTTACTACAGGTAATTTTGTAATGTCTAAGTAAGCGAATTTTATGCGAGTCAAAAGTGACCCAGCACGACCTCCAGTCTTGTCTAGAACAACATTCCTCAACGAAAAGTATCCAGCACCGCATAATTTACATTAATCATACTGTCGTCGGTACAAGTTACTTTCAGTTACCGATTTCCCACTATCCCTGCACGTTTTTCCGTTCGCAAACGAAACCGTTTCGTTTTTAATTTTTCTTCATTCACGGTGCAGGAAACCAATGCAACCGCTCGGCTTCGAAAGGAAAGGGGGTCGAGAGAAAGGCGCCGGTGAAAAATGGAACGCTCGCGAGAGGACCCTTTTCCCGCTCGACTCTATTAAATTAACAGCATTAATCCTTTGCGCTCGAAATATCGATCCTGCCTCGTAAGTGTTCGGCTGAGGCAACGCTCGTAGTTGGCTGGCCCGGGACATTGTTTGCCCACACACTATCGTAACCGTCTTATCTCCATGTTGATTGTGTAAATTAATTTCCGTGTAAAAGGGTTCGCGCCGCCCAATGAGGTTGGCTACAAAGCAGGGCTAATTTCTTGTGCGACCGTCACGACGGTTTAATGGTGAACTCGCTCAACGAGCCTGCCTCCCAACGATCAACCGTATTGCCATATCTACTGATTCTCGTTACCCGCCACAGCACTACGTCGCGCAGATTACTTCTTCGAAGCGTGTTTCGATCGGTGGATAATTCTCGGAATGCTTTAACATTAGGATTTCCAAGAATCACGGCACGGTTTGGTTTAGCCGACGAATGTTTCCTTTGTTCAAGAGGAAATACCGTTCGAGGGTTCTGGGAGCCATTTTGTTGACGAACGACGAAGCACTGAAGTTTTCAGTGAAAATAAGGATGGACGTTAGAGATTCTGGGTATTTTAGGATCCCGAATATCCATTATCCTAAAATACCCAGATTCTCAAACGTCCATCCTTATTTTCAATGAAAATTTCTGTGCTTCGTCTGTCGTCAACAAATTATCATTTTGGGTATGTACGTTGCATTTTTTTTTTTGCTGGTTTAATTAATTTATATTTGATCATTCTGATTGACTCGACCAGAACGAAAGAACAAAGTCGGTAATTAAAAGAGTGGTAGCACTATAAAATTTTACTATTCATTTTTCCATGTTTCTTTTACTTTCGGAGGCTTAAAAACTAGAAAAAAGATAGATTTGAAATTGATTCTGGTACCTGCTATAGCCAAACTCTTCTAAATTAAAAATCTTCTTGTTTTTTCACACTGAAAAACGTGCGTCTACACTAGAATACCCTCTTAACAAGAAAATTCTAATGTTTCTAAATTTAACAGATTCCAAACTTTCAACGGGTAAAGCGTCTATTTTCTTTGTTGGAGGGTGATTAACAGACGGTGTGTTACAACCAAGCAAAGTCACCGTGTGAATCGGAAATTATCGGCCAGTTGGAAGGGATCAAAAAATGTTATCCAAAGCGATACGTGCGATGCGTGCTCGCGTCGGCACTGTTTCACGCTATTCTAGATTTAACCGGAGATTGTAGGGTCCGCTGGCCTCCTTTCAACCCTTCCACGAGCGTCACACACCGCTTCGCTCCTCCCAACCGTGTGCCGGGAGAATATAAATAGCGAATTTAGCGTTTTGAAAACGTTTTCGCGGGGGAAACGCCGTTAGCATAATGCCCGTCCCCGCTGGTACACGTACAGGATGTGAGTCGAGCACCGCCGGAAGCTACGTTCTTCGGGCTTCGCGGGGAACTGTTTTCGGACCGGAGTGTGGCTGTGAGATCTCGATCGTGCATCAAGGAAACGCGAACGTGGTATTATCTATGTCTATGTTGGATTCTGTATGGAACAGCAGAAACCTTCCACTGTCGAAAACCAGGAGACGCAAAGGAATTCTATTTGGTCTGTGACGAAATGATCGATAAACTCGAAGTTCTTTCGATTTGCTGGAGGATTCTCAGCGAACTTCATTACTGTTTCGACAAATTTTATCCCGATTCGAAATCGCTTCTTTTCGAAACAGGTACCTGTAGCCACGATTCTTAAACTATGTCTCCACCGTTTAGCATAACATATTATGTAACAGAGTTATAAAACTTGTTGGAAGAATAGAAAGAAAAATGTTATATAACATTAAATTGCAAATGTATTATTATACAGGGTGTTCCAGTTAAAGGAGACCACCTGAATATCTCCTGTCTTTTTAATGATACGAGAACTGTTTGATTGACAATTTTACTGGTAAAAAATAATTTCTTTTACGTAACTTCTTTTCATATTTTTGCAAGGTATTTTGTTGCAGGAAAGCAAATACTTTTTTTCTATTGTATCCAGCAGCAGATAAAACAATGCATTTGAGCATGACCGAATTATGACCTCCACATGATCTTGAACATCAAAAGGTGACCAAATTTTCAGACAGTGTTATTAGAATTTTAAAAAGTTCTTACGAGAAAAAGAAAGAAGATATTTAGGTGACTTCCTTCAGCTAGGACAATCTGTATACAGTTACTGCACACTTTTTTAGTAGCGTAGTAATATTTGTTCACTATGTACTCACGAAAACTAACGTTCCTCCTCCAAAACGAAATGGTTCTGTAATTCTGTACATCTCGGGCTTACCTGAAAAGAAAACAGTACCTCTCATTATACTTACATAGGAAACGGTATACCTCATTCAATCGTTCGTAGGTAAAGTAAATCGTAGAATGATATTCCGTAAAAATGGAGAATATATGACCGACGGATAATTCCAGGTGTATAATATTCTCCGTTCAAACGAAAAAATCGTAAGAACGGGAGTTTCTATCCACCTGGAATCATTTATCTTTCTCAAAGAGGTAAACGAAGTACAATTCCGCGAGGCGAAGGGCCGCGCAAAGAGAAAAATCTATCAATTTTCTTACGGCGCGTGGCGATTCGAGAAACTCGATGAAACCGGGTCTCTGGCATTAAAGCAGAAACGAAGAGGCGCCCGCGCGAACTTCGGAGCAAATACAATTTTTAATTGAATTCGGTAATAGATGGATTCCTCATTCTCCCTTCTCTTCTTTTATTCATGTTTTTTTTTTTCGTTTCGACCGTCGCAGTTTGCCCCAGTTCTTTGATTCAGCCTCACCGCGGAGAGACCGCAGTTTCAACGTTGACTCACCGCCGAAACGTATTCAATCCGCTCGGTATTTTCGCCATTTATTGCCTCGAAACTTATTGTCAACAGGGTATCCCGTCGACCTTATTACAGTCAAAATGCCCGGTCTCCCTCTCTCTCTCCCATTTTCTATCTCTCTGGCCTCTTCCGGCGAAGGAAGTTCGAATTGAAAGAAACTTTTCTCTATCTTTCGCGCAGTCTGTATCGATGCGAACCTACCCCCGTCGAGTAATTAGAGTGTGGTAGCTCGTTATTTCTTGGTCCCGACCGACGAAACTTCGTGACGCAGGAATTTCTTAGTCGCGGGACGCGCACTACCGTACGACAATCCACTTGGAGTCTCGACGATATTTCATTTTAGTATTATTTAGCTAGTTAGAGGTGAACACGTCCTTTCTACGACGAGTACAATCGGTCTTTGAGGTAATTGGTATCTTTGATTGTACGTGATAGATATATATTGTATCTGTGATACATTTCTATAGAACTGAAGTTGGTTCATTGTTAGGTTTAAGGGGTTATGTCTAGTTAGAAGGTCCCACAGTTTTTCAGAAATTCGTGAAAAGCTGTATTCATTTTCGAAATAATTTAAATATATATATATCTGTTTTTTGTTTAACTTTCCCCAGAAAAACGACAACAAATCCCAGACACCCAGATGTAATATTCCAATTAGTATATGCCGCAGCAATTTTTTAATATTACCAAACATTTCTGCCCAACCATAACAGAGGGAAGTACAGACAGAGAAGAAATCCATGGAAAAACGTAAATAATGGTATTCACAGGGTAGAGGTGAGAGAGCCACGGTCGAATCCCGTTATCAATTCGCCGATAGTTTCTCGCATAGGATGGCCGACGCGGTGTGCCGCAGATACTCTTTGACTGAAAATAAGGGCATCTCGGTGCACGCATATTGATGCTCGCGAGCACAATGTATCTCTCGCTCTCATCCCCCCCCCCCCCCTCCTGCTCCACCCCCTCCATCATGCGATATGAATAATGCATGGTCGTGACTCTTATACCGTCAAAGTGGTGCGAACGAAGTTCGAACAGCGCGGGCGGCGCGTCTACCACCGCCAGCCCCGGCGCGTTCAGTTTCCGTTTCAGATATTTCGAGCCAACAAGTGCGGCCGCTGTGCCTTCGTGCACGCCTGCACGCACGCGTATTACACTGTTCAACACCTAAAAAGTTTTACACTTTTCAATAAGCGTTTCTGATAGATCTTCATGAGCTGAATACGAATGTGCAAACAGTTTCTTTCCAGCACGTCCAGTTTTTGTAAAAATCAATATTAAAGAAATTGGAAACTTTCTGCTTTGGAAATGTGTTCCGCATTTACAGTAACGCAATTTTTTTTTACACGAAGTAATTCTCTGGACTCTTCCAAACAAATTGATAAAAATTATTATTATATTATAGACATCTAAATATGTTTAAATAATGTTTAAAGTGAAAAGGACACCGAAAACGCATATAATAATAATTTATATCGTTTTGTTCGGAAGAGTCCAGAGAATTGTTTCGTGACAAAATAAATTGCATAACTATTACTGTAAAAGTATAACACAGTTCCAAAGTTGAAACTTTGCAATTCTTTTGCAATTTAATATTTGTTTCAGCCCCATATGGCCATTAGTATATGAAATATTTTCCTCACTGGTCACTGGTGAATGTGTGAATAAATTACGTCAGCTTCAGTAGACAATGAAATTAACAGAATTAATAAATCATCACACTCTTAAGTCTGGATCCTTAAATGAAAAGAAGTAAATCCAATAAAATATAGATTGAATTATTTGGAATCATAAACCGTCAGTTTTGTTAAGCGTTCGCCCATCTCGCCCTTTCTGTCACTGTCGATTTCATAAAATTCAACTGGCTGTGGTCGTTTTAACGACAGCTTGCGGTGCACGCTTCTGTTCCTTCGAGCGGGGGCGCCGCTCGAAAAATACGAGCAACCCGGTCTCGTAATTAACCACCCGGAAAGATTAAAGAGGTTGGAAAGAGCTCTTTTCCCTTGTTCCTTTGTGGCCGTAGCTGCAGGACGTTGCCTCTTATTTAGGTTTGCCGAACGTCGACGGCGAACACGAGCCAGGCCCGATTTACCGCGCGATGTCTCGCCTCTTTTCCACTCCTCCAACATTCCCTTTGCTTTCGCCTGGAACCCTTAAAGTAGGCTCACATTACGCCTCCATTTCGTTTTGGTTTTTCTTTATTACATGCGGTTATATAAGACGTATATTAACCAATATTTACTTCGTCATATGTAATTATTTCATTCACTGTTCTAAAACATTCAGTTATTACTGAACATAAAATTGAAATCATTAACTGAAGTAATGTCATTAATTCTTATTCTATTATTAAATAAATAGTTTATTATTCACTTATAATAGTTCCTCTTGAACGATATAATTATTCCGTGCATTGTATCTACACCTGGTGAAATTTCGAGTTTCAGAAATAGTATGTCTGTGTCATTTGTGTTGAAAAAAAAACTCGATCTTTAAGTAGACTATTAGGTGTTAGTAGATTAACAACCAGATTCTGGTAATTCACAGAGTGATTGGCACGATATTGTGGTAGACCAGCCTTGAGCAAAATTAAGCGAATCAGGGTCGTGACGTAAGTTCTCACCCTTACGAATCCTCACGGCTGTTTCACGATCTCCCGAAATCGAGTGCGTCGCTGGAATCGACGGTGGAACGCACCCATGGGAGCACGAGGGACGATCCACACGCCGACGAAAACTAGCTTCGGGTATAGTTCGAGGTATTATCGAGGACCGGTTACCGAGTTAAGAACCTAAACAGCTACGGCCAGGCCACCTGGGGCCATTTTGAATTTCCCGTCGGCTTGCTTCCCTCGCCCTAGTCTTTTGTCTTGTACAATGGGGCAGTTGTACCTTTCTGCGCCTCTTAAGAAAAGGAACACGAACTCGTTTCCGGAGTTTCCTTTATTGCTACCCTCTTTATGGAAATGTGGGGATCAAGGAGTTCTTTCTTTTTTCTGCAGGTGTTTGCGGTGTGGAGCAACTTTTTCGGGTACACGTTTTGTACAACCCCTACGCGGAAGCTGTGCCGCGTTTGTTTCGATCCTTTCGCCGTCTTAATATTATTTTTTCTCGAGCTATTTTCTTCTTTTGGTTAGAACGACGATGCTGGTTGTTTCAAAGTGAACGGAATTCGGTGTTTTTAGAAAGAAATGTTGGTAAACGTTTCGCTTGATGGAACGGAATTGTTACAGACTATATCGGTAAATGGTAAGAAAATGTAATGTCTTTTTTACAAATTTATTTGTACAAACTCGAAATTAACACCTTTTGTGATATTGTGCACACCGGTATTAGTGCTAATTATGAAAATTCCGCGCGAAAGATGACAAAAGCCGAAATTAAATGCAAAAATGCGTTCTCCGCGAATAATTTAATTATAGAAACTACAATGAATAAAGAAAAAACCATGTACCTATAATTGTTTGTCGAATCGCGAACCAAACACGTAATTCTGTTTTTCAGTTGCTGTGTTGCACAGCCTGTTATTGATCGAGGAATTTCATTTTCAAACAATAATCATGGTACACCTCTGTATTAAAACAATGCCAAGCTACGGGGTATTCTGAAAAATGACTACAAAAGGATCTTTTTACAATACACCTATCAATCAGTTACGTGGCGTTAAATGAATTCAACTTGCGCGCGTATGTATTGTTCTTTCATAGCGTTCTCCAAAAAAAAAAAAAACAACGACATCGATTTCACAGACGTTGAAATTCAAATTAAAAACAAGTCACAACAATCCCACGTCCATACTGAAACTTTATCCTACAATTTTTCACCTTCCACATTTACCTCCTCGCGTATCAGTCCCGCATAATTACCATTTCACTGTACTCAAAATGCCCCGCCAGTTTTCAAATGATCTCCCACCATTCTATCGGCTATTCCACGGGAAGTTGCGGGCAGTGACTTCAATTCACGTTGGGCAAACGTTTAAAAAAAAAAACCACGAGAGTATACCAAGCCGACCGAGACAAAGGGAAAAGTGGGGAGTGGAGGGAAGGGCAGGGAAAAAGGTAAAAGCACGGTTCGCCGTGATGCAGCCGAAATAAAGGCAAAGGCTGTTACTATACTTCTCTTTTCCCCCCGTTTTTCGTTTCCCCGTTGTTCGTCCGAGGGAAAATACATTCCCCAGGCGCGTGTTGTATCTTAACTCTCGCGAATATTCGCAGAGTACAGGATTAATTGCGGCTTTCATTATCGGGTGTTCCAGTGACAAAGCCGGACGGCCTACGCCCGTCACGTTTGCGCCACAAAAGGCAGACAGAAACACCGGTTTCGTGCATACACATAGTGCGTACATTTTCACGGCCTGTAAAATAAGCCCATCTCTCCCACCCAGACCGTTTCAAGTCAAAGGCTGTTGCGGTTTTCGCGGTACCGGCGGCCCAAAGGAAACGAAACGCGCGTCCGTTAAATGGTCTATCGCCGTTCGCAGAGAATTCGCGAGAAAATTTCGCCAACCGGTGTATTTTGCTTAACCATTTTTCGAGCGGTATTTCGCGGCTCGGTTATATGGACTTGCATGTTTTTGCGTTCCACGTGTTCCAGGTACAGATTGCGTCGCCACCGAAATTCGTGTAGTATCTCAAACGAATTCGGGGTGTGACGAAATTTCGTGCGATACACGCTCGAAGGGAGATTATTGAGGTCTGGGGCAGTTCAATTTTTTCAACATTAGAACCAGCATTGAATGGATACTAAAGTAAATTGTATGATATAAGAGTATACGTAATATATAGTACAATTTAATGTAACATTGCATAACATAAAATGTGTAGTTGAATAGGACTTGCCTAGCACGTCTGGTCATTGCATTCCGTTTCTACTTACAACCAAGTTAAACCTTTACCTCCGTTTAAACTTTACTCGGTATTTTTTTTCTTATTTCGTTCATAAGGAATGACATTGTTCCCGCTTATTCGGCCGAACCCTGTATAATTGTAAATAATTCGGGTCAGAAACACATGAAACCAAGCGATCTGCGTACAAGCGGTAAATGTAGGACAGGACAGTGCCAGCAATTACACTGGGGTATCGTCTAAAAAGAGTACATTTTTACCTTGTAGCTTAAAAAAAGTGGTATGTAATTCCTGCACTCGAACCTGGACTGTCTTCTTGCGATACTTCGTGGAAAAACACACACGAATCGTTGCGCGACATTAACCCTCAAGAACACCATTAGTACGTCTCACTCATCGAGACATTACTATACCGGTAACTGAGTTCCATGGACGAACTCGCGATAGTGACTCGGCGGAAAACCGCAGAATGGAAAATCACGTAAACGAGAAACGATTCTCTTCCAGCCGGAAGAGGCCAGGTGCATTTGTCCGCCAGAAGGAAAAATCAAGAGGAGCCGATCAACGTGGTGCTCGCGAATGAGCCGCTTTTGAGCTTTAACGAGCACACTGAAAGCCGCTGATCCGCAAACGATTCGACGTTAGAGAAGGAAGGAATGAAGCAGCTACGGCGAAATCCTCGACCGGATCAAATGCACCGACAGCTCCGTTTCAGGGGCATAGCTCCATCGTGAATTTAATTCCCAAAAAATCGTGGATTGCGACGTTGCTCCTTATCTCTCTCTCTCTCTTTTTTACTTTCTCCTTTTCAATGTTCCTTTTTTTTCTCTCGGCCGCAATGATGCCTCCGCGCGGACGGATGTAACACACACACGTCCGGATCCGATGCGTTTCTGACGCGGCAGTGTTGAAGGAAGAAGCGGTGACCGGCTGAGGAAAACGAGCAAGAACGAGGAGCACTTGTGGGTGTGCCGGTGCGCCTCTTCTTCGCGTCCTCGAAACCTCTTCGCTCCTTTTAAAAACGCGATCTTTCCGCGATGGTGTGGCCGTGTACGTGTATTTATTTTTCTTTTTTTGCCTGCCTGCCTGCGATGGGACGCGCGAATTGGAGCGGCTGGGAAACGTGGATCGAAAGGTTTTCAAATCTGTCGGCCTACGTTGCGTTTTCGAAGTTCGAACGAAATTACTCAAGGCTGCCGGAGATTGAGTTGGAAAATGCTGCTCGACCTGTCGCGATACGTGTGTCCGTGGAGATTATCGGGGTTGATCGGCGCGTCGGGAGATGTAAGCGCGAGGGAAATGAGTTACGAGCGGATGTGTTCGACTGAAATCGACTGACGCTAACGGGTTCGAGCGTCTTTAATTGGAATTAATCCTCGTGAATTTGAGATCAGGTCGCGAAATTTTTATCGTAAGTTTTCTGAATGATTTTCAGACGATGAAGCACTTCTGGACACTAGAAATTTCACGAATTATAATTTATAATTAAATAATTCTGTGTGTGATATTTGCTTGTTCCTATAGGTGAAATTTTTAAAAGGCTCGCTTTATATAATACACGTACAAGTAATGAAGCGGAACCGTATATAACTCAAGACATACGTTTTATCCAAGACTGCTCATTGGATCGTTCACCTAACAAGTAGCGTCGGCAAGTGGCGTCTGGTATTAGGAAAGCGATCCTCTTGAATAGACGATTAGGCGCAAAACTTGTGCGAAACAGGTGTGGCTACGAATCCTCCATCGTCGATCGACTACACTTCAAACTCCTCCACCAGCCGTCAGGAGGGTTCTCATCATCATCACGAAATCCCCATTTCCCAGAGGTTCTATATCTGGTTGCCTCTTCTGATAATCCACTTTACCTAATATCGAATGTCTCCGTTCCCGAAACTCTAATCTCCCACGTATAAAAACTAAATGAAACGAAACTTTTTCTTTTTATATCATCGTGTACCTCTAGTTTTCAATCGAAACGTATTTTAATCACTTCTTTCGTTTCTGTAATTGATATAGCTCAAATTTCGAGAAGATAATGATAACGAAGACTGACTGAATGAGGAGAAATCGATGAGGAAGTATTCTCGACTCCACATAATTCTCTATAAGTGGATATTCTAAAAATTTTCTATTTTCAACGTGGAACAGTCTTCAAGACATTCATTGTCACCATCTCGAACTGATAATAGAACTGTGACGGATTGAAAGATTCCAGCCAAAATTACAGCCTCTCCAGCTGATGAAATTACATTATGTGTCAGACTATAAGTAACCAAATAGAATCTTCACGTTAAATCTGTATCGGTTTTTAGACCTTAGAGATCTCATCAGCTACCCTTCCATCAACTATTCGTAATCAAATCGAGATCCCAGACGACCCAATTCTGAAGAACATTTAGAACTCGAAATATATGAAAATGAAAGATGCAAATCTGCAATTATTTGAGAAACATAAATTTTTCTCCTTCGTATATTCTTCATTAATAATTTAAATATATCGAGCTCCATCTAAAATTAAGCGTTTAGTAGGATCACCTATTCATGTAAATGCACCAATGACTGTACCAATGTCGTTGTAAGGGGCCCTAACATACGTAAAAGCCTGCATCTCGTGGTACAAACGGAATTTGTGAATTGAGATTTAAAATTTCTGCTTGCAATATTTCATTAAAGTTACACAGTACTTAGAGTCTGCCACATTCTACTCGAGTAGCGCTATGGTCAAATTGACCGGATATCATCAATTAAGGGTTAATGGTTTTCCGACGTCACAATATCTTACCCGTCGACTATACCGGCCAATGGTAGCAATCTTACATCGTCTAGAAACGTGCGCAAAGATTTACCTACCGGGAGGGCCCAATAAATAAATGTCCGCCGTTCGTTTCCTCGGGTTCAGAGTTATTCGCTCGCGGTCGGTCGATTCTCAGCGTGCCGTGGATGTTTCGTCGGTGGTGGGCCACCGCGCGAAAAAAAAAAAGAGTACGACGACGGCCGCGTTTTATAAAGTGCGCCGTTAGCATTCTTTCCAGCGTGTTCCGTGATACCGCGCCGTGGATTTTTGTGGGTCATCTCTCAAAGCAGCCGTTCCACAATGCCGGGAGAAGCTCTATATCCGCGGGAAACACCGCTGAATAAACCAGGCGCGGATGAGAGACGGGAGGAGCAACGGATCGTGCGTTTCCGCGGGATTCCGGTTTAATGACGAGTCGATAGCGAACGAGGGAGAATGATGCCGGGAATAGAATTTTCTCGTGGAAACACCGACTGCACACGTATGATGGATACGTTCCCTTGAACCGTGCCGCCGTTCCGCTGGAAAGATAAATATTTACGGAAACTTTCTAATACCATGTGGGAATTTAAACGCTGCCAAGGGGAGAGATCCTGCGAACGCCTCTTCGAGGCCCTTCGTCTTCGTTACGTGTCGTCGTATTAGCATGTTACGGTCGGTTCGGTTCCATGAGCCGATGTATTAAAGAAAGTTTTATGCAGGGAACTGACGGAATAAACAGTAAGGAATAACGTCTCGTCCACGAGTATTTGTTCTCTGTGTTTTCAGGAATCGCGAATTTCATAGGAACGATTAAGGCGATTTGAAAACACTTCGGGAGCTTGAGAACATTAATCGATGGTTTCTGAACAGGACACGGGCAAGGGGCTACATCATTATTATATCATTACCATCTCACTTAGTCCCGTATGTTCCGTTCGCTCTCTTCGTCCTCAGAGAATTTTATTGGTCTGCTACTTACGAGCTCCCAGCAGTATTTGGTACAAAATACAGTAAATCATCGATGAATGTTCGAAGGTTCCTGGACACTGAGAGTTCATTCAAGATGTTCAGACGTCGTCCCCACCACTGGACTGATTCCACAGGAGACCCTCCAGTGGTGGGGATGACGTCTGAACACCTTGAACGAACTCTCAGTGTCGAGTAGCGTTCGAACATTCATCGATGATTTACTGCAGAATGCCGATGGCCAAGCGTGGTCAGCGATGAGTGCTCAGCAGACAAAATGGCGACGGTGTCGATAGACGTGTCAACTGGCTGCGAAGTCACAGCAAATCGTTCGATTCGCGTGACAAACGGCGCGGCTATGGACGCGTCCGCCGGCAACATTGACCGATCGTTTTATTAACCTGATCTTCGGCGGAGTAATAGTCATTTTTCTGCGGGATGGACGCTCGACGAAGAGGAGACCGTTCCAAGGGGGAAGCAGGGAGCTGTCCAACGACCCCGATCCATTATACTTCGGTTGACAGCGCAAACAGCGTCGTCGTCGCGGTGACGGCCAATGCATTTCAAATAGAGCCGTTTACGCCTGCCTCCCGACACACAGCGTCCACGGATGAGGGAAACACACAGGGGGAGGAGGAAGTTACGGCGACGAGAAAGAAGCGAGAAATGCTGGAAAGGACAAGCGCTCGCCGAGGGGACGTCGAGGGCCTCGTGTTCAACCCCGGTGACGTAAACACTTCGTACGACGACAATTTCTAGTGGTACACTCGACGGAAGGGATATAGTATGGTGGTAAGGTCGAGTATGAGCTAATGCGTTCGTATTTCGAGCGACGGGAAGAAGAAAATTGACAGAACTATGAGGGGGCGCGATTTGAGTCTAGGGGTTTTTTGTTCAGGCTCGTATAGACGGTTGAAATTCGGTATCATTTTGGTACCCTTTTTCTTTTCATTTGACATCGATTGTCATTTAAACGAAAGTAGAAGCACTGACATTGCAGTTTATTAATTAAGGCTTGTAGTGTATCCTAATAGCGGGAAACACAAGATTAAAGTTCAATAGTCTTAGATTCCTGTGTCCGTGCACACTTTTGTTTTCAAACAAAAATATTTATTTTTCCTACCGTGTCTATAACCGTGAAATTCTTTGTCATATAAGTACAAACAATTGGTTCACTGCGTTCGGTAAACTTATCAGAATATTTTATATCACACAAACAATGAAATGTACACACGCATGAACGTGCCGGAATTTTCCGGGCACAAATCAGAGGAACATATTCTATATTTCCTGTCAGTTTTAACTGAAAATTTATACACGCAAAGAGCTCCAAAACGTGCACACAGAACGGCTCGAATAAATGAAGCGTATGAAATTCAACCAACTCGAAAAATGAACTTTTACATGGTTATTATTTATTACCCCGAAATTATTAACACGCGTGTATTAGAGCAAATCGTCGCACGAAGATTCTTCCGTGTCAGACGATAAGGTAAACACGGCCGATTTTATTTTGCTCCTTCCCTCGACACGTTTGTTCGAGCGAGGCACTTCGATTTCTCGACGGATGCAATTCCCGAAGTGCAATCACATTTTCTTTGACTCACGGCGGGAATCCTAAAAAGATTACGGGACGATGGACGAAGAAGAAGAACCACGGGGCGGCAGTCCGTATCCACTCTCGGCAATATCGAAAATTCGAGGGAGTTCAAGAAAAGGGAAATTCGAAGCGTCGACGACGTTTCTTTCCGTTCCAAACCAGAGGAACAAGTCCCGGATTAGGTGGCGAGGCGGCGACGTGAGTGACGGAGGGTTGGCGCAAGATTAACCCTCAGACGGACCTTTTATTTTCCTTTCTCCCGGACTAGAGAGTCCCGAGACTGTTCTTTAGGACTTAAGCCTTCGGTGATCTGTCGAAACCTTGGCACGCGTGACACGAATGTGCCACCAGAATCCCAGGGAAATTTCGTGCTCGACTTCCGGCGAACATCTTTGCTGTCCGAAACTCGCTCGTCTTTGTGCAATCTCTGAACGGAAAGTTCAGGAACTTTGTGTAAGAATCTCTTATTATTCATTTTAATAGTGATTAGTAGACTGAGGATTTAAGCATTTATAGCCAATAGGGCTTTGTGTAATACAATAGAGAGAGAACTTTCATCAGATTTAAAGTGTTTTCTACTTTATTCTGAACCCATTAAGATATTTAAGAAAAGAACGTAATTTTTACTAACATCCGACCAATGATATAAGAATCTTAATATTGTGACCACGGAAGAATTTTTAATAAGTAATCTGATAAAGTGTATTAATTAAGTTCGTTATCTCCGGTGGAGCTATAAGCTGGTCTGATGAAACGATAACGCCGAGCTGAAATTTAATTTAAAAGAGAATTCATGAACTCTTCGTCGATAAACATTTGCCATTAAATATCCTATTAATGCGGCTTTCAAGCTGTAAAGTTTTAATACTCATTCTCACTTCGACTTCATTACATTTAATCCTCGATGGAGATGTGTTCGTACGATAGAACTTCACAATGGTTCGTTATTCGATTTGCGAATTTGGTACAGACAGCATCGTTAATACTTCCAGGTATAATATCATTTTTGTTACTAAACATTTTCGGTACAGAAAACTGCTATTGAGACTGTGAGCAAATCTTTCTACTCTTTATTGGACGAGAGAAGCAAGCCCTTAATAGGGCACTTATTACACTTTTGTGGTGAGTACTACTCCATTTACCTCTGACATTAACATACAATCTTTCCCTCGTGTATTCTAACACCACCTGTAGATATGCATAATCTATAAACAAGGTTCACCCTTTAAAAAAAATTAATCCCTTCATTTTTCACTGGAAATTATGAATTTTCCCTTCGATCTGTAATTTGATCTCTGCAAAACAATGGTTGGTAAAAAATTTCTCAAACAAAATTCTCAACAAAAAATCTCTTAACTTGCAGATTCCTACATACGAGTCCTTTTAGATGTCCGCTTTTTAGCTAGTGTATATTATTTATTACATCATTAAACGAGAGACTTAAATTTGTGAAAATCATCATGGATATAAACAACTTGTAACAGTTCTCAAAGCTGTTCCAATCGTTATATTATGGACATTCGTTTTATCAAAGCTCGCAGTAATATACATGTTTTTAATTACATATTGAAATAACGATAATTATCCATCGGGTAAACAAAAATTTATCGCACAATGAAATGAGAATGTTTGCAATAGTCGACGCGCGCGACCCCGGGATACACTATAGCTCAAATTAAAATGGATTCATCTCGTGTCTGACTGAAATTGATTTCGAATAACGCGCGTTTTCGGATATTTTCCCCCGCTAAATTCCTACAAATGCGTTCCGCTTCCATTCAGCTTCATAAAATTCGAAATCAATTTAATTCAGGAAACGACCATCGACCACCGCCGCCATTTCCCAGATACGATTCAAGCGTTTGGACTAATTGCGCTTCAAATATTATAATATTATTACACAGCGAACACCGAACGAATTCGATTGTTCCTATTAAACGACGAGGCTTTGTATCCACGTTGCAAAATACAGAGAGAAAACGATACATACATAGTACCTACGCGCAGAGTTATTACTCAAAGCACATTATCGCGCGTGTCGAGAAATTATATTATATAACCGGTTATACAATTTGCTGTCAATCGTCCGTTTTACCATTTCCTTCCCCATTATATCACTCATTAAATCTAGTTGCAATGTTGAATCTCAATAATAAAGGGACGCTGTCAATCGACATCGAGGAAACGAGATGACAGTAGCAACAACAACGGTGTCGAAGAGCAATTAAAGCGAACGATCGGTCGTACGATCGAATGGACGTCGAAATTAAATTGTCCTCTCGAAACTTAACGCTAGCGGACTTCTGACTGCTTCCCTGGAGTTTCGAGCGTAATTAATTGTCGTTCAATGAGAATCGAAACGATACGATTATCAAATCTCAAGAAATAATTATTTGTGTACTTATTTTATGGCATAAAATTCGTTCGTGCATACGGGATTCTCAAAAAGAAAAATGTGTTACCGATACACATCCAATAACTTTTTTCATTGATGTCAGAGAAGGTCAAGTCTGAAATTTTGTAAGGGATGGAAACGTTAGAATTTCTTTTCAGTAACGATTTCCATGGTATTAGGTAGAGAGAATACGAGAATTCGATGGCGAGATATGGATACCACTGGATGGCGAGCCAGTTTTCTGCTATAAAGGAACGCGTGAAACATTCCTGCATCGCGCACTATACCGTGTGCGTTGCTGCATTGTGTTGGCTCCCACACAAAATCGGGAAACCGCTGTCAAAAGGACCCCATTCGCCGTTTCATGCTGCCTATGGAATGCCTATGGAAATCGAGGAGCTTTTATTGAAAGCTAGGTTTCAATAATCTCTCGAAGATAAAACTTGTTCCAAAAGCGGAATAATTCAAAGACACGCAAATGATTAAACAGTTATTTGTGTAGATTTTTCTAATGTATAGATAATCCTGTATATAGAATGAGAAATACATACTAATTTTCATGTAAAAGGAACAAGACATGAACACACGAAAGAGCTTTCCTGACGAAGCCGTGAAAAAAATTGGGCAAAAAATTCTATAAAAAACATCAAATTTTGATTACACGAACAAAAGTGTACAAGGATGTCCACTACTTTGGGCATACGAGTACCAAATGAAGAAAAAGAAAGAATACTAATTCGTATTTTCCTTTACAAAAATTAAGGTCACCTTTGTTTCTAGAAAAATATTAAAAATAAAAAAACTTTAGATACGCTATCATATTTCTAGTAAAATATACTACGACTGCCTCCTCTTCGGTTTTTTTCTAATGTTTACCGTTTACAAAAAAAACGATGGTACAAATTATCGCGAACACCCTGTATGTATGTCAAGCAACTTCATCGGGACGGTGGAACACGCGTCGTAGGATCCAATATGGGATGGGTGAGGGCAACAGCTCCCGTTAAACGGGGTCCTTCGCTGAAAATGCTTGGCTAGGTCGCCTGACAATCCGCGAGTCACGTCGACACACGCGCGATTTGCGACCGGTATTAATTACGGGCGTCGTAATACAATCTAACACGTCTTAGCTCACTTAGCGAGTTGATGTTTGAGTTTGAGTGGCGGCTTGCTCGGGTTCGGATAACGCGCTTAATCACCCGACGACTAATGCCCCCCGCAAGTTTGATTAGCAGTGCCCTCGCGTCACTACGGGACCCGATAGTCTGGTAATCCATTTATCGGGCGTTAACGGATTCGTTATACGTGCCGCTCGGAATTTCGGTTCACACGTGTTAATTTCCATCGTGGACCCTGCGAGCATACCGTATGTCGCTCCTTCTTGCATACGTAAGGTGAGCAGACAGCTTTGGTACAGAATTAATGGTTGTTGCGTCGTGAGGGTCGTAGAAATGTTACAGTAAATGTAAACAGTTCGAAGACAGTCTCGTGTTGTCCAGAGCTGAGTGTCAGGTTTTAATTTCGACATCATTTTCGATAAGCTGATGACTGAAACACTGGTTTGGAAAATTCTCTGGTTTGTGTCTTCGGAACAGGAGGTTGGATAAGGGCGGAGATCTTTGGATCAGAAGGTTCTGAGCTTTGGATTTTCTTGGATATGTCCTCAGGCTTGGAACATCAAGCCCAAACGTCTCTAAGCTCGGTACCAGGGACCAATTGTGTCAGTGAAAGTAGTTATATTGCTAAGTAGCTTACGAAACTCACGAATGTAATCATGTACACAATTTTTGCTATTACAGCTTTTCTTACGGGTCTTTCGCTTAATGTTTTAATCTGGAAGGTAAAGAGCACCGATTCATTGTTCAATCTGTTTCAGGATTGGAAGAAGTAGGCGAAGATTCAGAAACACCGGCGCTACCTGTATAGTGGGGATGAGCTGGAGGAAAAAGTGCTTGCGGAGTAGGGCACAAACTCGGCCAAACTAAAATTGCTGTGCTTGTCGTTCAAGCATTTAGCGAATTGCCTGCGGTAAGCAGAGGCAGCTTATCGTCGGCGCATTAAAACTTTAAGACTTAAAACTGCCGCGGAGCGGAGGAGGTGAGAGAAACGAGTGAAATTCATAGTTTTCGTACGTGAAATTGCAAACGATATCGTCAAATTTCCCCGTTGCTTTTTCCCCCTTAATTAAAAACTCGCGCCGGTCGAGCATTTCGTTGAATTCCTGAAACCCCATGGCGCATATCGATCCACACTAATACCATAGTTCCCATAGAGATTCCTAGTTACAGAGTTCCCTGAAAAAATACAAATAAACTTGGAAGCATCAATATTGTCATACCCATTGACTCACGTAATTACATCAGCTAAACTTACTTACCGAATACGCTAAACAATTCGTCAAGATTACCGAGCCAGCCTGAGCCACCCTCCACATTAGGACATAAACAAATCATCGTAAATTATGAAAGCATCATGTGGAATATTCGCGCAAGTCACTCCAAGATACATTCACCGTTCGACTCGACATTCGTTTCCGGTCCACTTGCATCGATTCGTTTCGTCGTGCTCGCGGTCGGACATTAATTAACGTCAAACATACCATTAGCCGAGTCAACGTCAAATTATGTTCCACTTGCCGGGAACAATGGTGAATTCGTACTGGATTCGCGCGTTTGCCGAAGACATCGCATAAATGAATGAAAAATGATCGAGGGTCTTTCGGCTAGCGGACAGCGTCGACTATCGGTCGCTCCCTCCGATTTATCGATGGATAAGTATTTTCCTTCCTTATTCCGGCGGAAGAAAAACGTGGAGAGAAAACGAGGAAAAGAGTTCGCGATGAAACGGCCATTACAGAGAATGAAGAGTGGCGCGGCGATGCAACGATAGTCTTTGCCGATGACGCGGGAAACAAGGGACCAGGAATAGAAGCGGGTTGTGTTTATAAACGGATTGACGGCCGGCTGCAAGGAGGGAGTGGTGTTCACGATGGAAGGAGCGGAAGGACCAGAGGGTCCAATAATGATCGATCACACGTTGCGTCCGTTACGGACGTCGTCGTATCCCCGCACGCTAGGATGAGCCGGGATAGACAGTCGTTTGCGCCCAGGAGCCGACGATAACGAGCTACGAAAAACGCCTTCGTAGAGGGTAACGACGTTTAGCGACGATCATCCGATCACACCGACTCCTCTTCACCCCCCGTGTAACGTCAGGGGGTAAGAGACTCCTTTTTCCCCTCGTGTTTTGACACTGAGTACCGTGAATTCTTATCGACGTCCGATGTCAATGTGGACGTGACGGTGGACGGAGGGTTCGAGCCTCGAGAATTCGTCGAGTGACATGGAATTTTTTGTTTGTCAGTAAAATTATGGTGAACGAAGAGAGCAAAGATTCGATTGACGTTGATAATGAAGTAAGTGTTAACACATTACCTATCGGTTGATATTTATGTAGTAGATTTAGTAGATCTAATGACCAACTAGACGAGGAAATATAACACTTCAATCACAGTAGCAAATTACATTACATTCACGATCCGTAGATCGAGGGTTGATACGATCACGAGAACTACAATCGTTCGAACAATTTCGCGAACCCTGCTATTGGCTACTTTCATCGCGCTCCGGGTGACCTATCATTAATCACCGGGTCGAGTCAGTTTCCGTCCAGTCAGTAACGATATATAAACGCTTAATCATCCGCGGGGAGGACATCGACGTCAAAAGACACGCCGCGGACACGAAAACGCTTCGAGTTCGATTTAAGGGCCAACTCTGCGAACTCGTCGATTTCCATAATTGAATTTGCATTCGTATAGAGGCACAGAGAGCATCTAAATCCACCGATTCAATGGTACGTCTGGGCGAGTTCAGCTTGTTCAAGGACCTCCGAGCGTTTGCAATTCAAAAACCGTCGAGTTGTTATAATCTGGAGGAACCTGCGCGACTTGACATTGTTTGAAATATTAAGAGAGTTTCGTTGATTAACGGCGTTCTCGTTACCATCTGGAAAATGGTTTGGGGGATAATTGTCTTCGTGTGGATAATCGTGGTAATATAAATCCGTGACACTCGGCTAGATAATCGCACAAAGCACGATCAGACAGCTGAAGTTAATCATTCTATATAATATTATTCCATTGTGTAAATAGGAGTGTTTATTTTTATTTCGACGCAAGCTTTCATAAAAGCTGCACGGTACTACCTACGTATCATAAAATATAAAATAAGCTTTATCTGTATTTAACCAGAGAAAAGTATTCGGTCGTTACATTTACAACCATAAATTATAATCCGAAACAGAAACTTCACGAGAAAATTATATTATATCTTTATCTTATCTATTCCTGTACGATACGAGGTAAAAGTTCATCAAGAATTTTAAAACAAAACATCACCCATAGTTTCTCGATGTTTAGATAATCCCTAAATATACGGTATATTCGACAAAATTTCGGGGATTAGTAATGTTCAAAGTACATCTCTTAACAAATCCTAGGGAATATGAAGTGTGGACTCTAATGAGCAACTACGAGTCATCTGAAGACAGTTAGTGCACGTATGTCTGACGATGAGTTTTTCTCAATAATAGCATGCGATGTGAGCGGCCTCGATTTACCATTTCAGGGGTGAAAGAATCTTGCCTGGGCCTGTCAATCACGTAACAATCTATACAATACACCCACGGTATCCAGTAGCAGGTGCATCGATTATAACGTCCGGCGGCGTTCATCGGTCATCGCCAGGGCTTTACTCGTATGGAGGGGTATTGCGCACGCGATGAACGTTATAGCATTGATGTGAAGCAAAGCGGACGTAAATTGCTATTGGAATTCTATTGTGCCTCGCTCGCCGGTACACACAGGGGCGTTCTAATTCGATCAAAATGATCTTTAAACAGAGTTTATAGGGTCCTTAGAATTTCCATGAATACGGGAGTCGAGGAATGCCATGGAGAAGGGAAGTTCCCGAGGAGGCCCTGAATTCCCTAGTTGCAACAGACGGCGAGCCGTATTTCGCAAAAGTATGTGTCACACCGCGCGCCGACCTGGCAATATCGATGTTGCCACCCGATACTCAAAACGTGAACTTTCCAAATAACGTTCAGACGTCGCAGATTCCGTAAGACGGTCCCGTCAAAATAGCACAAAGGTAGCTTGCGAAGGCGAATCCGGCTCGCGAGGGGCCTCCTGTTCGTAATACTCGAAACTTTAGTAAGTGGTTTACGGAACGGCAGATGAGTTAAATACATATTTGCGGCTCCTTCTAAAGATATTCTGACGCAATTGATGGGAAGAGACTCCTGTCAAACAGATTCAATTCATCGGATGACTAACCTTTCTTGTCTAATTGAATCACAGTGAGTTTACACTGCTGCTTAAAGGCTTATTTACTATGTTTCAGATGAACTGAAATCTAGTCAGGATTTATTGATTGTATTTTATACAGATTTATATAAGATGTCGACATTTAGAATATCCCAAACACACCGCCAGCAAAAGAACACCCTCTCAACCTTCCATCGCCCAGAAACCAACCCCAACTAAACGGAATTTACACGAACAACAATTGCCCTCTTCAGCCCAGCCAGCGTATGCACGTCCCAAGTGTCTCTAGCAACAGAAACGAAAAAAAACCGGTCTCTCCTCTCTCCGTCCGTTATAGTCACAAATTTCCACACAGACCCGTGGCGGCCACGAAATGTCTTTCCAGTAATTACAGCCCTCCAGCTGCAGTTCTCTGACGCACAATGGGCGTGCATTCAAAAAGTGGCCAGCCGCGAAAACGCTTGACCGTCCCCCATCCCCAAAGAGTAGCCCAGACCAGCAGAGCGAAGGACCGTCCAAAATCGTGTGCCGAGGCGAGGTACTCGCATTGTAGCGGCGTTAGAGGACGGGACCAGGTCCCTGCAAAGGGGCAGGCCAGGTTTCAGGCGGAAAGCAACGCGACCCGTAATTATGACGCCATTATCCTAGCGCCGGCGGGGCGCTTAATTATACGGCGTTAGCACCCCGGGCGTACGTCGCGAACCCGAGTTACGTTAAGACGCTCGCGGGAATACTTACACAGGGGCACCAGAACGCTGGCAAGGAGGCTGAAAGGACAACGTTGGCTAGGCAGAAACAGGAAGCAAACACCGTGGACCGCTGCGCCATAACTTTAACCCGATGGGTCTTGTTAATTAGAGAACGCGTCGAGTACGTGTACCACCTCCTGATCATCGTGGGGGCCGAAGACCAGGCTTTAACCACCAGGCCGTGTACGTGCCGCGGAACAAACAACCTTACCGGGAGAGATTTCAGGATATACCTGGCTGGGGGAAAGGATACGCCGAACGTGTTCCCGCAAGCATTGGGAACCGCACTGGTACACCTTGGGTTGGGAGAAATATGGAGAGTATGTAGAGAGGAGCTGAACGTTGGCAGACTTGAAGATAGGAGAACAACGCATAAGAGAGGAATTTTGGTGTGGGGAACAGTGTAAGCAGTCTTCTTTTAAGTTCAGGTTGTATGAATTGGAAGAATAATCGTTGGTGGCTAGGGGCTAACTTAATGGTCGAAATTTTGTTCACCGTGAGACTGTGATCGGAAAAATATAATCGAGGAACGCCAAGTGTTCTCTGTCGTCGGTCTACAAAAATTGTGAAAATAATTTTTCTACACCTTTCAAGCACAGTTCTCTGCCCTAATGGTACAGTTCTCCAGACAATTTGTCTATTTGTTGCCTAGTTAACCTGAATCGAACTGTACATCCGCGATGGGAGAAATTTATTTAGCTGTTTGTACCCTTAATCACGAGACTGTTCCAACCACTAGAGTCGGCTATATTTCTTCCGCGAAGTGTATAGAGAATGGAAGACCAAGTAGCTCTGGAGTACGCGTTAATGCATTAATTATATAACCGACATCGAGGGTATTTTACGATGAACTACGACCCCTGCGCGGAGCTGCAAACACGGCCGAGCGTGGAGATAGGGAAGCGGTTGCTCGTGGAAGATAATTAAATATACAGGCTATCGGAATTTTAATGGGTCGGACTTGGAAGATTATAAACTGCTGAATTATAGAGAAACACATTTTCTTCGATTAACGAGTACCTACAGGTTAGTTTAAGTGCATACGCCATAACAATTTTACCGAGGTTTTTTATATTTTCTATTTATGACAGAAGTACATTTCGTTCATTGATCGTTTAAAGTGTACTTCTTGTATTTCCCCTTTGGTCTACACTATCGAAACATTTTGATAGGCTGCTTCTGAGACGATGTTTAAATGCGTTAAAAGTGTGCACACGGTATACATATGATGTATATATCCAAATATTTTTAAGACCTACTTTTACGGTTGAAAACTCTGGGGGGCGAAGACTAAACTTCGTAAAGTAGGTGGAAGTTTCGTTCCTACATCTTTCAAACAGTTCTGCTAGACTTGGCTCGTCTCACGAATTTCCGAATTTACGCGGAATTTTAGAAACTTATGTATTAAGGATGTTAATTTGTCAATATCTTATTCGTATAATTTACGAACTCATGTAACAGAGTTACCTAAATGTACCATCAATTTTGATGAAAAATTACTACATCAGAGCTCGCGGAATGTATTGAATTTCACTCAACATCGACATATTTCATGCTGTTCATAGAACACGGTAAATTAAATGATTTGTACCCAAATTATACCTAAATTCGTAATATTCTATTTTCCTCGATTCACAAAGCGGGTCCAAATTTTCGGCCCTTAGTGCGTATCTGTTCCCATTTATAAAAACTGCTACTAAACTATTCACTGTACTTTCTCTCCTCAATGATTCACTATTAAGATTAATACACTGTTATATTTATACACTCTTAAAATTAATAATAACCACGCTAGAGTAATAACAATAACCATGATACGATTACACTACTTCCACCATTAAATACACAATAAATATCATTACCAGAACACGATCCAACGCCGAAACTTTACTCCACTTTCTCTCCTCAATTTCCACACACAGAAACACATACACGTTCTAATCGTTCCTGGAGCGTATCTGCCGTGTGACGGCAAACATACGGGACTCTGTAGCTTCGGAACAACAAAAGGATACGAATAACACTTTGCAGAGGGTGAAGCCGGCAAACAACCGTCGCCCTTCCCGCACACACTTAATACACCGACTGATACGTAAACCTATACATGAATCGACTGGTAAATGTACCTTGCGCGCGGTCAACTAATCCTTGAGCTGTCCTGCCGACGCGTATTCACGCGGAACTGCTGGTTGCCCCTCTCTCGCCTATCGATCACAGAACAGCCACGACAGCATGTTCAAGGTAGAGACATATTAACCATAGACCCACGAATGTATACAATCACGTTAGAACTGTGATGGGACATTATAGAGATTCCCGTGGCCGAACTATGTACATACTACGGAGACAAAAGTTTCCCGATAACATTTAACTCTTTCGGGTTAGGTGAGTTAAAAACTGTCCACGTGTCAATTGTAAATTTGACTGTAAGGCTACTTTTTGTGTATCTCTCCTTTATTAACACTTTCGCTGCTGGCTGAAATTTCGTGCCGGGACGAAAGAAAGAGATACGTTACTGTGGGCCACGTGTTCGGATAACGTAAGTAGTTAGATCGCGGGCGCAAACGAGCCGCCACGGAGGCGGCGGCGGTGGGGCTCTCTTTCGTTAACGATCGCACTCGAAATTACACGAAATCTAGGCCAGAGCCGCCCGCAATACGGTTTTTTCGGCCGGAATATAAGACAGGTTAAAGAGTCTTCGTTATAGAATATTTGCCTGGGCGCTGGGACGCAAAATACCAGCCCAGCCCCGACCTCAGCTTACGAGGATAATTAACTCTGAAAGGACCTTAACTCGTTCTGCCCGTTACGCTGCCGCGAATAATACACCGTGGAAAATTTCAACCATTCCCCGCCGCGTCGTGATATGCGGCCCATAGGGGGGATGAAAAGGAAAATATGAAGACAATGCGTTCCGGATATTCGAGAGGTTCAATTATTGTCTCGGCACGCGAATGTATTTTACCGCTCGAATCCCCCTCCTCGCGTGCTCTCGAACTGTTTTTACCCATGGCGATTCCGCCTGCGGTTGAGAGAAATAATCGACTGGGAACTACCGTGGGGATAGGGCTGCATAGTAATACTTCTGTAGCGACCTGCGAATTGTTATATTATTAATTTTCTTAACATATTTGGGCAGCCAAAAAATTCGAAAAAAAAGAAAATCGAAGGTGTAACCAAAAAATTTTTTAAATATCGTTGATCATAGTGAATGTACAGTAGTGGTCCAACCTAAGGGATGGTCCACATTCCACAACCTTCCCGTATATAAGAGGACCTTTTTGCTAATGACAAATACAGTAAAACCTCGAAGAGTGTTCGAATTTAATACAGAGCTTGGAGGTCTGAAGCCAATGATATTTGTTTAATCCGTACGTGGCCATTAGTTTATGAAATATTTAATGTTCAGTGCCGAGGAGCCTTCGATCACTCATCGAGAATTTACTGTATATTCGAAACCCAAAGGGTTAACGATTCCAGTGGCCGATCTTGCTTCGGATCGACATTCGGACAGAATTATCGAGCGGTCGGGATAGCGGTCCAATTATGTTAGGCAAGCGCGAATCCAGGTCTGACTCGGTACGTACGGGGGCCCTGCTACGTACGAGCGTCACGACCCGTGGAAACCGTAATTAGGCGAAGTTCGAAGCTTTCGAACTTAAATTCCCCTGCCGGCGTGCTCGAGCCGGGGCGCGGTCACTAAGTTACGGTTAAAGAACTTGGCGACCCGGCGTGTTTGAGTTAGTTTCTCCAGCCCCCGCCATTCCCCTTCCCACCTCTTCAACAAGGGGACCCCCGTTTGCCGTGAATTAGTAGAATCGAAGCGTCGTCGTTCCTTTTGTTTCACCGAGGAGCAGAATTTTTACGCCCCCTTTACGGCACTTTTGTTATCGGACTTCACCATTGTTCCATCCTGTCGGGAGATACAGGGAGTTTCTAAAGCGAGGGACAGAAAGTTTTCGAGTACGCTATATCTAAACTTATGATAACACGGAAAACCACTGAAGATACACTAACGGCCAAAAGTACGAGCCAAGGTCTGATAATTAAAGGAAGATAAAAATATTATTTTACAAAAAGTTTGATGAAAGTAATGTGCTAAAACTGATTGGAAATGATTTGTATATGTACTGATTTCGTGGTTTTTATTATGTTATAACAGAATAATGAATTACAGTTTCATTAATCATGAGCTCTGGTCACATATTTTTGGCCGGTAGTGTACGTATTAGATTGGATAACCGTTCATTTCCGCGTGCCGGAAATTCAAAGTTTCGAATTTCAACAATGACGACACTATTACTGTATCATTGAACGTGCAAAAATAAATCGAAAATGAAGAATGACATGTCCGACATTCCTGAGAACTCATGCATGTCCTTGATATCGTTTGACTCTTCGTCTGTCCATCACTGGTTGGTTCTACTTGTATTAATGCTTCGTGCATTGACATTGTTTGCGTGACGGTTCCACGAAAATTTCCATACGACCTCTCATTTATCACAGAAATCGTTGAAACCGACGAAAAATAAACGAACAAAAATAGGAAGTAGAAATAGTAAGTAACATGTCAGACACATCAATCAGTGTACTTAGCAAACACGATATTATTATTCAACAGTTCCGATTTATCTTCTCACAAACAAATATACGATTCTTCCAATCACATTCTGTGCATCTGCACGACTATTTAAACACAAATTCTGTAAAGAGTCTCGAATCCCTATTTATACAGCTTCGCCAATGGCAGGGATGAAAGAGTCGAAACGCCGTTCGATCCGATATCCCGAATAACTTGTGTCAGGGATAATGCCATCGGGACAGGAAGGGGATCGGTCTGTTTTTTCTTTGTTCACGGCCTTTCCAGCCCATTTTCCGCCGTTAATCACGGGAGGCCGACTGTTTGGAGGAAAGCACCTGACCTAATTTGAACGCTGCCAATGGGTGAATCGCACTCGACGTGCTTCACTTTGTTATCAATCGGGGGAGAGAGAGAGTTTTATCGACGTTCATTGAAAGTACGATGCCGGGCCCGGGATATTCCGCAGACCTCAGCGATCCAGATCGCCGGGAATCTGAACTCTGTCAGGTTTCTACCCGGAGAACTTTAGATCGAACACCCCTCCACCGTCCACGAAATATATACGTGGCAAAGCAGCCATAACTTCAATCGTTCTGCTTAACAATGCCCGAATCGATCGACAGGAACGCGACGATTGTTTTCTTTTTAGCATTCCCAGGACGATTTTGCCATGCTGCACTTGTAATCCAGACACGAATTTTACGAGCAGTCGGGTAAATAATGGAAGTTCCTACCCGTAATTATCAATTTCCGTGGTTACTTTCGCCTGTCATAAAACGTCGCGTCGTAAAGACCGAACGGCGTGTTTCCTGTAGGGGATTTTGTAGACGGTTCTTGCGATCCGTTATGCGGTGGTTGAACGACGGTACTGGATTCGGTACGTAACTTGGTGGTCTCTTAGTGTATCATAATTTACTCGGTTGTTGCAGAAGACATGTCGTTTTGTAACCCTTTAACGCTCGCTATGACAGGCTGTCACTTCTATTTAAATTATTGGATGGGATTCAAGACTAAACTGTTATCTGGTTTTTGGCGAATTAATTTTTACACCTAATATATCACATTTTCTTCATACAGACCAAATGTCCTAATACTATCTACTGGACGGTAGTGTATATAAATTTTCCTATAGTACAATTACATCATCGAGGGGAATCTCGAAAGGAATTTTATCCGAACAAAGCACGTAAACAGCGCAAACAGAGCTGACACATAGTTTCGAGATCAGGCGTTAATTAAACGGAGTATTATAAGACGGTCTAACGTTCCCGGTAACGACTAAGCTGCTTATTGCCGCCAACGAACGGTCGAATTCGTACAAACACGGGAACGTACGAGTAGGAGGGGGACGGGCCTGCTTTAATTCGATTTTACAGCGACAGAAACTGCCGGTTCCCTCGCCAGGGTATTGTAACGGGGCGAGATCCACCGCGAAATTTCGCGAATTACACGCCAGAATTATCAGCCCCTGACGTCTCTATCGTCGTTCCGCCACGCCAGACGCGGCAATTAAACGAAAACGCGGGCCTCGACGATAATTTACTGTGCGCACCCCCTGCGATTTATATTCTACTTAATACAACCGTAATGGGAATAATTGCCTACTCGACGCCCGACCGGGCTCGTTTCGTGCCAGATTGTGGCCTTTCGTCACTTGTACTACGCCTCCTTTAATTGACGCGGAAACATGCGCGCGTAATGTGATCTTTCACGCGTATTTACCCGGTAATTAACGAAAAGTATCGAGAGTGAACGAAGAGTAGATGTCTTTTCTCCTTTTTTCGTTAACAAAGCCTCGGATAACATTTTTGCTTGTTTCAAATGACCTCACGAGTCTCCAATTTCCGGGTCCCCCAACATTTTTTTTACACCCTGTATATGCTGTGTATCACGGTCCTCGTGAATTCTGTCGACTCGGTCAACCGTTAAAAATGTAATAAAACCCGAATCCCAATTTTCCGTGGAACGTTATGCAACGCGACACCAATGCGAAGAACAACCGGCAATTCGAAAAGGAAACCGTACGACTATTTAACGATACGGCTTTTTACCACTGAACTGGAAGCCTCAAGATTCCCGTAATCTGAAACTGAACGTCACGGTGTACTTCTTATTCATCGATGCCACTCGCCACAACGGGGGGATTCTCCATCGGAAGTGAATAATTAACGGTACGCGAGAGTCAATTACTCCGTGGAGAAGGTCGCGGCGGAGGAACGAGACGGACAGGACGAAAGGGGCGAGGATGAAAAGGAGGAAAACTGGGTTGAAATACACAAGGAGATTAGAAGCGGGGACACAGCTGATAAGGAGATTAAACGTGTTTTTTTTTTCTTTCTTTTCGCCGACGATGATCAGTTCTTGTTTAAGGTTATACAGCTTAATCCTTCGATCGTGAAGCTATGTACAGACACTGCGAGACTACCTCGTGAACCGTGCATTGGCGTAAGTAGATCGCCCCCCACCAGTCCAAAAATTATTTTGACTCTATTCGTTCGCCACAAGTGAAGCATAAACATTACCGCGCTCGGATCGATAAAATCGCCATTAACAAATTGCGCGATATTTCGTTGCCAGCTTGCCCCCTTTCCACCCTCCCAGCAACCACTCCTCAGCCACCAGTTCGATTCCCCTGGACCCTTATGCTATAAAACGCGAAAGTATAGAGGCGTATCATGATTATAGGGTTTCTCATCAAACGGCCCATAGGTACACATGATTCTCCGCGGGTACGATCGAAATGTCAGAGGAGCACGGGAAACGATCGTATAGGCGTATTTAATTTCGAGATATTCACCGATAACAGCAATAAGGTCTGGGGGCTACGGAATCCGGGGTATAAATACGGACCCTGGCATCCTCCCCCTATATTGCTTTACTATTGGCTGACTGGGGTAGCCGGAAAAATTCACGAGGAGCTTCTCGCCCCCGTTCGATATCGAACGCCCCTTACACCCCAAGCCCTATCAGCTATAACTCGGATCGAGCCAACCTCACCCCCAACCCCCTCCCAAATATAAAGGGGTCTATCGACTTATTTTCGGCTCGTCTGATCTCGTTGCCAATGATGAGCCACGGGATATCGGAGACCAGAAGACCGGTCGATGAGACAACTCAAACATAATTATTTGCTCCATTAGTTTTTAACCCGCGAAAACATCCTGGTTCGATGTTTTCCCCTCGTCCTTTGTCAAAGCGGCAGATCGTTGGCCCCGGGTTGAACACCACGCCTGTGTTTACTGTTCACCGTATCGGGGGAAAGAACAAGACACGAAGGGTAGCCAGGAATTTTTTTTTTTCAGTACACCAGCGATCGTTCGACGCTACCAAAGATATAAAGGTTCGCCCGATGGCATATTTCTCTCCGAGGGTAAACATTTTCTTTCGGGAGCTGGCGCGACGCGTCTGGAATTTTTCAGCGTCAAGGAAGCTGTACAGGGACGGGAGAAAGTTCGAACGCGAGCGGGAATATGTTGATTCTCGGGGGTGAGAATCTGTCCAGGTCCTGAGAGAGTCTTTCTTCGTGGGTGAAATTTCGTTTTTCTTGTTTCCGATCCGTTGAGAAAGTCAACGGGGATGTAAAGATGTGGGTGAATGTTTTATTCGGATAATTTAGTATTAGTTGTATCAATAAATGATCTGTCATTCTTTGTAAATTAGAAGGCGATATATTTTACTCCTGATCTGCCTGACCATTCCTGACTCGTTCTACTTAATCCAGATACCACCTAGTTCGGTATCAACCTTCCCTACCACCAATCTTACTGCCACTAAAGAGACCCCCTGTATGATAACTATACATTAGCCACCAAAGAAAACCCCTTCTTACAAATACAGAATTCACAATGTAAGAAAACACATTCACAACCTGAAAAATTTTCATATTATCTGGAAAACCTTCGATTCCACGTTTTTTTTTTCAACTAATCTATCCACAAAAAATCATAATCATTACGGTCTCGCTACAAACTTCTTCACTACAGTTCGTGAAAGACTCCTCTCCAGTCGCCCTTCATTACCAAACCACAAATTCGGAACAACGGAAACAAAGGACAAAAAATTGACAGAATCACGCGTCGCCAATTAACAACCCGAAATCCTCCCGACACCAGCTTCCCTGAAAATCCCGGACAAAAATCCACGAACGGTTAACGGTGATATTGCTCCCTCTTTTTTCTCGTCTAATTGCCAGGGACGTGGCAGTGTTTCCCACACGCGATTCCCTGTACAGCAATAATTGCCGCAAAAACGTCGCGCCAAAACAAGCCAATTATCGGGTCGAGAGCCGCGGGGACGGAAAGATTTTATTTTTCGCCGCGATATCCTCGACAAAAAGATGTTCACCGGTGCAGGGAGGGGCTGCGTGTTTTCGTTTGTATTTTAATCACAATACATGACGATTGAAAATTTTAGAGTGGTTTTATAGTACCACAAAGATTCATAATTATCACTAGTTATCCAATAACTAAAAAAAAATCGTCACACTCCTAGACTTTCTATCGACAACATGTTATTCAGCCCTGTTTCATGCCACGGTAATCGATGAAATTCGTGCGGCGGCCAACTCGTTAATGACTTATTAATGTAACGAAATGCCCGCTGTAAATGCGTGGACATCGCGGTCGAGTTTTAATGAAGCTCGACGAAAAGTTCGTTCCGCTTGAATCGATTCACGGGACTGTATGCGTTACCATAATTATTCCGCGTACCCGCGTTCCATTCATTTTAATTTCGGGCTCGTTCGACTCGCGAGATCGTGACGTTATCATATACGCGGAATTGCGGCCAAGCGATTTTTCCACGGAATTCCGTCACGAACAATTGGAAAGATCGGAGGCGAACGAGCGAAACAGCGAACGGCTTTTGATCGAGATTATAGATTTTTCGTGTCTCAAAGGACAAGGGCCGCGGCGAGATGGAACGAGAGGCGAAATGTCTGTACAAATGGAGAAGAGATCGAACGGAATTAGGTCAATTGCGAAACGAGTTACATTTCGCTTGGAATACAGTTACATGCCGCGGCTGCATCCAGGAACGATGACCATGCGTCCTAATTCCTGTTGCGACATTTTATGTTGATTTCACTCGGCACCAAACGAGCCGGAACAAAAGAGACAGCGATTTAAATTCTCTCAAAGGTTCGAGATCTGTTGCTCGTCATTATATTACCTGTGTATTTATATTAATCTGGATTTTCTCAATTATTAAAATTATTAACAGTCTTCCATCCATACAGATTCTCATTGGCATACTGTTGTCGGTTACTCTGAAACGATTTTTGACGTGTTTATAGAACCCAGAACTTTAAAAAACCGAAGCAATAACCAAACGAAAAAAAGGAGAAAGCACGTCCAGAGGCGTAATTATCGGTGGGGGGAGAGCAGGTGTACGTAACTCGTTTAATCATCGCCAGGGTTCGTTTAATCTTCGAAAGAGGGGGAAGGGGTTCTGAGCATAATGGAATGAGTCCAGTCGCGTCTTCGGCTCTTCAAAGGATTAAAGAAAGTTCCAAGCGGACGTTGAACGTTGTCGCGAAGGGGTGGGTGACTGGGTGGATTGTCTTTCGCAAACAGTTTGCCAGACGAGCGACAACTCAATGAATTCGCGGGAGGGGGGCGTCGAGATCGATGAAACGACGTAGTTGGACGTTCCCGCGACAATCTGCTTTTGGGGGAGGGTAGATCGATACCCCTCCCCACCCCCTCTTCAGCGAACAACGGGACAAGGTGTGTGCTCGAACAGGACACGACATAGATACGGATGGTTTACGGGGGTCAGTGTAAAATAATTGCCCGGATTTAATTAACAGCAGTCAACAGAGCCGCTCGTCAACGTGGGCTTCCAGCTAATAAATAGCGCGCGGCAGCACGGTCCGACTGCGCCAGGGACACGTATTTCACGGTGGACATATGCGTTCTGAAATCGGAACAGCCTGTTAAACAACCCTGGCACCGAACTTTGTTCTACGTCACGAAAAAGGAGATTTTTCTTACCACGTTTCTCGCAAGGAGAGACAAACACGTGTGATGCAGCGTACACATGATCAGCTTGGGATTTGCCACTGGCCTTTGGTAAATTAACACATTTGTAACCGGCAACGTAGTCCTACGTCATTTTAGAGTCCTTTAGCTGAGTACCGATAACGTAGTTTTATTTCGTTTTAAGGTTCTCAGCTGACATGAGAACCCTGGTGATTGACACACGCTGATTTTGATGCCACTTTGTATAAATGGTTATTAAATCTATCTACGAAGTTAGCCGTAATTCATTCGGGCTCGTTTTTTGCTTTAAGGGAGAAATAAACCCTTTTATTCGAGCCGTAGAATAGGTTGTTTATTGTTGGGCGTATGGAATACGACTGGCAAGGTCAGGTGTGCTGAATATGTCGTTTGTGTCCAGACAATTGGAATAATGGTCAGGTAAATAGACCAGATGGCTACACAAATAGATTACGCCTCTGAATCGAATTGTTTCGAGAGGCATAACACCGAGAAGAGGGAGCATCAGGTGATCTATCTATTAAGACAACCTGTTATTAGTAAAAAGTACAGGAAGCTGAGAAATTAACTGAACATGAGTTACTTTTATATAACTATTATCTACTAGATCCTAATAATATCCAATAATATCAGGCACTTGTTGGTGGTCTAATAAAAACCAGGGCGATTACATGTCCTACGCGTTGCGATATTTATACTCGTTTTCCAAATAACGTGTCCGTCACGCACAGATTGCCCCGTACACCGTGAAACATCGTGCATTCTAATGGAAATCACGAGCGGAATCTTTATTCCCAATAAATGTTTCACGTTCGTTCCAACACGTGTACTTCCGTGATTTAAAAGCAGATTAGTATCTAGCGACTGTGATCTTTTTCCCCTGCATTTTTCATGAAGCTTCGATGCTGAATCTGTTCACGAAAAATCCAGCAAAAATTCTTCGCAACGGTATTCAATTTATACTACACCAAGCACGATTCTTCGAAGCGTGCAACAGTTAAAAGTGAAATAATTCGAACGAACAGGTAACTCATTTCGAGTTTATTCGTCATTCCCGACACCCTATTCGATCCACCGTTACATATTTCTTTCTCGCGCGTGCTCCACGTTCCTGCCCCCTATCATTTTGGAAATGGGAGGGAAAAAAACAGTACAATATATATCGCACATTTCACTGAAAATCGTATCCAGAGTAACAGAAACATCAGAATATTTCATCGGGCTGTGTATCCTTGCGTTTTAGTTGTTTTTTTTTTCGCCCGGACAGAAATCCAATTTAATATTTCAATCGTAAAGCCCCGGGGCGAGAACATATTCGTGCACCGCGGATAAATGATACGTTTCGATAAAACAATTTAATTAGAAGCGATGCGTCACGCGTCGTTCGACGTGTCAGCTGTTTAAAAGAATTTTAAATCGAACGAACTCGAACAAAAAAAAAAAAAGTTGGTATATACGGATATTAATATTCCTCCATTGTACGGCGGAACATCGCGACACGCGTTCAAGGGGGATTGACAAAAAAAAAAAACAAGAAAAGGAAGGTGAAACCGTATGCATATGCATGACGTGCGGATGTTCCGCTTGAAAAATACGATGGACGAACGCGGAGAAGTGCCGCCATGGACGAGGAGAGAAACGAGGTGAAAAGACAGAGGGAAAAAAGGGGGAATTAGAGAGACAGAGGAGAAAAACAGAACTCAGATATCGAACACATTTTAATTGCTAACCACCGCCCCACATTCGAATCGGAATACAATATACTCCTGGATCTCACGATTTATCGATGAGGTGCCATCGACGAATACCAGTTTTCTCCTCCTACCGTGAACATTTTTGAGAGATTCTGGATCGAACCTTTTCTTACCCATAGCAAACACCGATAACCGTTCGCGATATTGAATGCAATGCACCGTGACGGGACGAAAGTTACAATACGTATACCAATATCCTGCCACTTCTTAATATCCGCTTGAAAAGCACCCTCCGCCACGATGCATCGCAAAATTTCCGTAACGGAGGATCGACGGCGGAAAGTCGCCTCGAAATTTCTCGTTATCGGCGCCGGATTGTTGCGTTCGATGGAACCGGAAGAGCTTTCGCTTGGCGACCTAATTACGCGATCCCGCGGATCACCATCACTTTTTCGATTACTTCTTTTTTTTATTTCTTTTTCATACTAGAGCTTGATTATTTACACGAGTGTTACTAGAAGCGCAGGAAGTGCTTGTTATTAACTCCCTCACCGCGTATGTATCTATAAAAATATGAATTTGTACAAGATTTATAGTTCAGTTGTAATAAAAATGATTGGTGAATCATGAGTTTCCGATACTATTGTCGCCTTTTTCTTATTACTGGCTAAGTCCACAGAATTGTTCTGAGTGGCAATCACAGACAAAAATCTTTCAGTGGTGTTCCATCATGCTCTTATTCGCGACAACCCGGTGACACCCATATAAATTCTACCGCCCATTTTCAACCCCGCTGTTCCACGCTGTCTACGGAACCAATACTTATCCATCATTGTCCTCGTAACAATATTTTCCAAGTGGAACGAAATTTATACAAGAATGTTACTATGTAAACGAAACGGCTGATTCGATGGGTGTTTTCGGCGTGTTACGTTCAATAGGCGCGAAGTGAAAAATAAAAAAGAAATGGAACTATGAAAGCGTTTCCATAAAATATGCATGTTACCTGGCTACGGACGGCGGTTGTTCGAACTTCGGAAAGACAGTAAACTTCGAGGAGGGTAAATTGAATTTTTTTTCTACCGTATGCTAACGAAAGTTTTTAAGTTTGACTTCAGAATCAAGGACATCTTCAAACTTATCTCATGCATGCAAATTGTATCCTTCAATACAGATCTTTGTATATTGAGTGTTCGTAAAGTATGGGAATAATCATCGCAGTGGGCAAAAGATGAAAACTAGAGACGATCAAAGGGATCCTATAAGGATCCTTATAAATGAAAGCGACGATTAAAAAGATAAAGACGATGAGATATTTCTTCATAATTTTGGAACTTCTTTTTGATCATTCTCCATCATTATTCCCTAACATTCTTGGTTGTCTTGGTACATCGTTCGCCAGACCATTTGTCTTTGGTCAACATCGCTCAACTTTCGTATTAATCTTTAAACACTTTCCCAAAGAGTTTAAGGTCTGGCGGACGATGGACAAAGACAGCCAAGAATATTAGAGAATAATGGTGGAAAACGACCAAAAAGTTACAAAAATAACGGAGACGTAATCTCCAAAGGAAACTCGGGGGTGATGGCCAAATATGATCAAGTGAGTTATAAGATAGTAGCCAAAGATAACAGAGTAAATCGGTTCGAAAAAAATACTCTGTTTAAGCGTCTTTTAAGTCGCCATCGACGATGTAACAAGGAATGATTGGATCCAGCCACGCGATGCAATTTATTTATACTCTTCAAGGGAAATCAAATGCCACCCTGTTCCCAGTAAACAAAGTCAACCATCGATTCGATCGTGTTCTACATTCCAGTAATCAATCTATCATGAAATATTAATTTCCCACGACAAACAGTAAACCTACTGATTATTTACACAAGAGAATTGATAACAACTACTGCCCAATCGAGATTAATACTAAAATAAACTGAAACACCTGGTGCTTTCTCGTGCTCCGGCGTTCTCCACTCGACGTGAACAAATTCAAGCAACGAACGATCAAAAGGGCACTGAAATCCAGTTCCTCGACAATCCTGCAATACTTCGACAATCAAACGAGGACCAAAGTACCGAGGATTATTACGATTCGTTTCTATAGGCGGAGCTCGGCCGCATAAATCCAATGCGATCCTTTTGACAAACAACTTGGTGATTACCCATGATCTCCGGTCGCGACGAATAGAGGAAAATAGGAGGCGAGACGGGGCGAATAACGGGGTAAACGTTGTATCAGGCGAGCGGTGGCGGCGGCACGATACTCGAATAACATATTCCAGGTCGCCTGCGCGTGTACGTGTACACGAGACGGCATACATAATTCAACAGCGCAGGTGACAAGTGAGGATGAGAAAACAGACATTTCCTTTTCCGTCCTGAAATGAAGATAAGTTACATACGGAAAACACACCAGACGCCGTGGCCGTAACCGGGGAGAGGCCCGTGAATGTACTTACTACTCGACGGTCCCGTTGAACGTCGTCAGGCTGGGCTCAGTTTTCTCGCCCAACACCTCTGACTATTCGCCCTATATCGATACGATGAATAATGGCGAAGAACGGCAAGTATTATAACGAGATCGCGAATGAATGACAGAAGTTTCCAAAGGTAGACTCAGACATACGTTTCTTTCGCAAATTAAAAGATTCGTTTAATATAACTATATTCGTCCTTACAATCGATATATTTTTCCCATTCATATTTTCCATAAATAAAAAGTTTCAATATCACAGTCAGTCGCTACGACGTCTAATTATAATTAGTAGCTATAAAGGATAACGAAGCTGCACCCTTCAAATATCTACCAACCACAAGTAACGAGCTTCGTTTATCCGCCAGCATTTGTTGCCTGCCTTCGAAAACAGCGAGCAGCGAGAGGGGAAGGACGGGGGAAGATGAATTGGGACAATTACATCGGGACTGGGGGATCGTAAAGCGAAGATTTAGTTAACGCCTGCAAGAAAGGGCAAAGAGGAGAGCAAGGCTTTCGTCAGCCTGGACCTACATAAAACCACGCCGCTGTATACACGACAAGGGGAAACGGTTTACGACCAGCCAGCCAGCGTGGGTTGAGTGGCTGAGGAAGTGCGACGAGGATCGAGCGGAAGTGGGTTTTCACCCTGACCCGGTTCACAAAGAAATTCAAATCTCCAACGTCAATGTTTCGCCGTAATAGCCTTTTGCCCTGACTCGAGTCGTCTGTAAGGTGAAAGCCACTGCGTGTGGCCTTTTACATCAAAACAATGCTCGCGAGAGTTTTCGGAAAACCGTATTTTTTATAAAATAACAAAATGCTATCTAGCAATGGCATCCATTAATGGATAACAATACAATTACACCTACTTTGAAAAACAAAACTGACATTAAATATCGACGAAACATTTGCATACATTTCCATTTTTAATGTGGAATAAAAACAGGTGAGCCATTACAATCATTCTTTGCTCGTACGAATCGACAAGCTTTTACAATATTATTTGCGACATAATTATTTTCAACAAAGTACTTCCCATGTTTATTAATGCGTTCACGTTATTTTTCTGTATGATGTTAAATGAAGCAGGTTTTACCGCCCGATACGACCATCGAATTAATCCGAGCTGTAAATCGAGGATCCAACGATATCCAAAGAGCGCCCTTTCCACTGATGGTATCTTCCATAAGGAGCAACAGGCAACGGCCAATTAAGCGGAGCAATTTGCGGCGTCTTCGCCGCCTGCTCTGTACACCGTTCGCGATTTCCGAACATGGAAAACGATAATCGAAGATTAAATATCAGGCATCACGGGTGTCGGTGCTCGTTACCGGCAAAACTTAGCGGGCCAAACTACGAGCGGGATCGGGAATATTACGTCAGCGAAACAAACTTTCCCGCTCGGGGCATCAAAATCACTTGCTGTTTATTAACAGACTGCGGGGATCCTTGTGTAAATTTACGTGGTTCGCGGATTAGTTCGTAAAATGTGAATGTTCTTCGGTTGAAGTTAATACAGGGCTGTTTGGTAAATTCGTCAACAGTGTTCGCTACAGTAAAGTCTCGATGAGTGTTCGAAAGTTCTTCGGCAATAACATGGACTGGTGTCCCCAGGTGAAACGTTGACTTTTTAATTAGGTTTAGTTTAATATTTAATGTTCACTCATCGAGAATTTACTGTACTTTATAACGTTCGTCAGATTTGTGTCTTTGGAATAATTTCTGTTCGAAATATACTAAATCCTTTAAATCTTTTATAACGGTGTAATAAACTATCTTGCATTTTCTTCATAAAGACATGCTATGTTTATTATAGATAATATAACGCAAATGTAAATAGAATTGAGTCTGTTCGAGTCTCTGAATGGGGATCTAATTCCAGACGACACTTTGAATACGAATTTAAACGAGCTTGTGAAATCACAATTTATTATTCCTCGATGTTAAATCCTCTAATAACGCTATTAGCGATGCGTTCGAATTCGCCCAGCGTTCCAGCTGCGTATTCACGCGCAATTTTTTCGCGCTGGCAACGCTCCAAAATGTATACTTTTACGCGGGCTGCTGTAGACGCATTAAAAACAGTTTCGTCGTGAAATTTATTGACGGCACGTTTGTTTCACTGCGGCTACCCTCTAAATACCGCTACGAATTTATATAATACGCGTCAACCACTTCGTTTGATTATTTTTTTTTTTTACGGGCGATAAAGTTTAAAATGTTTTCGACAACACGCAGGGAAAATAAAATCGACGTACCGTGAGCCGAGAGAGTTCGTCGAATGAACTGGAACGCGCATTATAATCCCGAGGTTACGAGAAACAAAACGCAAGGCACGGAATTTTCTGCTTCGAACACAGTATCCACTTCCGGGGGGAGAGCGCGTCCTTTTTCCACGCGACGTATGATTCATCGCCTTGCGATTGTTATTTATAGCTTGTCCTGGAGGACGTTTATTTCCAGGCTCAGCCACGTGCAATCGATAACCTAAAATATAGGGAACATTAACGTTGCCGAGGAGAATACTCGTCAACTTCAGAAAAATGTGCAGACGATATCTGTACGGGGATATACATAGTTGTATCCTGAACGTGCGCAAGTAACTAAAGATGCTTCGGCTATGAAATTCTATGGTTAAAAAGAGTTAATTGGATTTTCCAGAATATAAAGATTTTTCTTTTCGGTCGACAAGAATTCACAGACATTCAATTTGCTTTCTTTTGACAGAGAAAAAGACACCCAATTCAAAGAAATAGGAGGTAATTTAATAAAAGAAAACGCACTGGTATTGAAAATGTAAAAGCTTTGTTATAGGATATCTAGTTGTAAGTATATCTACGGAACAAAAACAGGATCGTTTCGAGAAGAAACGATTGTTTGTAACGTTCGCGTCTGCTGGTAATATATATTCACCGATTCCGAGCATACGTCAAAGCATTATATCGACTATACGTCAAAGGGAACAGAACAGGCAAAAATTATATAAGCCGCCCACATACAAAATGACAAAACGTCTGGACCCTCCGATCAGCTTGGACTATGACAAGCTCAGATACCCACGCCCTCCGGTAAGATAAAGGAAACAACGCGTTACGGGGAATCCCACGCGACCAGAGAATGTCGAGAATACGTTCTAAGAATCCTTCCTGGAACGATAATCTTTGCGTTTCCATTCAAGTAAGACGTTGCATTCAGTATCGAATCTTAGTGATTTGTGTATTGAACTAATCCAAATTAATCCATGGTCAGCTTACTGGAATAGGATCAACGAACCAGTATCAAACCGAGCCAGGCTCGATATATTGAAATTGGACCAATACAATGTGAAGAAATTGATGTCACACCGACAAAGATTCGACAGTCAATGTGTATCAATTACACTATATCCCTCTAAAGTTATTGATAAATTTCAACTTTAATAAGCCATCGCACTCTCACCTGCCAGTACCTTTACTTCAATCCTGTTCCTCGAAACTATTCTCTACGCGTGCTCAACCATACGAAACAATTAAACTCGTCAAACTAAAGTCAGCATACCTGACAGACGAACAGAGCCTCGACAGGAAAGTTCGTCGAACAGGATCGCTCGTAAGTCGACGGCCATTTTAATAATAAATGACCGCCATGTAGTCAGGCATTAATAAGCAAGTGGCTCTAATGGACACCTGAAGCGGTTCGCAGTGTACTGTCGAGCTCGGTTCCAAGAACGGGAATTCAGAAACACACGGTGTTCGCTGCAAATCAGCAAATATGGACGGTGCGTTAACGAGACCCAGAGCCATTACGGTGGAACCCAGTTTGCCAATCGTCCGGAGGAAAGGTCCGTTGCTCGATCTACGCAAAGTTGTCTCTGCGAAATGACGGTCCCAGGGTTGGTGCATTATTAAGTCTTCGAGCTTGAAGTGACTCTGGCCGGAGAACTCTGGAACGGCTCTGCGAGAGGAAACGAAGGGAGGGGAAGAAACCGGCCAGGTAGAAGGGTGGGGTAGGAGAGGAGAGCTTCTACTTCTGAGCTTGACCGGTCTTATCCTCTTCTCCTCTCGTGATCCTACCTTTTTCCCCGCCATATACTTCTTTTCCACGGCTGATCCTGCACTTGGACCGCCGGTTTTACGTTTCGAACATTCTTTCCTCGATTGTTCTTCGATCGACCCAGCCGACACCTCTCCTTCTCTGTCTCTCGATTCAGAATACGTTCGAGGAGACAGTGTACAGCTACCTAAGCGGTTCGATCAACTTGGAATTATACGAAGCTTACAGGATGTTCTCTACAAGAAGCAACGTCTGCACCGTTATCATATAGGTGTCTCTAAATGAGATCATTCCTACTTTGTCGGAGTTCACAGGAAAATGAGGGACCAGTTGACTTCAACCAATTAATTCTTGAAGACAAGGAGAGAGGAAACTGTAGACCGATTATTCGTAGGAAGCTTTTCGACTTCCGTTCGGTAACTCCGTAAGATACGTTAAAGAGGTTCGAGGATCTTATTAACTTACACCATTCCCTAAAGTTACTCTACCAAAGACGAAGGAACAAGCACAGCGAAAAACTCTTTCGAACATAAAGGAAAAGAGGGGAACACCCGATGATCTTTTCTCGAATCCCGAGTCTCCAGAGAATGAAACTTCACGGTCTTAGTCATCTGTTGTTTCGCCGTTCAACGGGATAACACAATGTCGAATAAAGAGAAAGGGGTCCTTCTACGCTGGCAACTGTGCTTGTCGTGAAAGGGATGCTCCCACTCTTTGTGTCGCCATTCTTTTCCACGTTACCGCAATACTTCTGACACTATTTAGGAGGTCCTTGTTTTCCGCCTGTATTCTCGTGCAACCGTGCAATATCCCAGCGAAGATTGTAAAACTGTCTCGCTTAATGCCACACAGGGGACGCGGAGGCATCATTCTCCCGCTTAATACTTTGCTTCATTTAATCCCACAGAGGAGACTTTCCAGCGTCTTTCCTTCGCTTAATGGTTGAAGACCGGAAACTCATCGACCGAGAGAGCGTCTCAGCGCGCATCTACCTGCGTTAATTAACGCGTCGGAGAACAGGTGGTGTGTTTCCACGTCGAGAAAAATATAGTTCTCTATTTTCTTCGAGGAGGAAAATTTGTGGCCTGTACTACATTTTAACACGTTCCTTTTTATATCCGTTCTAAGCCGGATAAGAAGCTTCACGTGTTGAGTACAGCACCGATCCTGGGCTTAGAAAATCCCTTTTTTTTTACACTTAAAAATTTATCACCCAGTGTTTAGTACCGTGGTGAGCCTAGGGTCCATCGGAAATTTAACATTGATAGGTAGATTAGAAATTTTATTCATCTCCCGGAACTATTTACCAAAGTAACGAAATTTTTATTCACAGCTCGTTCTTATAAAGAAGCTTCCAAACATCTGAAAATATTCTGAAATATCTGAGAATCTTCAATTTCCATGCGCTACTATTGCACGAAGAATGACGTACCACTCGTTCCAGGAATTATCCATATCACCCAATAAGAAGTTTCCAGGAGCAAACGGGGGCTCATTGTCGAGGGATGGCTAATAATTCGCGGGCAAATCGGTCAGAAACACACCCTCTGCATCAGGAACAAGACTTCCCCTGTCCGAGTGTCTCCTGTTTCTCGGGTATTCTCTCGGAGGGGCCATTGGCCAGCCCCGAGTTGGCATATAATCGGCTGCCGTACGGAAAAACAGGGATCTGTTTCGACGGTAACGCGGGAATACTGTACGCAAGGGAGAGGAGGATGTAACAGTGAGAGACAACGTGGGGATCTCGGCGGAACGCCGTTAAGGGAATACCGCTGGAAGATTGGAGGTAGTTACGAGGAACGATAAAGTCGACAGGGGCAACATCAAAAATACAATCATACGAATCTGTCGGCGCGATAACATCCACGCGAACTGATCCTTTCCCTCTCCTTTATGATACGGTTACTGTTCCGGCGGCAACGGTGCACCGAACGGAGAATACATTAATAGATTTTCGAAGTATGAAACTTTGATTTCGATAAAGAGACACGGAGAAATGTTGTTGTTCTTTTAGTTCTTTGCTTCGAGGATTTGGTACCCGATCCTTTATTGATTACGTAGGTATATTGTCAATCATTCTTGATTGTATCCTGAAGTGAATGCAGTAATTTCGAAAATATTGGCAATATGACAATTAGAAGTTTCAGTCTTTTGCAGCTTTGGTGATTAATGCCTTCTTGCACAAGCTAAATCAAAACGCATCTTCATTTAATGACTATAACAAGCAATCAGTTCCACGTTTCAATACGTATACTCTTACGAAGATTTTACTCGAAAGACAAAGAATACATCACAGATCGTTTATTACGGGGTCAATCATTTATGAAGAGGTTTAAAAAGAAATCCTGCAATTAATAAACTTTTTCCTAGATCTCAGTAAATAATATTACCGTTCACTTTACATAAATCATCCGTGTATACTTAAGAAACTGTCTTGTCTATCCGAAACAATAGAACAGAATCTTCCATTCATCTTCCCCCGTCTCATTAAACATTTACCTTCACTACTGTGCATCAAGCAGAAACTAGGCTACCGAAGTACATTTGAATTGTATTCAGAATTTTTAATTGCCTAGTTTCTTACGCTGGGTGACTGATGCTATTTTCGTCTAGCTGAATTAGTCAATACACTTTACACGGTATACCGACCATAATACCGACAATATTAATAAATACCGATACTAATGACCATCGTGTATTTACAGTAGTAATAGGCTAACATTGAATACATCCGCTTATCCGGATTTGCCCACCGCCAGTATCACCGAATAATGGGGATATTAATAGTAATTAGACCAGATATAATCATATGTACCTATGCAAATTATAAAACAGTGTATCTGAGAAACGAGATAAAGCAGAGTCGACGATATTTTTGTTTTAGAACGTTGAGATATTACACAGATACATCTCAGCCGAAATACTGACTGTAATACGACAGTGTGAGATCGTGAAAATGACGATACATATTCTAAGTATTACAAAATCGTGACATATTCACACTGCAAATCACAACATTCAAGAAAATATTAACAGTCCACAGACGGCGCTGGGTCAATTCTGATTTCTGCTCTGACTTGACTCAGGTTACGGTTATAGTGGATCAGTTTTCTGACGAATAAATCAAAAATATTCATCGGTCAAACGTGGCAGACTTGTCACAGATGGCCGCATCTAGTCGAGCTCGTTCGCCATTAACGAAATCTTCATTTCGCCCACGCTTGATATAATGGCCGAGATGCTCCTACGAACAGGAGAATAAACGTCGTATCAGTCTCGATTTCCCGCGTCCCAGAAAACTTTTTCCTTCCGCGTCCGATATCCTCGAGGAAACTCTACACTTTCTTCACATTAATATCTGTAACGGAAAGTCCCGGGAGGGAAAATCCCTCTTCTGTGTTCACGGAAAAGAAAAACACACCGACGCGGCAACTCCTCTCCTCCTTACCCCATTTGCTGCCCGTTTGTTTTTTTAACAATCGTAAATCTATCGAGATGTATTTGTCGCGTGGGCCGGTGGAAGCAGCCGTTATATTGGACTTTCCTGGAAACTTCGGTATATATCCTTTTTGAAGATCAATATAGTACAGGTCGGCGCACGTAACTGGAACCACTTCGATAACCCCGCAAATATTGATCTTAACAAAAATTGGTTCAGGCAAATATCGCTCGAACCGGGTTCGTACAACGTACGTGCAACATTTTCTTGGTGGTTCGTGACGTTTAACAATTCTGGAATCACCTGCAGCTATGTATATTCGTTTCGAGCGCAATTTTATTTCCTTTCGAGAGGCAACGCAAATAGACCAGGCACTAACTGAGACTCGAATACCTTTCGAAAGATCCGTATGGACTTCAAAAAGGAAATTATGTTACAAGTAAATTCTACGAACGACGGCGCGACGAAGGTAATTTTGGTTTATTTTTAAACGTAAGATGACATTCGCGAAGAAATGATCACGAAGAACCTCATTTGAACGAACGTCTGACAATTTACGCTGCTCGGAGTAACAATTCGGTTGTCAAGGTAATATTTCCATTTCTACCGCTAAGAAATATTAAAATTTTCAATTCACATGTTGTTGATGCAAAATTGTAAACAGTATTTGATTTTATCTGTTTGTAGTTTCTTACCAATATTTACCCATATACTCTCATTTATGTCTAGGAACATTTTAATATCCTTTAACGATGTAATATCGAGAAAAATACATGTGTGTGTTATAATTATAAGATACCGATAATTTATCGATAATCGATAGTCGTACCTCTGGTTCCAACAATTCGACAAAACTTCCACATATGGACACTGAGCACGATTTCGCAATAGCATTCGAAATTTTTCACCGAAAGGATAGGGGCAGTGTTTTTTTTTTTGCATTTTGCCGTGGAAAACGTTTGTTTTTTTTCCGCAGGGTACAATGTCAACGGTCGTTGACAACAATAACAACGGTCACTTGCATATACAGGAAATAACGTCATGGCCTAGATGAAGGGTCGTAATTATTCTCCATCAAATCTCGCAAAAAAAAAATGGTCCCCCGCGCCACGGCTCGTTCGTGCGAATACGCGACCGGGATTTTTCAAAAATACGCAAACCGGTCGCTCTTTCGCCTGGAAACTCTTGCCAACTCAGTGCTTTATTGCCCCGGGCTAACTAGCATACGCCCCTCTATACATAATTTATGGCCGCGACGCAAGAATATTCCCCGGGATCGTTTTACAGGACCGAGGGGCCAGATAATTAATGAACCGAATATTAAAGTCGTTATCTCTGTCTTAAGCGATGTCCTCGATTTGAATGGGAGGGAAACTCGTCCGTCCCGGTGCCTTCAATCTTCCTTCAATCTTCGTTTGAATCCTTAATGGGCTTATTACATGACCCATAGATTCTTTAAGGAGGCGTTTATTCAACTCAGTACCCAAAAAACCGTGAGAAGTTTCGATATAAAGACGATTATATCTTCCTGATTTATAGTCTTTGTTAATTTTTTTGTAGAGAAGATTCATTCGAGCGTTGAAGTATATTGTGGTATTTCATAAGAATTGGGTTATACAACGAGAATCATACCTTCTAGCTAATCCATCAGTAAAACAATTTTATCGGACCGATAAAAATAATTACAGATCCGTGTATTGATCTATCCATTGCTAGCATCTAAAATCGACGAAGAAGCGTCGGGAAATGTCGCGGGGCTAAAGCTATCGAAAGTGGTCCAAACGAGGAGGGGGAGGAAGTGTGTTATCGATGTCCAGCGAGGCTGGAACTGTGTCAGGTGAGCTGACCCAAATTCCTCTTAGTCGCCGCGTTTGTTTCGATTCGGAACGTTAATCGGCGATTCCGTCATCGATACTCCAGTTCGTAGCTCTTGCTCGACGTAGCAGGAAGTTGACTTTTCGATCGCTCGGTTGAAACGAGAAACCCGCTGAAACATCGAGGCACTCGCGATCCGACGTTGTTGGTACAACGTTTTAATGCTTGCTTGACCCAACTCCAGTCGACGATTGTACTTTCGATTTTCGGTAGAACGCTCCCGGTGGAATCGGAAACGGATAGTTTTATGGATATTTAGGAGCTTATAAAGCTCCTTATGAAGCTTCTCTTCCGAAGAAAACGATACATCCCGCGTATTATAACGAAACGCAAAAGAGTCGCAAGGATCCCAAGCATCCTCGGTGCAACAAAAAAATGATCGTAAATAGTCAACTGATTCGATGACGATCAACGACGAAAATTTCCTAGAAGTATCACGAGAAATGGTATAAAATAAATGTAGGAGTACGAGAGGCTTACTTATTTTAAGAGCGTGATCTTTAGTTTAGGTTTAGGTCATTCACGACTGGGGCCCTCGAGGCGTCGATGGCCTGCAGGCTCTGCTCGGTGATGTCTGGTAATTTTAAGGGCTTGTACCAGAAAGGAAAAGAGATGAAGAGGGAGAGAGAGAGAGAGAGAAACGAGTGACCTAAGTGTTTGTAGAATGGAAGAAAGTCACTGACTATCTACACTGGTAGATAGGAGTCGCAGAGAAGCAAGATTTAGAGACACGGTGTAGATTTGGAGTAGAGTGAATTATAGCGTGGATCAATGTGGATTAGCATAGCAATAGAATAGAATAGTTATATGTAATCTTAGGCATAACGTATCATTCTATGGTTAGTTAAATATATTTTTGTTCATGTTACACTTCGTCAATCTTGATCCACGAAGGTCAACCCACTCCCGCATAAATAAAATAAAAATCAACGATCCCCTGTCAAACGAGGACTTTCCAGCCGCTTTTTCTGTTCAACGCGATGCTCCACGATAACTGGCTCAATTACCAAATTGCTTAATTGCTTATCAATATTGATCAGGAATTAATGACGCCAGGACTATTAATGTCACTGTAGTGTCAGCAGCCAGTTAAGGGGGTGGGAGTCTGGAACGAGCACGCAGTATCGTGCGTATTAATTGCATAAATGTGCCGTGTCACTCGCAGAGCGCGCGCTAGGGGTAGTACACTTTCCAATTAATCATCCGACCCACCTGGAATCAGGTGGCGACGGATGCGGCGAACGATAATCAGAAATCCCGAGGATCGAGAGTTCTGCAAACGAATACGGCGGGAAACACTTCGAATTCCGATCGCGACGGACACTGGACAAAGAGGAGTGGGCCCGCAAAGTAGGGGGCGGAGCGAGGGAGGGGAGATTGGGAGAAGGGTCGAGTAGGCCAACTGAACCAATTCAGAAATCAGCTGCCATTCCTGTTGCCAAGTCAGCTTCGACGAAGGCGGGTAAATTAAATAACTTCTATCGGCCGCGTTCTCTTGATCCTTCTCACGGTTCGGTTCGCTAGCTTGAGACCACAGACTTCCAGACTCTCGATAGCTGCACTCAACAGACATTTGATATTCCTGTGTCGTGCGTCCCTGGTATCCACCCATTCACCCATATTTTCGTAATCTTCCTACCAAGTAAGGAGCAAGACTGAATTTCGTCGATATCCCGCCGATGGAATTTTGTTTGATATACCCTGACCGCGCGCGATGATGAGAACATTGACGTTGAACATTGACGTTGAACATTTTCTGCGTCGTGGGTCGCTGCGATCGGGTACTATGAGATGTAGTTAAGTCTTTGGAAAGAAAAATAACGTGTATCGTCGTTCGTTACGGATAATTGCGAATACAGGCAATCACCGTATAACAACAGTGATTATAGTCCTAAAAATTAGTTAGGGGGGGGGGGGGTTCCCAATTCTATGACCGTGTTATTAGAAGGTTGTCTGAACCATGTTTTCAGGATTTTGTCTGTCAACACAGAAACGACAGGAGGAAAGATGGTGCGTATGTTTCTGAAATGTAAATGCAATCACTGGTCTACTTTCTTTTTTTCACCGTTAATGCACTGGTAAAGGGCAAAGGGAATTGCTAAGCAGCAAACGGAAAATGTATATCACTCCAAACTGACTCAATATTTACGTGTAATTCAACAGACGTAGAGAATTCTAGATCGTCATGTACCATGACATTTTCCTCGGATATGAAGATGAAAAACTGGTATTAGTCCATCCCTATAATAAAGTTCTGTAAAGTCATCGAACACTATTCTAAAGCACCACCAACACCAAACATTTGACCGGTAGAACGAATACACAAACTATTTGGTAAAAAAATTCTCGAATCGGTGCCTTCACTGCTCCAACATGGGCGGATATTTTGCTGATTTATGGCTACCATTCACCATGGCGAGTGTAGAGGTGTTGATACTGTTGCAGCAGTCCCATCAGGGGTGATCAATTCGAAGGGTCGCGTGCCGAACGTGTTCTAATGACCACGTCAGCACTCCAGGTTCACGATACACCTATCGCTATTCAGCATGGGAAACTGTCCATCAATAAGTTCAGTTCTAAGGCCCTTGATCCCCAAATTGATATAGAAAATAGTAAACCCGATCGTTCAGATGTTCTAACACGCTCACTAAATTCCTGCCATTCATAATTAATACCGAAGGCACACGTTTACAGAATCCCGCCCCACAGCTGCAAAAGGGAAGGTAGAGTCCCATGGTCCTCAAACTTCCAAGGAAACTCGCTGAATCTCTCCGTAGAACGGTAACGTCCAATCGCAGCTGGGAGATAACTGGTCAAGATTTTGCCCGGTCCAGATGGCAACCCATAGTCCTTCCGGGACCTCGATCCCCATATACGGACTATATCTATATAATCTCCCGTATTAGAAGCCACCACGGTATGTGTATAGATGCAGGTGCATACGTATTTAGTAATGGTGGGCCGACGCTATCCGGCCCCTTGCGCGCCGCTTCTATCCAACTCGCGTTTCGACCGGCTGGACACTCGCCAAGACCTCTATTACATCCCGTCTAATGTCCGATATGGGACTCGGTTCTCCTATATCACGCGACCAGCCCGAATTTACAGATGTTCCCTTACATGCGTCTGCCGTTGTTTTACCGTCTGACTAGCCGTGATACGTCACCAGCTGGTCAAACAGTGTCCACGTTTGCCCTTGGCCCTTTTGACGCGCTGCTAACCCTAGCCTCCATCTTTCTCTTTGGCTATCGAATAGCTGAACATGGAAGGAAACACGATGGTGGTACTCTGGATCAGCAGTGGCAACCTTTTAAATAGTACGGACCATTATATTCGCAATTTAAAATTTAGTCTCTATTATAATGGTTTTAGTTAACTCAATTTTACAGTAAAACACTCACTTTTGCTTCAATATACAGTAAACAATTACTGTTTCCTCTGGATAGGATGTACAATGAAACAAAATTTCACGATACATCGAGATAGAAAGTTCCTCTCTCTCTCTCTCAACATCAAAAAACAAAACAGGTATGCCATCAAGGCCACAAGGAATTCCAAGTAGCTCCACTAACCACGGCTCTAACGACTAGGAAACAATGTTTCAGACGAAAAGAGAAAAAAAAACTTCATTTCCACATTCGATTTATCATCCTACATACGTTTGACCTTATTCTCGGCCTCGTCGTCTGTTTCAGACACCCTCGTACGTTGTCCGGGCGGGGGAAGAAGCAAAAAGGAAGTAACGCGATGAATACGGTACCGCGTGGCCCGCAGGAGTAACGTACATACCTGTGGTCCTAAATTTGAATTGCAGACAACCTACTTTTATCGATTGCACTTATCTTCAGAGGGACTTTGATTCGACGACACTCGGGGCCCTGTTGTTCTTCCCTCGGAACGACCAACCCTGCCCCGAGAGTGCTGCATCGTTCGTGGGGGAAAAAAGTTGCGTTACTCGATAAACGTTCCTCGAACTTTATCACCCTGGCGATATTATACTTCTCGAGAAAATGGCCGTCCTCCTCCACCCCCTACCCCCTCGATTCCTTATCGAGCGCCGGCTCGCACACTGGAAATTCCTTCTTAATATTCAGAGTGACTTACTGCCTCGTGGAACGCAACATACACGGAAGTATTCATTACCCTCCATCAACTTATGCAGATTTTTACGTGCAGAATCGCTGCTCGCGCGGGACACCTCCCCCGTGTTTCAGCTATTGACGTCATCGGGCGTGTTCTGTTGACGGTTCGCTGTTTCGTTATCGGTAGTTATTGGTCAATTTACTTTCGCGACTGGAATGGTGGAATGCACACCGTTCGAACGAACTTCTCAGTTTGCTGACCGCGAAACGCTCGACTGTTGAGCAACATTTACGTAATTCGACGCGGAACGATGGTTCTGTTGACCGTTCGAGGAGCGGAACTTTGAGAACAGGGAATTACGAATCTTTCTTGCAATTGAAATAACCGTAATACTTAGTTTGTATACTTCTTGTTTTACTGTAGAAAAGGGAGTTATGCTGCATTGAATGGAATATAAAACGTTATTCAATCTTCAGAGAAGGGAATATTTTTCGTAAACATATGAGTTTGTTCGCCTTTTACAGCGTCGCATTGAAAGAAATGTGAAACGGTATTGAATCTTTAGAAGAGGAAATATTTTTCATAAGTGTATTAATGTCTTCTTCTTTTCTGTTGCAAGGATACGACGATATTCTTTTATGCAAAATCGTGTATTTATTTGAGAAAGGGTAGGTGCTCGAAATTTGGAAATTCAAACGTACAACGGTAAAAAACGACAATAAAATGAACGTTGGATTGATTTAATATTAAAATGATCAATGAAAGAAAACATCCTCCTCCTAGAAATAACTGATTTCATTCATCGATAATAAAAAAAAATATGTTAAATTCATCATTCTCTTCAGATTCGAATCGAATGTCAGATCACTCACCAGTGAATAATATAATAAAAGATATGCACGTCGCAAAACGATACAAACCACGTGTTCACGCATTTGTGAAACGTACAAGTTCTCTAAATAACGCAGCATCCATCTGGACTGCTATTTGCAGAGAAGACTCAGGTTCGCATACGATACTAGGCTTAGCGAACTGACATAAATATCCGTGCGCACACACAGCTTAAAGTATTAAGGAACGCATGCCGAACATGTCCGTCCTTTTACGCTGTATCCAGACATGCGACCTCTCATAGTTTGAGTTCTTACTGATACGGGGGACAACCGCGAAATTAAAGTAATTAATGGCCCATTATCAAGTGGGTTTCACGTTCGAGTGTGGAAAACGGCGGCAATTCGTGCTTGCACGGGGTACAATCGTACGCGCGTCCACGCCGAACGAGTCGATCTAATGAACGAAATTGAATTGTAAACTCGATGAAACTTGCGAAATCGAGCGACTCGTCGACGATTACTGAATAAATTATATCAACGATAATTTAATTCTTCCACTGTCTCGAAGCTATCGTAATTTTCTATAGGATCTATATGATTCCCATCAATCAAACGGGTCAGTATTTTAAAAAGGAACGACGAATTGAATGGATTGCGATTTATTCGTTTACGACTCGTTACCCACAGAGTGGTTCAAAAAATTCAAACATGGGAATTTCAATCTCACAAATGAGTCAGGTGTTAGACTAGAGTCGAAGGTGGATAATGATCACCTGAGAGCCGTAGTATGTAAATTTAGAAAAATTGTCTGTCAAATATTATCATAACCCTTCCTAGGTTACGTGAAACCACAAAAAAAATCGTCACTCACATACAACGTAATCTGTCCCACGTGGAACAGGCTCGAATATACCAGCAACTCACCTGCAACAAGCAAACGACACGTCTATATTAAGCAAAAAAGAAGAAGCAATTCGACGACAAAGCAGGACTGTTAGAGCGTCGCGAAAGGTACGTGGCACGAGAACGGTTTTATAAAAGCGGATCGCTTTCGGACAGATTGGTCAACGCGACGGCAACGGAGCAAAAAAAAGCCGATGCAAGAGGAAAGAGGTCCGGTAAACAAGAAAAATAACGAAAACGGGGGCTACCGGTTCCTCTCGGAGATCAAAGCGCTTCGAAAGGTAGCGGGTGTTAGCCCAAGGAAGCTCTTGGATCTCTAATCTCGGTCTCCTCTTTCCAATCTGCTGAAAAGTAGGGAACAGCCACGCCCGGCCCCAGTGACGTTATGAACCTCTACCTCGCTTTGAAATTCGACGATTCATGGTGTAGACGGCCCCGTTCAACCCCTCACCCATTGAAAATTAGTAAGCATGAAAGATTTAATTTTATACGCTCGTACAGACGGTTTCCGTTAACGTCTCGCAGCGCTCTCACCGACGGCCATGATACCCCAGCCACCTGACAATGCTTTCTACGCCCTTCTGGCGTTCGCGCGCCGGCTGTACTTATAATTCGTGATAAGTATCTTCCGCGTCACATTATTATTCATAGGCTTTCAGGCTCACTCTGGGGAAGGATTTACCGTTGCCATTGTTGATTTTCTCGGGGCGGGTATTTTCTTTTTGAAACAGTGACAATCAACCGGGAAATCGTTCAATTATTATTACTAGATCGTGTTAGATTTATTTGAAGACTAATATCTCGACTGCGGATTTTATGCATTTATAGCCTATACTCTGTCGAGTACAAAACAAAACAGAACTAACACAACAAAACTAAACGTATTCTGAGAAAAAGAGAGGAAGGCAGTGTGGATTAGAACGTCAGCGAAGCAATAGCGTGGAGCATTTTGAAAATCATTATCTGTAATCTTAAACGTAATGTACCGTCTTATATATATTTAGTTAAATAGAGTTCTGTTTTATCCTACACCTGACTAGGCTTGATCACAATAATCATTCGAATTCCTACATTAATGTATTTTTTTAAATTACGAGTAGTTCGAATGTGTCTATAAATTTCTGCAGGTTTTTTACAGACAAGATACGATTCAGTATGTCGCTCGGAGTATGTGGAAGAAAAAAGTGTCAACATGTTGTACGCAGGAACAAGCACGACAGTATGTGGAAGCTTCGTGTTCCATTTAATTAGCAAGCTCGAAAGCTTCATCTTGACCTCCTGCCAGATTTAAGAATGCGCGCTATAAGTAAAGAACAACCCGAGCCCTGGATGAAAAGACGAACCGAAACGTTGCTACTTTCGCCTGTCCTTGCGCCGCTGATAAGCTCATTGAAGGGGAATTAATTATGGAACGCGATAAGGATGTCGCGTGGACAAAAACTGTATGAAATCGTCTACCTTTTAGATTTTTCTATCTTCCATACAAAATCTAGTTGAGTTCAGAATCACCTAGATTGAATCGGTTCCATTCAGATCTCTCTGCCACGATCTAGGCTTTTTCAAATTATTAACCCTTTAATGCCCAGACTCTTAAATCGTTACTTCAAACTTATAAAATTCATATACATATATGTGAACCTAATTTTTTTACTCTTTTGTTTTATTTTTGTTTATCATTTTAACACCCAACTCAAAATTGGTCCTGACACGTGCACCTCATCCGTATTTTCACGACAAAAGCCTTGGAAATATGATTTTCTAGATGCGACGTCACATTCAGTGGTACAGGGTTAAACACTAATCCAAACCAAGAACTATTCTTTATGTTTAATAACTATTTCAGTAACCTGTCTCTTAAATCTATGTACAGTCTCGCCACAAGCAGTTTGCAAACACGAAACATTCTTCCGATTCTTCTGGGACCGCAATATTTTTCATTGTGAACGCAATATAGACACGAGAAAAATTTTTCCAAACGGCAGAACAGCCATTGTTCCCCCACGTAGGACGTACCGATGAATGTTTGAAAAGCAGGGTGACTGCACGGTCCGTTAACCGGTCGTGTTAAATGAAATTAGGTAAAATCGACCGAATGAACATTATAATGGCAAGCGTTATCGTTAAAGCACAATTCGAAGTTTCGACGGAAGTACTCCGAATACCCCGCCCGACCAAGCTATCGATTAAGTATAATAAACGCCGAGCAAAGAGGCGTGGGAACGTTTATGCGCGTTCGCCCCATTCAAAAGAGCTCGTACAATCTTGCTGAATATTATTTCCATACGTAGGGAAAAATAATACCACCGCATCGATACCGTTTGAACTCTGGGAACACCGAAATATAAAAATGGCTATTCCCTGGCGAAGAATTTTTCGAAAAACTGTTCAATATCTCCGATATTGCATCTGTCAATTACTCGTCCCTTTATCCGACGCGACGAGGCGAAAATATTTACCCTGTGTGCATTGGTCAGATGCTTTTTTTCTGTTCTACGTTCTGTGTGTATAGCGAGTAACAGGGTGTATTAAATTTCATGAAAATAAAACAATCAAAAACATAAATATATTTTTCATCGGCTGTAAAAAATTAAAGATATATCGTATGTAGGTCAATGCTAGTTTTACAGGGCATTTACAACAAAGGAACACAAAGTGGGACAACTCTGTTAAATTTCTATTCCGAAATACCGAATATTCACGTGAATACAGAATTGATACCGCTCATATATCGAATCGATCACCGAACGAATTTCGTTTCGTTTTCGTTTTACAGCCGCGAATACAATGCCAATCTTTCACTTTAATGTGTTGAATGTATTCCAGCATTTGACAGAGATTCAGCCATACAGTTCATCTAAGATCAAATTGCGAGCCGTCCACTGTGAGTATCTTCGCTACAAATCAATTAAAAAAAATTTTTCTTTTTGTTAAAGTGTTAAGTAAAATATCCGACAGTTATGAAAAAAACTCATTATATAGTTTCTTTGGTAAAAAATCCCAAATATTCCTGCACTTCTAGGGTGTTCTGCGACCTCAATGAAAAAACTTCCAAAAAGTTTTTTCAGATGGCCTAAAAAAATTAATTCGGCACTGTGACAAGTGTATACAGTTAAACGGAAGTTATATTGAAAAATTGTAATGTAATGTAGATAAAAATTAATAAAATAAACGATTTATAACACAATTCCCAGAACTTTGCAAACACCCCTCGTAAATCAACGTAATCTCACCTCCAACTTTGAAAAAGATAGACCATCTCTCGAATTGAATTTTAGTCAGCAGATGGAAACAATATTACAAAAGCACTAGTTTCAAGCCGTCGAGTAGTTAAATTTTCACTGGAAACCCGGATGAATCATGTAAATTTCGCGTGGCACGATTGAGACTCGACCAGCGACGCGTCCGCCCGAAAAAAATTCATGGCTTAAGACGTATCCAAGAATTACGAGAAGACGCAAGATATGTGCTGCGACGAAAGTTTGAATATAAAGTTACGGAATAACAAGTGCGCGGCCGCGTATATATCTCGGGTAGACAGAATGCATCCGCATTCTCGCAACTACGGGGGAACAAGGGCCGAACGAGGACGGTGTGGAAACTTATCAGAAACTTTTCCGTTCCTTTCCTCCTCGACACAGTCGAACCGTGCTTTATGGAACAAACGGCGCTTGCCACCGTCGTCCTGAGACCTTTCCGTTTCATCCGTAAACCGGACACGTTGTTCTCCCAGGGGTGGAAACGAAGGAACGCAGCTGGTCCCCGAAGAGATCTCGTGACAATAACTTCCCCGCTCTAATTAACGAGCGATCAAATAAAAATTATCCGAGGATCGGGTGACTCCAGAGGAAACGTAAAAAAAAAATCGCGCTTTAAGAGATGGGAGGGACCACCTCCGTCAATTGGAATGCAAATCCATTGAAATGAATTCCGATGCGGTGTAAGACCGTCGTAATGCCCCCTTGAGTGAAATGGCGGAGTGGGGAGAAGAGAAAAGCCCTGGAGCACTTGTCCCTTCTTTTGTCTTCTTACCCACGACGAACGAATTTTTCCAGTTAATTTTCTCACTGAGTGATATTCCACCCGAACGGCTATTTACATTTTTGGCTCAGCCCTTGTTCGTTCATTCCTTCAGTACGTTCACGCCGTTCTTTTTTTTTTTTTTTTGGTTCACCAGCCAAATTGTAGTAGTCCTTCGAAGCTGCTTCCGATTATTCGGAGAAGTTAATCGAGCTTCGGTTCCCGCATTACCTTAACGCGAACGGGATAATCGTATTGCGACCTACCCCTCCAGTTACGTATCGCGACGCACGCCACGAGAATACGTAATTGCGCGGACCTAGCGGGGAGATGGCTACGTTATGCAACGAACCGGCGCGGGTCAGCGTGGTAGGTTCTGGTTACGTAACAAAATGGAGACCGTTGGCCGTATCGCCGAGAAAGGGTGACGGTGTAAGTAACGTTTTAAATGGTAACGGAACACTTTTGTCGTTACAGTTCAGCACCTCTCCTGAATATGAGGCAATTCAGGGAAAGTCGATCGTGAAATACAATTGCAGGTTCAGTTGAAGATTGTAGCAGGTCAGCTCTAATAGTATAGGATTTCAAATGATTATTGTGATCAAGGCTGGTCAGGTGTAGGAAAGAACAGAACTGTACAGAGTGTTCCACCTAACGTGAGTACCTTACGTATCACACTTTTGATTTTCAGAAATATTATTTTAACCGATGCTCAAAGTGATACCCATCAATTTCGAAACGTTGTTATACTGATCCCTCTATTGTAGTTGCTTTATCATTTAAATCTACTCCCTTACATTTGCGGATTCTTCGGACACAAGGTCAAATAAAGGTCACACTACGATAGGCTATTAAGGTTCGCGAAACGTGCAAGAAAATTGTTGCTAATCTCCGTATTTCTTCTCCTTTACAAAAAAAAAATATTAAAAAATAAATTTATCGCTCTTCACTTTGCATCTGTGACTCAAAACCACAAAGCCACCACCATAATGTACAACCCACCCAATTAATGAGCTTCTCACCTTATTTTATATAATCCGGATCACGAGAAATGAAATCTAGCTCTCATTATACTCTACTTTGCCCAACGGATTACCGTAAATCGACAGACCCCGTCACAAAGTAACCAAAATCCCATATCACGACCACCCCTCAGTAAGTAGAATAATCAGTCATTATCCAAACACGAAAATCCTCAGCGTGGTATTCCGACATATTAATATCCATCACCGACAAAAGGATCGACAAACAACCAGCGGCTATCTCCGACCAAGATCACTTCTCCCTATTCATCGAGAGCAGGGTGGATGCATTGAATTAGCAATGTTTATGGCTCGATCCATCTGGAGAGGGATCATACACACCGCGATAAAGCCCTGCAAGGACAGATAGTCATGATCCCGTTGACCGCCAACGCTCTGAGCCTTTATGCAAATCATATTTCACAGGCTATAGGCACGGTCCATCTGGTAGTCGTGGTGTTGGAGACTACGCCAAGGGGCAACGGTTGGTAGGTGAATGGTGGGGCTAGAAATCCTTTATTTAATACCAGTATCCCCTTGGTTTCCGGGCTTCCTAGTGGGAATGTTCCTCGTCAAATCGCATCAGACCGGCGTTAAAACAATTTATATCAACCCCTGCGGCTCGGGGCGCAGACTTTCCTCGCAGAGCAATCTAGGGATGATACGGGGGACGGTGGTCCTTAATTCATGGATTACATTTCCCGTCCCGAAACTCCATTCTCCATATCGTTCCATTTCCCCATCCTGGAACCTCTAGTCGCGGCTAACTGGAAATCTGGTAGGAAACGTTTTCGCCCTTATATCGCAGTGTGATTCGGCCACGGGGGTCTGTATTTTAATTTCATTCGCTCGGTCAAATGAATAATTATTTAAATTCGCATTTGTCTTGTCGCCGGCATCTGTTGCCCGCTTCAACTCTCCCGCGCCGCTCGTACAGCCGAGCTTAACATTCATCATCACGGCCCGGGGCATACACGCGGCTGCCGGTAGAGAACGCAGGTCCGATTTTAAACAGATTATAATCGTGATTAGAATTTTAAATAGCGATCCTGAGTTGGAGAACTTCCTACGGGAGATTATTATGCTGGGGAAAACTGTGTGTCAGAGTGTACGCTTGGAAAACGAGTGGATCCTGTATTTCCCTGTGTCGCGAATAGATTTACAGTGAGAGTCAAAAGTATGTATGTATACACCTTACAAATACTCAACTTTGATTCTGACTGTATTTACAGTACAAGCAAACCAAGGAATAATTCAAGTTTAAGCATTACAGGCCAATCGAGGAAGAAACTTCTCGATGGAAGAAGACAGTACAGCTTCGAATATTTGCAACGGAGAGTTCGCCTGGGTTCTCACGCCCATATAAATTCACCTCTAACAACATTTTCATTAATCACAAGCGCAAACAGAATTCACTCGGCTGATTTCATAAAACAAAACTGTCCCGGCAGAAAGCGAATAAAAATTCGATAGGAAATCAATACCGACCGCCGCGATTCAATTGACGTGCCCCCTGGTACGCACAACAGACAAAAAACATATACTATATAGAGGCGTAACGTGTGCACGCACCACTCGTCGAACGACTACTCGAAATCTAGTGACCTCCATTGTTTTACATCGCGTGACGTTAGACGTTTTATTGGATCGTTTGGTAGCGAAAAAAACCATGACGTCGAAGTCAGATGGGTGGTTAGCTATGGTAACGCTGTAAAAGGTCAGAAACGCTCCTGGGACAAACTGGAGGACACTGTTCAGGGGTGTTAATTCTACTTCATGATCCTGATAAATCAAGAGCTTTTTGCGTACGATTTACGTGGGTTATGTAACATTTTTCTGGATTGTTTGCGACAAGGTACAAGTAGTTACATAAAAATGCCCTTCACCTTTTGTGATCAAAAGTATTCTTGGCCTATTAACTCAGGCACTTGCATGAATATCGTATAACTTAACTCAATTCGGAGCACTTGATAATCTCTCCGGGGGAGCATTCGGCGGAGACATCACCTCGAAAATTATGATCCGATCAGGGATTGTTTACGAGCGATTCGCGGCCGAGCCTCCTAAAAACGTAGTTCAGCTTCCCTCGGATGGGGTGGACGAGGTTCCGCGTTATCAAACGAATCGTAAAGCGCGTCGAGTGCCCGGCCAGTCCCCTCGCAGGATTTATTCGATAAGGACGTGTTATAAGCAGCGAATTCCTCGGTCGACGACCAATAATTCCGACGATGTCGAATAGAAGATTCTGGTAACAGGTTTTGTTCGCGAGGATCCTAAAGTTCTCTAAAGGCCCGTTCACACTGTCAAGTAATTTGCGCAAACTGATTTGTGCATACAAATTGTTGTATTCTACTTGAGGCTCGTTTCAACATTCAAATAATTTACGCAAATTGATTGGTGTAGGCAAATTTGCACAAATGAACTGAATCGTTGTATTTTACTTGAGGCTAGTTTACACGATTAAATAATTTCCGCAAATTGACTTGAACATTACACTTTCAGTCTACCTTGCATAGTTATTTTATATTCGTATAAAGACTAAACTATAATTAGTTACTAGAAATTAAAGAATAAGAACAGTAACAGTAATTATTTACCAGGCGCGTTAGCTTCAATTTAAGTACAACGATTTACTTGGGCAAATGTGAATGCACAAGTCAATCTGCGCAAATTATTTGAACATGCAGATGGGCCTTAACTTTCCGAGGACATGCTTGATGAAAAAAAATCTCTCGTCTGGGGGAACTGCGGCGAGGACGATAAAGAGATCGCGAATATACATACGCTATGCATAATTTTCCCTTAAATATTCATCGCCTCGTTAATTCTTTTCTTCTTTTTCTTTTAACGCGCCAGCTATTATCTCGTGCCTTCGCGACTCGGCCCCGCGGGAAACGTAAAGGGAATCGTCTGTCGCGTGGAAAATTCGAGGAGGAATTAGACGCTGCAGGATTCAACGTATTAACACGCGAAAACCGCGGCTGGCTTGCGGATTCGAATTTGCACGTTGCGTCGAAAGACCTGGACATGGAGCATCTTAGTTTCCATCGATTGGTTTCGCATACAATTATTATACCACTCGATGGTAATTATAATAAGTGAATATACTAATCAGTAATATAGTAAAATATACAAATGATATAAAAAAAAGTTCCATCTGACAAGGAATTCGAACAGTTCAAACAGAATTTTATCCTGACGAAGCGTTCCAACTGAAGCTGGCTTTCGAACTTTTCAAACAGTTTGATAACGTTGGGAGCTTGAAATTCGAACTTTTGTAAACTTTTTAAACAGTCTGATGGAACGGTCCAAACTTCAAGCTGCTCTAACTGTATGAGTCCTACCAGTTTCTATATTATATACTGGACTGCTAACTCGCCAAATTTCGCTTACGTGTATATAAAATGTCCTCGAAAAACATGTACTAAAGTGTCTCATTCTGCATGTACGTAGAAGCAATGTGATCGATATAGTCAATACAATCCTCATAATACAGTCATTAATATAGGTCATAGTGACTGTTAAACACACGTTTGATCGGCTTTGACCACTCACCACTACCTGCAACCAACTGAAATGTACTCACAACCAGCGAGCGCGCGCGCACGAAAGAAAGGAACAACACAATGGCGTGCATGATAAGCTGCAGTCTGGCTTCTATAGGCTTTATCTCGTTCCCGTGTTTTCACGGCGAAGAAAGGTTTTAGATGGGTCAATGGGTATACCGCGGATGCGACTACGGTCTATAAGAGATCCTGTAAAATTAATGACGCCATCTGACGCGTGTATGCGCGTAATGTAACGGGCCAAGATATGAAGTATTCACGGGCCGTGATAGACACGCGCATCTGGCCGAGGTGGATAAATATATCAGTACATACAGGGTGTTTCAGCTAACTTGATCACCTCGTATAATGACTTTACAGTACACTTTATGAAAATTTCGACTCGTAGAACTTAAATGGCATGAAGAGGCACATTTTATAAGGTAGTGCTTTTGTTGTGGGTGGAGGCATTACAGAGATTTCAAGATCACCTTGATTGTTTTAACGGAATAACCTATTTTTTGTACCATAGATCGATAGAGTATCAAAGTGACCTTGAAATCTCTAAATTGCATCCACTCACAAAAAAAGCACGTACCTTATATGATGTGCCCCTAGGTGTCATTTAAGTTCCACGCCTTAAAATTTTCATAAACTCTACTGTTGTCATTATTCATGCTGTATACGCGGTTTACCCTTAAAAGCCGCCTATATATTTCGCGAAAGGAGGAGGATCGGAGCGAACGACAGGCGAAGCGACGCGGGGCCACCAGCTGCGGTATCGGGTTATCGTGAATTCCACGTGATACGTGGCGTTTTACGCTTCGCGGCTGCGATATTTCATTTAGCGACGCCACGAATGAATGAACATTATCACTCGACGGCTGCCGCATACAATTCATTGCGGGGGCGGGGAGATGCTTGTAGAGTGGGTTAATTTGGAGATTCTTCGGTATGGTTGCATACAATCGAATTTAGAGGAATTATGTGAACTATGTGTTGCATACACTAAACAGACGATTGTCTGGATTCCGACTGAGAGGATCATTTAAATCTCTAAAATACTGGGTGTCCCAGATAGTAAGAGCCATCATGAAATTCCAGGATCTTCCTTTAAGTATACAGAAAATTGGTGTTGCACAAAAGTTAATTTTCAACAGTCTAACATAATAACTGTACAATAAATAAAAGCAGCCCTTATACTCGCCAAAAATTAACAAGAAACCCCATTAGAATTTGGGAGAGCCAACACAAAAGCAAAAAATCAATAATAAATATCCTGGAAACTATTACCATTCAATCCCTGATACACTCAGAGAGCAGTGCGCAGCACGAAATACATTTCCCGAACTCAAACACCAGAAAATTACACATCCATTCCAATAAATGCAATGAATGAACCACTCACACCGAACATCATAATATCACTTGGCTGCGGTGGTGGTATGGAACCCTTGTGGGGTTTAAATGGGTCACCCTGTACACCATGGGCCACTGAGCTGTGTAGAGAAGGGAGAGGGGAACCGGAAAATTCATAAATTCTGCTTCAGCAACTGGATTAAGCATAATGTACCCCCTAGAACGGGGGCCAGCAAATCTCGTTCAGCGCGATCATTAAATCATTCCCGATATCGAATGCGTTAACAGGAACGCGCGTGGTATCGATAATCGGCTTAACACCTTGCGTATCAAAAACGGTAACCTCGAGAATGCCTGTACACGAGCTTCACACATTCTCATACACGCATACAGGTCGCGATCCATCGATTTCGAGATCCCTGTTGCACGGTGTCCTCGGTAAAAGCCGACGTAAGGGTAATAAAATCGCCTCTCGGAAATATATATGGTAGGATATCCTGCACAGGATGCCCGTAGATCGACCTGGCGTGTCCTACATAGTGTACCTGGAGCCTCTTTCTACTTTCTGACCTATAAACCTTTTAATGGCCCCTGGTTACTCCGCAAAGAGCGTCCGGGGTACACAGGGCTGCTCATATTTCGATCACGTGACGCACATTTTTTCCACAGCACTGGATACGCCTTACAAATTGCCCGAAGCCCGACGAATCTTCGCCCTGGTGAAGCTCGAGCCACGCCTGGGTAACCTTACGAGCAGCTGGGAATATAAACACTCGGTCAGCTGATTTATTTTCTTTCTTTTTTTATATTAAAACGTATCATCTTTCGACTCTTCAGACATCGTTTCGAGTTATTCAGGAATCATTAAAATTTCGAATCACCGTTTCACTTGTATTCCATAGTGGATTTTCAATCTTCTTCTCATGAATCAATACATTCATATTCAACCAGTAATAGAGAGTACAAAATGCCTCGTTTTCAATTTCAGGTAATTACAAATTTTTCCAAACACGAGTGCATTTCAGTATTTTTCGGTTTAAGAGTCGTCCTGGGTATACCTGTTCTCGCGCAATCAGAGGCTCCCCCGATGCAACAATATTTCCACACCGTGAAATTAAACAAAAAAAAAAA